>NW_027436569.1:922277-1229703 GCF_031877795.1 Strix aluco
GAACGAAAGAAAGCACAGAGCCCCAGAGTCTATGTTGTCCTGGAGAGCTTGCAGAGCACTGGGGAAAGGCAGGCAGAGAATTCCTTGCAAGCACCTTCTCTGTGCCTGGGAAGCAGAAGTGTTCACATTGCTTCGCAAAAATCGCTTTTGTGCAGAAAACACTAACACTTGTTCAGAAGGAAAGAAAGCACAGAGCCCCAGATTTTATGTTGTCCTGGAGAGCTTGCAGAGCACTGGGGAAAGGCAGGCAGAGAATTCCTTGCTAGCACCTTCTCTGTGCCTGGGAAGCAGAAGTGTTCACATTGCTTCGCAAGAATCGCTTTTGTGCAGAAAACACTAACACTTGTTCAGAAGGAAAGAAAGCACAGAGCCCCAGATTTTATGTTGTCCTGCAGAGCTTGCAGAGCACTGGGGAAAGGCAGGCAGAGAATTCCTTGCTAGCACCTTCTCTGTGCCTGGGAAGCAGAAGTGTTCACATTGCTTCGCAGAATCGCTTTTGTGCAGAAAACAGTAACACTTGTTCAGAACGAAAGAAAGCACAGAGCCCCAGAGTCTATGTTGTCCTGGAGAGCTTGCAGAGCACTGGGGAAAGGCAGGCAGAGAATTCCTTGCTAGCACCTTCTCTGTGCCTGGGAAGCAGAAGTGTTCACATTGCTTTGCAGAATCGCTTTTGTGCAGAAAACAGTAACACTTGTTCATAAGGAAAGAAAGCACAGAGCCCCAGATTTTATGTTGTCCTGGAGAGCTTGCAGAGCACTGGGGAAAGGCAGGCAGAGAATTCCCTGATAGCACCTTCTCTGTTCCTGTTCACATTGCTTCGCAGAATCGCTTTTGTGCAGAAAACAGTAACACTTGTTCAGAACGAAAGAAAGCACAGAGCCCCAGATTCTATGTTGTCCTGGAGAGCTTGCAGAGCACTGGGGAAAGGCAGGCAGAGAATTCCCTGCTAGCACCTTCTCTGTGCCTGGGAAGCAGAAGTTTTCACATTGCTTCGCAAGAACCGCTTTTGTGCAGAAAACAGTAACACTTGTTCAGAAGGAAAGAAAGCACAGAGCCCCAGATTTTATGTTGTCCTGGAGAGCTTGCAGAGCACTGGGGAAAGGCAGGCAGAGAATTCCTTGCAAGCACCTTCTCTGTGCCTGGGAAGCAGAAGTGTTCACTATGCTTCGCAGAATTGCTTTTGTGCAGAAAACACTAACACTTGTTCAGAAGGAAAGAAAGCACAGAGCCCCAGATTTTATGTTGTCCTGGAGAGCTTGCAGAGCACTGGGGAAAGGCAGGCAGAGAATTCCTTGCTAGCACCTTCTCTGTGCCTGGGAAGCCGAAGTGTTCACATTGCTTCGCAAGAATCGCTTTTGTGCAGAAAACACTAACACTTGTTCAGAACGAAAGACAGCACAGAGCCCCAGATTTTATGTTGTCCTGCAGAGCTTGCAGAGCACTGGGGAAAGGCAGGCAGAGAATTCCCTGCTAGCACCTTCTCTGTGCCTGGGAAGCAGAAGTGTTCACATTGCTTCGCAGAATCGCTTTTGTGCAGAAAACACTAACACTTGTTCAGAAGGAAAGAAAGCACAGAGCCCCAGATTCTATGTTGTCCTGGAGAGCTTGCAGAGCACTGGGGAAAGGCAGGCAGAGAATTCCCTGCTAGCACCTTCTCTGTGCCTGGGAAGCAGAAGTGTTCACATTGCTTCGCAAGAATCGCTTTTGTGCAGAAAACAGTAACACTTGTTCAGAACGAAAGAAAGCACAGAGCCCCAGAGTCTATGTTGTCCTGGAGAGCTTGCAGAGCACTGGGGAAAGGCAGGCAGAGAATTCCCTGCTAGCACCTTCTCTGTACCTGGGAAGCAGAAGTGTTCACATTGCTTCGCAAGAATCGCTTTTGTGCAGAAAACACTAACACTTGTTCAGAAGGAAAGAAAGCACAGAGCCCCAGATTTTATGTTGTCCTGGAGAGCTTGCAGAGCACTGGGGAAAGGCAGGCAGAGAATTCCTTGCTAGCACCTTCTCTGTGCCTGGGAAGCAGAAGTGTTCACATTGCTTCGCAGAATTGCTTTTGTGCAGAAAACACTAACACTTGTTCAGAAGGAAAGAAAGCACAGAGCCCCAGATTCTATGTTGTCCTGGAGAGCTTGCAGAGCACTGGGGAAAGGCAGGCAGAGAATTCCTTGCTAGCACCTTCTCTGTGCCTGGGAAGCAGAAGTGTTCACATTGCTTCGCAAGAATCGCTTTTGTGCAGAAAACAGTAACAGTTGTTCAGAACGAAAGAAAGCACAGAGCCCCAGATTTTATGTTGTCCTGGAGAGCTTGCAGAGCACTGGGGAAAGGCAGGCAGAGAATTCCCTGCTAGCACCTTCTCTGTGCCTGGGAAGCAGAAGTGTTCACATTGCTTCGCAAGAATCGCTTTTGTGCAGAAAACAGTAACACTTGTTCAGAACGAAAGAAAGCACAGAGCCCCAGATTCTATGTTGTCCTGGAGAGCTTGCAGAGCACTGGGGAAAGGCAGGCAGAGAATTCCCTGCTAGCACCTTCTCTGTGCCTGGGAAGCAGAAGTGTTCATATTGCTTCGCAAGAATCGCTTTTGTGCAGAAAACAGTAACACTTGTTCAGAACGAAAGACAGCACAGAGCCCCAGATTTTATGTTGTCCTGGAGAGCTTGCAGAGCACTGGGGAAAGGCAGGCAGAGAATTCCCTGCTAGCACCTTCTCTGTGCCTGGGAAGCAGAAGTGTTCACATTGCTTCGCAAGAATCGCTTTTGTGCAGAAAACACTAACAGTTGTTCAGAAGGAAAGAAAGCACAGAGCCCCAGATTTTATGTTGTCCTGCAGAGCTTGCAGAGCACTGGGGAAAGGCAGGCAGAGAATTCCCTGCTAGCACCTTCTCTGTGCCTGGGAAGCAGAAGTGTTCACATTGCTTCGCAAGAATCGCTTTTGTGCAGAAAACACTAACACTTGTTCAGAAGGAAAGAAAGCACAGAGCCCCAGATTTTATGTTGTCCTGGAGAGCTTGCAGAGCACTGGGGAAAGGCAGGCAGAGAATTCCCTGCTAGCACCTTCTCTGTGCCTGTTCACATTGCTTCGCAGAATCGCTTTTGTGCAGAAAACACTAAGACTTGTTCAGAACGAAAGAAAGCACAGAGCCCCAGATTCTATGTTGTCCTGGAGAGCTTGCAGAGCACTGGGGAAAGGCAGGCAGAGAATTCCCTGCAAGCACCTTCTCTGTGCCTGGGAAGCAGAAGTGTTCACATTGCTTCGCAAGAATCGCTTTTGTGCAGAAAACAGTAACACTTGTTCAGAACGAAAGAAAGCACAGAGCCCCAGATTCTATGTTGTCCTGGAGAGCTTGCAGAGCACTGGGGAAAGGCAGGCAGAGAATTCCCTGCTAGCACCTTCTCTGTACCTGGGAAGCAGAAGTGTTCACATTGCTTCGCAAGAATCGCTTTTGTGCAGAAAACAGTAACACTTGTTCAGAACGAAAGAAAGCACAGAGCCCCAGATTTTATGTTGTCCTGGAGAGCTTGCAGAGCACTGGGGAAAGGCAGGCAGAGAATTCCCTGCTAGCACCTTCTCTGTGCCTGGGAAGCAGAAGTGTTCACATTGCTTCGCAAGAATCGCTTTTGTGCAGAAAACAGTAACACTTGTTCAGAAGGAAAGAAAGCACAGAGCCCCAGATTTTATGTTGTCCTGGAGAGCTTGCAGAGCACTGGGGAAAGGCAGGCAGAGAATTCCCTGCTAGCACCTTCTCTGTGCCTGGGAAGCAGAAGTGTTCACATTGCTTCGCAGAAACGCTTTTGTGCAGAAAACAGTAACACTTGTTCAGAACGAAAGAAAGCACAGAGCCCCAGATTCTATGTTGTCCTGGAGAGCTTGCAGAGCACTGGGGAAAGGCAGGCAGAGAATTCCCTGCTAGCACCTTCTCTGTGCCTGGGAAGCAGAAGTGTTCACATTGCTTCGCAAGAATCGCTTTTGTGCAGAAAACAGTAACACTTGTTCAGAAGGAAAGAAAACACAGAGCCCCAGATTTTATGTTGTCCTGGAGAGCTTGCAGAGCACTGGGGAAAGGCAGGCAGAGAATTCCCTGCTAGCACCTTCTCTGTGCCTGGGAAGCAGAAGTGTTCACATTGCTTCGCAAGAATCGCTTTTGTGCAGAAAACACTAACACTTGTTCAGAAGGAAAGAAAGCACAGAGCCCCAGATTTTATGTTGTCCTGCAGAGCTTGCAGAGCACTGGGGAAAGGCAGGCAGAGAATTCCTTGCTAGCACCTTCTCTGTGCCTGGGAAGCAGAAGTGTTCACATTGCTTCGCAGAATCGCTTTTGTGCAGAAAACACTAACACTTGTTCAGAAGGAAAGAAAGCACAGAGCCCCAGATTTTATGTTGTCCTGGAGAGCTTGCAGAGCACTGGGGAAAGGCAGGCAGAGAATTCCTTGCTAGCACCTTCTCTGTGCCTGGGAAGCAGAAGTGTTCACATTGCTTCGCAAGAATCGCTTTTGTGCAGAAAACACTAACACTTGTTCAGAAGGAAAGAAAGCACAGAGCCCCAGATTTTATGTTGTCCTGGAGAGCTTGCAGAGCACTGGGGAAAGGCAGGCAGAGAATTCCCTGCTAGCACCTTCTCTGTGCCTGTTCACATTGCTTCGCAGAATCGCTTTTGTGCAGAAAACAGTAACACTTGTTCAGAAGGAAAGAAAGCACAGAGCCCCAGATTCTATGTTGTCCTGGAGAGCTTGCAGAGCACTGGGGAAAGGCAGGCAGAGAATTCCCTGCTAGCACCTTCTCTGTGCCTGGGAAGCAGAAGTGTTCACATTGCTTCGCAGAATCGCTTTTGTGCAGAAAACAGTAACACTTGTTCAGAAGGAAAGAAAGCACAGAGCCCCAGATTTTATGTTGTCCTGGAGAGCTTGCAGAGCACTGGGGAAAGGCAGGCAGAGAATTCCCTGCTAGCACCTTCTCTGTGCCTGTTCACATTGCTTCGCAGAATCGCTTTTGTGCAGAAAACAGTAACACTTGTTCAGAAGGAAAGAAAGCACAGAGCCCCAGAATTTATGTTGTCCTGGAGAGCTTGCAGAGCACTGGGGAAAGGCAGGCAGAGAATTCCCTGATAGCACCTTCTCTGTGCCTGTTCACATTGCTTCGCAGAATCGCTTTTGTGCAGAAAACAGTAACACTTGTTCAGAAGTAAAGAAAGCACAGAGCCCCAGATTTTATGTTGTCCTGGAGAGCTTGCAGAGCACTGGGGAAAGGCAGGCAGAGAATTCCTTGCTAGCACCTTCTCTGTGCCTGGGAAGCAGAAGTGTTCACATTGCTTCGCAGAATCGCTTTTGTGCAGAAAACAGTAACACTTGTTCAGAAGGAAAGAAAGCACAGAGCCCCAGATTCTATGTTGTCCTGGAGAGCTTGCAGAGCACTGGGGAAAGGCAGGCAGAGAATTCCCTGCTAGCACCTTCTCTGTGCCTGGGAAGCAGAAGTGTTCACATTGCTTCGCAGAAACGCTTTTGTGCAGAAAACAGTAACACTTGTTCAGAAGGAAAGAAAGCACAGAGCCCCAGATTTTATGTTGTCCTGGAGAGCTTGCAGAGCACTGGGGAAAGGCAGGCAGAGAATTCCTTGCTAGCACCTTCTCTGTGCCTGGGAAGCAGAAGTGTTCACATTGCTTCGCAGAATCGCTTTTGTGCAGAAAACACTAACACTTGTTCAGAAGGAAAGAAAGCACAGAGCCCCAGATTCTATGTTGTCCTGGAGAGCTTGCAGAGCACTGGGGAAAGGCAGGCAGAGAATTCCCTGCTAGCACCTTCTCTGTGCCTGGGAAGCAGAAGTGTTCACATTGCTTCGCAAGAATCGCTTTTGTGCAGAAAACAGTAACACTTGTTCAGAACGAAAGAAAGCACAGAGCCCCAGATTTTATGTTGTCCTGGAGAGCTTGCAGAGCACTGGGGAAAGGCAGGCAGAGAATTCCTTGCTAGCACCTTCTCTGTGCCTGGGAAGCAGAAGTGTTCACATTGCTTCGCAGAATCGCTTTTGTGCAGAAAACAGTAACACTTGTTCAGAACGAAAGAAAGCACAGAGCCCCAGATTTTATGTTGTCCTGGAGAGCTTGCAGAGCACTGGGGAAAGGCAGGCAGAGAATTCCTTGCTAGCACCTTCTCTGTGCCTGGGAAGCAGAAGTGTTCACATTGCTTCGCAAGAATCGCTTTTGTGCAGAAAACACTAACACTTGTTCAGAAGGAATGAAAGCACAGAGCCCCAGATTTTATGTTGTCCTGGAGAGCTTGCAGAGCACTGGGGAAAGGCAGGCAGAGAATTCCCTGCTAGCACCTTCTCTGTGCCTGTTCACATTGCTTCGCAGAATCGCTTTTGTGCAGAAAACAGTAACACTTGTTCAGAAGGAAAGACAGCACAGAGCCCCAGATTTGCTGTTGTCCTGGAGAGCTTGCAGAGCACTGGGGAAAGGCAGGCAGAGAATTCCCTGCTAGGACCTTCTCTGTGCCTGGGAAGCAGAAGTGTTCACATTGCTTCGCAGAATCGCTTTTGTGCAGAGAACAGTAACACTTGTTCAGAAGTAAAGAAAGCACAGAGCCCCAGATTTTATGTTGTCCTGGAGAGCTTGCAGAGCACTGGGGAAAGGCAGGCAGAGAATTCCCTGCTAGCACCTTCTCTGTGCCTGGGAAGCAGAAGTGTTCACATTGCTTCGCAGAAACGCTTTTGTGCAGAAAACAGTAACACTTGTTCAGAAGGAAAGAAAGCACAGAGCCCCAGATTCTATGTTGTCCTGGAGAGCTTGCAGAGCACTGGGGAAAGGCAGGCAGAGAATTCCCTGCTAGCACCTTCTCTGTGCCTGGGAAGCAGAAGTGTTCACATTGCTTCGCAGAATCGCTTTTGTGCAGAAAACACTAACACTTGTTCAGAAGGAAAGAAAGCACAGAGCCCCAGATTCTATGTTGTCCTGGAGAGCTTGCAGAGCACTGGGGAAAGGCAGGCAGAGAATTCCCTGCTAGCACCTTCTCTGTGCCTGGGAAGCAGAAGTGTTCACATTGCTTCGCAAGAATCGCTTTTGTGCAGAAAACACTAACACTTGTTCAGAAGGAAAGAAAGCACAGAGCCCCAGATTTTATGTTGTCCTGCAGAGCTTGCAGAGCACTGGGGAAAGGCAGGCAGAGAATTCCTTGCTAGCACCTTCTCTGTGCCTGGGAAGCAGAAGTGTTCACATTGCTTCGCAGAATCGCTTTTGTGCAGAAAACAGTAACACTTGTTCAGAAGGAAAGAAAGCACAGAGCCCCAGATTTTATGTTGTCCTGGAGAGCTTGCAGAGCACTGGGGAAAGGCAGGCAGAGAATTCCTTGCTAGCACCTTCTCTGTGCCTGGGAAGCAGAAGTGTTCACATTGCTTCGCAAGAATCGCTTTTGTGCAGAAAACAGTAACACTTGTTCAGAAGGAAAGAAAGCACAGAGCCCCAGATTTTATGTTGTCCTGGAGAGCTTGCAGAGCACTGGGGAAAGGCAGGCAGAGAATTCCCTGCTAGCACCTTCTCTGTGCCTGTTCACATTGCTTCGCAGAATCGCTTTTGTGCAGAAAACAGTAACACTTGTTCAGAAGGAAAGAAAGCACAGAGCCCCAGAATTTATGTTGTCCTGGAGAGCTTGCAGAGCACTGGGGAAAGGCAGGCAGAGAATTCCCTGATAGCACCTTCTCTGTGCCTGTTCACATTGCTTCGCAGAATCGCTTTTGTGCAGAAAACAGTAACACTTGTTCAGAAAGAAAGAAAGCACAGAGCCCCAGATTCTATGTTGTCCTGGAGAGCTTGCAGAGCACTGGGGAAAGGCAGGCAGAGAATTCCCTGCTAGCACCTTCTCTGTGCCTGGGAAGCAGAAGTGTTCACATTGCTTCGCAAGAATCGCTTTTGTGCAGAAAACAGTAACACTTGTTCAGAAGTAAAGAAAGCACAGAGCCCCAGATTTTATGTTGTCCTGGAGAGCTTGCAGAGCACTGGGGAAAGGCAGGCAGAGAATTCCTTGCTAGCACCTTCTCTGTGCCTGGGAAGCAGAAGTGTTCACATTGCTTCGCAGAATCGCTTTTGTGCAGAAAACAGTAACACTTGTTCAGAAGGAAAGAAAGCACAGAGCCCCAGATTCTATGTTGTCCTGGAGAGCTTGCAGAGCACTGGGGAAAGGCAGGCAGAGAATTCCCTGCTAGCACCTTCTCTGTGCCTGGGAAGCAGAAGTGTTCACATTGCTTCGCAGAAACGCTTTTGTGCAGAAAACAGTAACACTTGTTCAGAAGGAAAGAAAGCACAGAGCCCCAGATTTTATGTTGTCCTGGAGAGCTTGCAGAGCACTGGGGAAAGGCAGGCAGAGAATTCCCTGCTAGCACCTTCTCTGTGCCTGGGAAGCAGAAGTGTTCACATTGCTTCGCAAGAATCGCTTTTGTGCAGAAAACACTAACACTTGTTCAGAAGGAAAGAAAGCACAGAGCCCCAGATTTTATGTTGTCCTGGAGAGCTTGCAGAGCACTGGGGAAAGGCAGGCAGAGAATTCCCTGCTAGCACCTTCTCTGTGCCTGGGAAGCAGAAGTGTTCACATTGCTTCGCAAGAATCGCTTTTGTGCAGAAAACAGTAACACTTGTTCAGAACGAAAGAAAGCACAGAGCCCCAGATTTTATGTTGTCCTGGAGAGCTTGCAGAGCACTGGGGAAAGGCAGGCAGAGAATTCCTTGCTAGCACCTTCTCTGTGCCTGGGAAGCAGAAGTGTTCACATTGCTTCGCAGAATCGCTTTTGTGCAGAAAACACTAACACTTGTTCAGAAGGAAAGAAAGCACAGAGCCCCAGATTCTATGTTGTCCTGGAGAGCTTGCAGAGCACTGGGGAAAGGCAGGCAGAGAATTCCCTGCTAGCACCTTCTCTGTGCCTGGGAAGCAGAAGTGTTCACATTGCTTCGCAAGAATCGCTTTTGTGCAGAAAACAGTAACACTTGTTCAGAACGAAAGAAAGCACAGAGCCCCAGATTTTATGTTGTCCTGGAGAGCTTGCAGAGCACTGGGGAAAGGCAGGCAGAGAATTCCTTGCTAGCACCTTCTCTGTGCCTGGGAAGCAGAAGTGTTCACATTGCTTCGCAGAATCGCTTTTGTGCAGAAAACAGTAACACTTGTTCAGAACGAAAGAAAGCACAGAGCCCCAGATTTTATGTTGTCCTGGAGAGCTTGCAGAGCACTGGGGAAAGGCAGGCAGAGAATTCCTTGCTAGCACCTTCTCTGTGCCTGGGAAGCAGAAGTGTTCACATTGCTTCGCAAGAATCGCTTTTGTGCAGAAAACACTAACACTTGTTCAGAAGGAATGAAAGCACAGAGCCCCAGATTTTATGTTGTCCTGGAGAGCTTGCAGAGCACTGGGGAAAGGCAGGCAGAGAATTCCCTGCTAGCACCTTCTCTGTGCCTGTTCACATTGCTTCGCAGAATCGCTTTTGTGCAGAAAACAGTAACACTTGTTCAGAAGGAAAGACAGCACAGAGCCCCAGATTTGCTGTTGTCCTGGAGAGCTTGCAGAGCACTGGGGAAAGGCAGGCAGAGAATTCCCTGCTAGGACCTTCTCTGTGCCTGGGAAGCAGAAGTGTTCACATTGCTTCGCAGAATCGCTTTTGTGCAGAAAACAGTAACACTTGTTCAGAAGTAAAGAAAGCACAGAGCCCCAGATTTTATGTTGTCCTGGAGAGCTTGCAGAGCACTGGGGAAAGGCAGGCAGAGAATTCCCTGCTAGCACCTTCTCTGTGCCTGGGAAGCAGAAGTGTTCACATTGCTTCGCAGAAACGCTTTTGTGCAGAAATCAGTAACACTTGTTCAGAAGGAAAGAAAGCACAGAGCCCCAGATTCTATGTTGTCCTGGAGAGCTTGCAGAGCACTGGGGAAAGGCAGGCAGAGAATTCCCTGCTAGCACCTTCTCTGTGCCTGGGAAGCAGAAGTGTTCACATTGCTTCGCAGAATCGCTTTTGTGCAGAAAACACTAACACTTGTTCAGAAGGAAAGAAAGCACAGAGCCCCAGATTCTATGTTGTCCTGGAGAGCTTGCAGAGCACTGGGGAAAGGCAGGCAGAGAATTCCCTGCTAGCACCTTCTCTGTGCCTGGGAAGCAGAAGTGTTCACATTGCTTCGCAAGAATCGCTTTTGTGCAGAAAACAGTAACACTTGTTCAGAACGAAAGAAAGCACAGAGCCCCAGAGTCTATGTTGTCCTGGAGAGCTTGCAGAGCACTGGGGAAAGGCAGGCAGAGAATTCCTTGCTAGCACCTTCTCTGTGCCTGGGAAGCAGAAGTGTTCACATTGCTTCGCAAGAATCGCTTTTGTGCAGAAAACACTAACACTTGTTCAGAAGGAAAGAAAGCACAGAGCCCCAGATTTTATGTTGTCCTGCAGAGCTTGCAGAGCACTGGGGAAAGGCAGGCAGAGAATTCCTTGCTAGCACCTTCTCTGTGCCTGGGAAGCAGAAGTGTTCACATTGCTTCGCAGAATCGCTTTTGTGCAGAAAACAGTAACACTTGTTCAGAAGGAAAGAAAGCACAGAGCCCCAGATTTTATGTTGTCCTGGAGAGCTTGCAGAGCACTGGGGAAAGGCAGGCAGAGAATTCCTTGCTAGCACCTTCTCTGTGCCTGGGAAGCAGAAGTGTTCACATTGCTTCGCAAGAATCGCTTTTGTGCAGAAAACAGTAACACTTGTTCAGAAGGAAAGAAAGCACAGAGCCCCAGATTTTATGTTGTCCTGGAGAGCTTGCAGAGCACTGGGGAAAGGCAGGCAGAGAATTCCCTGCTAGCACCTTCTCTGTGCCTGTTCACATTGCTTCGCAGAATCGCTTTTGTGCAGAAAACAGTAACACTTGTTCAGAAGGAAAGAAAGCACAGAGCCCCAGATTCTATGTTGTCCTGGAGAGCTTGCAGAGCACTGGGGAAAGGCAGGCAGAGAATTCCCTGCTAGCACCTTCTCTGTGCCTGGGAAGCAGAAGTGTTCACATTGCTTCGCAGAATCGCTTTTGTGCAGAAAACAGTAACACTTGTTCAGAAGGAAAGAAAGCACAGAGCCCCAGATTTTATGTTGTCCTGGAGAGCTTGCAGAGCACTGGGGAAAGGCAGGCAGAGAATTCCCTGCTAGCACCTTCTCTGTGCCTGTTCACATTGCTTCGCAAAATCGCTTTTGTGCAGAAAACAGTAACACTTGTTCAGAAGGAAAGAAAGCACAGAGCCCCAGATTCTATGTTGTCCTGGAGAGCTTGCAGAGCACTGGGGAAAGGCAGGCAGAGAATTCCCTGATAGCACCTTCTCTGTGCCTGTTCACATTGCTTCGCAGAATCGCTTTTGTGCAGAAAACAGTAACACTTGTTCAGAACGAAAGAAAGCACAGAGCCCCAGATTCTATGTTGTCCTGGAGAGCTTGCAGAGCACTGGGGAAAGGCAGGCAGAGAATTCCCTGCTAGCACCTTCTCTGTGCCTGTTCACATTGCTTCGCAGAATCGCTTTTGTGCAGAAAACAGTAACACTTGTTCAGAAGGAAAGACAGCACAGAGCCCCAGATTTGCTGTTGTCCTGGAGAGCTTGCAGAGCACTGGGGAAAGGCAGGCAGAGAATTCCCTGCTAGGACCTTCTCTGTGCCTGGGAAGCAGAAGTGTTCACATTGCTTCGCAGAATCGCTTTTGTGCAGAAAACAGTAACACTTGTTCAGAAGTAAAGAAAGCACAGAGCCCCAGATTTTATGTTGTCCTGGAGAGCTTGCAGAGCACTGGGGAAAGGCAGGCAGAGAATTCCCTGCTAGCACCTTCTCTGTGCCTGGGAAGCAGAAGTGTTCCCATTGCTTCGCAGAAACGCTTTTGTGCAGAAAACAGTAACACTTGTTCAGAAGGAAAGAAAGCACAGAGCCCCAGATTCTATGTTGTCCTGGAGAGCTTGCAGAGCACTGGGGAAAGGCAGGCAGAGAATTCCCTGCTAGCACCTTCTCTGTGCCTGGGAAGCAGAAGTGTTCACATTGCTTCGCAGAATCGCTTTTGTGCAGAAAACACTAACACTTGTTCAGAAGGAAAGAAAGCACAGAGCCCCAGATTCTATGTTGTCCTGGAGAGCTTGCAGAGCACTGGGGAAAGGCAGGCAGAGAATTCCCTGCTAGCACCTTCTCTGTGCCTGGGAAGCAGAAGTGTTCACATTGCTTCGCAAGAATCGCTTTTGTGCAGAAAACAGTAACACTTGTTCAGAACGAAAGAAAGCACAGAGCCCCAGAGTCTATGTTGTCCTGGAGAGCTTGCAGAGCACTGGGGAAAGGCAGGCAGAGAATTCCTTGCTAGCACCTTCTCTGTGCCTGGGAAGCAGAAGTGTTCACATTGCTTCGCAAGAATCGCTTTTGTGCAGAAAACACTAACACTTGTTCAGAAGGAAAGAAAGCACAGAGCCCCAGATTTTATGTTGTCCTGCAGAGCTTGCAGAGCACTGGGGAAAGGCAGGCAGAGAATTCCTTGCTAGCACCTTCTCTGTGCCTGGGAAGCAGAAGTGTTCACATTGCTTCGCAGAATCGCTTTTGTGCAGAAAACAGTAACACTTGTTCAGAAGGAAAGAAAGCACAGAGCCCCAGATTTTATGTTGTCCTGGAGAGCTTGCAGAGCACTGGGGAAAGGCAGGCAGAGAATTCCTTGCTAGCACCTTCTCTGTGCCTGGGAAGCAGAAGTGTTCACATTGCTTCGCAAGAATCGCTTTTGTGCAGAAAACAGTAACACTTGTTCAGAAGGAAAGAAAGCACAGAGCCCCAGATTTTATGTTGTCCTGGAGAGCTTGCAGAGCACTGGGGAAAGGCAGGCAGAGAATTCCCTGCTAGCACCTTCTCTGTGCCTGTTCACATTGCTTCGCAGAATCGCTTTTGTGCAGAAAACAGTAACACTTGTTCAGAAGGAAAGAAAGCACAGAGCCCCAGAGTCTATGTTGTCCTGGAGAGCTTGCAGAGCACTGGGGAAAGGCAGGCAGAGAATTCCCTGCTAGCACCTTCTCTGTGCCTGTTCACATTGCTTCGCAGAATCGCTTTTGTGCAGAAAACAGTAACACTTGTTCAGAAAGAAAGAAAGCACAGAGCCCCAGATTCTATGTTGTCCTGGAGAGCTTGCAGAGCACTGGGGAAAGGCAGGCAGAGAATTCCCTGCTAGCACCTTCTCTGTGCCTGGGAAGCAGAAGTGTTCACATTGCTTCGCAAGAATCGCTTTTGTGCAGAAAACAGTAACACTTGTTCAGAAGTAAAGAAAGCACAGAGCCCCAGATTTTATGTTGTCCTGGAGAGCTTGCAGAGCACTGGGGAAAGGCAGGCAGAGAATTCCCTGCTAGCACCTTCTCTGTGCCTGGGAAGCAGAAGTGTTCACATTGCTTCGCAGAATCGCTTTTGTGCAGAAAACAGTAACACTTGTTCAGAAGGAAAGAAAGCACAGAGCCCCAGATTCTATGTTGTCCTGGAGAGCTTGCAGAGCACTGGGGAAAGGCAGGCAGAGAATTCCCTGCTAGCACCTTCTCTGTGCCTGGGAAGCAGAAGTGTTCACATTGCTTCGCAGAAACGCTTTTGTGCAGAAAACAGTAACACTTGTTCAGAAGGAAAGAAAGCACAGAGCCCCAGATTTTATGTTGTCCTGGAGAGCTTGCAGAGCACTGGGGAAAGGCAGGCAGAGAATTCCCTGCTAGCACCTTCTCTGTGCCTGGGAAGCAGAAGTGTTCACATTGCTTCGCAAGAATCGCTTTTGTGCAGAAAACACTAACACTTGGTCAGAAGGAAAGAAAGCACAGAGCCCCAGATTTTATGTTGTCCTGGAGAGCTTGCAGAGCACTGGGGAAAGGCAGGCAGAGAATTCCCTGCTAGCACCTTCTCTGTGCCTGGGAAGCAGAAGTGTTCACATTGCTTCGCAAGAATCGCTTTTGTGCAGAAAACAGTAACACTTGTTCAGAACGAAAGAAAGCACAGAGCCCCAGATTTTATGTTGTCCTGGAGAGCTTGCAGAGCACTGGGGAAAGGCAGGCAGAGAATTCCTTGCTAGCACCTTCTCTGTGCCTGGGAAGCAGAAGTGTTCACATTGCTTCGCAGAATCGCTTTTGTGCAGAAAACACTAACACTTGTTCAGAAGGAAAGAAAGCACAGAGCCCCAGATTCTATGTTGTCCTGGAGAGCTTGCAGAGCACTGGGGAAAGGCAGGCAGAGAATTCCCTGCTAGCACCTTCTCTGTGCCTGGGAAGCAGAAGTGTTCACATTGCTTCGCAAGAATCGCTTTTGTGCAGAAAACAGTAACACTTGTTCAGAAGGAAAGAAAGCACAGAGCCCCAGATTTTATGTTGTCCTGGAGAGCTTGCAGAGCACTGGGGAAAGGCAGGCAGAGAATTCCTTGCTAGCACCTTCTCTGTGCCTGGGAAGCAGAAGTGTTCACATTGCTTCGCAGAATCGCTTTTGTGCAGAAAACAGTAACACTTGTTCAGAACGAAAGAAAGCACAGAGCCCCAGATTTTATGTTGTCCTGGAGAGCTTGCAGAGCACTGGGGAAAGGCAGGCAGAGAATTCCCTGATAGCACCTTCTCTGTGCCTGGGAAGCAGAAGTGTTCACATTGCTTCGCAAGAATCGCTTTTGTGCAGAAAACACTAACACTTGTTCAGAAGGAATGAAAGCACAGAGCCCCAGATTTTATGTTGTCCTGGAGAGCTTGCAGAGCACTGGGGAAAGGCAGGCAGAGAATTCCCTGCTAGCACCTTCTCTGTGCCTGTTCACATTGCTTCGCAGAATCGCTTTTGTGCAGAAAACAGTAACACTTGTTCAGAAGGAAAGACAGCACAGAGCCCCAGATTTGCTGTTGTCCTGGAGAGCTTGCAGAGCACTGGGGAAAGGCAGGCAGAGAATTCCCTGCTGGGACCTTCTCTGTGCCTGGGAAGCAGAAGTGTTCACATTGCTTCGCAGAATCGCTTTTGTGCAGAAAACAGTAACACTTGTTCAGAAGTAAAGAAAGCACAGAGCCCCAGATTTTATGTTGTCCTGGAGAGCTTGCAGAGCACTGGGGAAAGGCAGGCAGAGAATTCCCTGCTAGCACCTTCTCTGTGCCTGGGAAGCAGAAGTGTTCACATTGCTTCGCAGAAACGCTTTTGTGCAGAAAACAGTAACACTTGTTCAGAAGGAAAGAAAGCACAGAGCCCCAGATTCTATGTTGTCCTGGAGAGCTTGCAGAGCACTGGGGAAAGGCAGGCAGAGAATTCCCTGCTAGCACCTTCTCTGTGCCTGGGAAGCAGAAGTGTTCACATTGCTTCGCAGAATCGCTTTTGTGCAGAAAACACTAACACTTGTTCAGAAGGAAAGAAAGCACAGAGCCCCAGATTCTATGTTGTCCTGGAGAGCTTGCAGAGCACTGGGGAAAGGCAGGCAGAGAATTCCCTGCTAGCACCTTCTCTGTGCCTGGGAAGCAGAAGTGTTCACATTGCTTCGCAAGAATCGCTTTTGTGCAGAAAACAGTAACACTTGTTCAGAACGAAAGAAAGCACAGAGCCCCAGAGTCTATGTTGTCCTGGAGAGCTTGCAGAGCACTGGGGAAAGGCAGGCAGAGAATTCCTTGCTAGCACCTTCTCTGTGCCTGGGAAGCAGAAGTGTTCACATTGCTTCGCAAGAATCGCTTTTGTGCAGAAAACACTAACACTTGTTCAGAAGGAAAGAAAGCACAGAGCCCCAGATTTTATGTTGTCCTGCAGAGCTTGCAGAGCACTGGGGAAAGGCAGGCAGAGAATTCCTTGCTAGCACCTTCTCTGTGCCTGGGAAGCAGAAGTGTTCACATTGCTTCGCAGAATCGCTTTTGTGCAGAAAACAGTAACACTTGTTCAGAAGGAAAGAAAGCACAGAGCCCCAGATTTTATGTTGTCCTGGAGAGCTTGCAGAGCACTGGGGAAAGGCAGGCAGAGAATTCCTTGCTAGCACCTTCTCTGTGCCTGGGAAGCAGAAGTGTTCACATTGCTTCGCAAGAATCGCTTTTGTGCAGAAAACAGTAACACTTGTTCAGAAGGAAAGAAAGCACAGAGCCCCAGATTTTATGTTGTCCTGGAGAGCTTGCAGAGCACTGGGGAAAGGCAGGCAGAGAATTCCCTGCTAGCACCTTCTCTGTGCCTGTTCACATTGCTTCGCAGAATCGCTTTTGTGCAGAAAACAGTAACACTTGTTCAGAAGGAAAGAAAGCACAGAGCCCCAGATTCTATGTTGTCCTGGAGAGCTTGCAGAGCACTGGGGAAAGGCAGGCAGAGAATTCCCTGCTAGCACCTTCTCTGTGCCTGGGAAGCAGAAGTGTTCACATTGCTTCGCAGAATCGCTTTTGTGCAGAAAACAGTAACACTTGTTCAGAAGGAAAGAAAGCACAGAGCCCCAGATTTTATGTTGTCCTGGAGAGCTTGCAGAGCACTGGGGAAAGGCAGGCAGAGAATTCCCTGCTAGCACCTTCTCTGTGCCTGTTCACATTGCTTCGCAAAATCGCTTTTGTGCAGAAAACAGTAACACTTGTTCAGAAGGAAAGAAAGCACAGAGCCCCAGATTCTATGTTGTCCTGGAGAGCTTGCAGAGCACTGGGGAAAGGCAGGCAGAGAATTCCCTGATAGCACCTTCTCTGTGCCTGTTCACATTGCTTCGCAGAATCGCTTTTGTGCAGAAAACAGTAACACTTGTTCAGAACGAAAGAAAGCACAGAGCCCCAGATTCTATGTTGTCCTGGAGAGCTTGCAGAGCACTGGGGAAAGGCAGGCAGAGAATTCCTTGCTAGCACCTTCTCTGTGCCTGGGAAGCAGAAGTGTTCACATTGCTTCGCAAGAATCGCTTTTGTGCAGAAAACAGTAACACTTGTTCAGAAGTAAAGAAAGCACAGAGCCCCAGATTTTATATTGTCCTGGAGAGCTTGCAGAGCACTGGGGAAAGGCAGGCAGAGAATTCCCTGCTAGCACCTTCTCTGTGCCTGGGAAGCAGAAGTGTTCACATTGCTTCGCAGAAACGCTTTTGTGCAGAAAACAGTAACACTTGTTCAGAACGAAAGAAAGCACAGAGCCCCAGATTCTATGTTGTCCTGGAGAGCTTGCAGAGCACTGGGGAAAGGCAGGCAGAGAATTCCCTGCTAGCACCTTCTCTGTGCCTGGGAAGCAGAAGTGTTCACATTGCTTCGCAAGAATCGCTTTTGTGCAGAAAACACTAACACTTGTTCAGAAGGAAAGAAAGCACAGAGCCCCAGATTCTATGTTGTCCTGGAGAGCTTGCAGAGCACTGGGGAAAGGCAGGCAGAGAATTCCCTGCTAGCACCTTCTCTGTGCCTGGGAAGCAGAAGTGTTCACATTGCTTCGCAAGAATCGCTTTTGTGCAGAAAACAGTAACACTTGTTCAGAACGAAAGAAAGCACAGAGCCCCAGATTTTATGTTGTCCTGGAGAGCTTGCAGAGCACTGGGGAAAGGCAGGCAGAGAATTCCTTGCTAGCACCTTCTCTGTGCCTGGGAAGCAGAAGTGTTCACATTGCTTCGCAGAATCGCTTTTGTGCAGAAAACAGTAACACTTGTTCAGAACGAAAGAAAGCACAGAGCCCCAGATTTTATGTTGTCCTGGAGAGCTTGCAGAGCACTGGGGAAAGGCAGGCAGAGAATTCCTTGCTAGCACCTTCTCTGTGCCTGGGAAGCAGAAGTGTTCACATTGCTTCGCAAGAATCGCTTTTGTGCAGAAAACACTAACACTTGTTCAGAACGAAAGAAAGCACAGAGCCCCAGATTTTATGTTGTCCTGGAGAGCTTGCAGAGCACTGGGGAAAGGCAGGCAGAGAATTCCTTGCTAGCACCTTCTCTGTGCCTGGGAAGCAGAAGTGTTCACATTGCTTCGCAAGAATCGCTTTTGTGCAGAAAACACTAACACTTGTTCAGAAGGAAAGAAAGCACAGAGCCCCAGATTTTATGTTGTCCTGCAGAGCTTGCAGAGCACTGGGGAAAGGCAGGCAGAGAATTCCTTGCTAGCACCTTCTCTGTGCCTGGGAAGCAGAAGTGTTCACATTGCTTCGCAGAATCGCTTTTGTGCAGAAAACAGTAACACTTGTTCAGAAGGAAAGAAAGCACAGAGCCCCAGATTTTATGTTGTCCTGGAGAGCTTGCAGAGCACTGGGGAAAGGCAGGCAGAGAATTCCTTGCTAGCACCTTCTCTGTGCCTGGGAAGCAGAAGTGTTCACATTGCTTCGCAAGAATCGCTTTTGTGCAGAAAACAGTAACACTTGTTCAGAAGGAAAGAAAGCACAGAGCCCCAGATTTTATGTTGTCCTGGAGAGCTTGCAGAGCACTGGGGAAAGGCAGGCAGAGAATTCCCTGCTAGCACCTTCTCTGTGCCTGTTCACATTGCTTCGCAGAATCGCTTTTGTGCAGAAAACAGTAACACTTGTTCAGAAGGAAAGAAAGCACAGAGCCCCAGATTCTATGTTGTCCTGGAGAGCTTGCAGAGCACTGGGGAAAGGCAGGCAGAGAATTCCCTGCTAGCACCTTCTCTGTGCCTGGGAAGCAGAAGTGTTCACATTGCTTCGCAGAATCGCTTTTGTGCAGAAAACAGTAACACTTGTTCAGAAGGAAAGAAAGCACAGAGCCCCAGATTTTATGTTGTCCTGGAGAGCTTGCAGAGCACTGGGGAAAGGCAGGCAGAGAATTCCCTGCTAGCACCTTCTCTGTGCCTGTTCACATTGCTTCGCAAAATCGCTTTTGTGCAGAAAACAGTAACACTTGTTCAGAAGGAAAGAAAGCACAGAGCCCCAGATTCTATGTTGTCCTGGAGAGCTTGCAGAGCACTGGGGAAAGGCAGGCAGAGAATTCCCTGATAGCACCTTCTCTGTGCCTGTTCACATTGCTTCGCAGAATCGCTTTTGTGCAGAAAACAGTAACACTTGTTCAGAACGAAAGAAAGCACAGAGCCCCAGATTCTATGTTGTCCTGGAGAGCTTGCAGAGCACTGGGGAAAGGCAGGCAGAGAATTCCTTGCTAGCACCTTCTCTGTGCCTGGGAAGCAGAAGTGTTCACATTGCTTCGCAAGAATCGCTTTTGTGCAGAAAACAGTAACACTTGTTCAGAAGTAAAGAAAGCACAGAGCCCCAGATTTTATGTTGTCCTGGAGAGCTTGCAGAGCACTGGGGAAAGGCAGGCAGAGAATTCCCTGCTAGCACCTTCTCTGTGCCTGGGAAGCAGAAGTGTTCACATTGCTTCGCAGAAACGCTTTTGTGCAGAAAACAGTAACACTTGTTCAGAACGAAAGAAAGCACAGAGCCCCAGATTCTATGTTGTCCTGGAGAGCTTGCAGAGCACTGGGGAAAGGCAGGTAGAGAATTCCCTGCTAGCACCTTCTCTGTGCCTGGGAAGCAGAAGTGTTCACATTGCTTCGCAAGAATCGCTTTTGTGCAGAAAACACTAACACTTGTTCAGAAGGAAAGAAAGCACAGAGCCCCAGATTCTATGTTGTCCTGGAGAGCTTGCAGAGCACTGGGGAAAGGCAGGCAGAGAATTCCCTGCTAGCACCTTCTCTGTGCCTGGGAAGCAGAAGTGTTCACATTGCTTCGCAAGAATCGCTTTTGTGCAGAAAACAGTAACACTTGTTCAGAACGAAAGAAAGCACAGAGCCCCAGATTTTATGTTGTCCTGGAGAGCTTGCAGAGCACTGGGGAAAGGCAGGCAGAGAATTCCTTGCTAGCACCTTCTCTGTGCCTGGGAAGCAGAAGTGTTCACATTGCTTCGCAGAATCGCTTTTGTGCAGAAAACAGTAACACTTGTTCAGAACGAAAGAAAGCACAGAGCCCCAGATTTTATGTTGTCCTGGAGAGCTTGCAGAGCACTGGGGAAAGGCAGGCAGAGAATTCCTTGCTAGCACCTTCTCTGTGCCTGGGAAGCAGAAGTGTTCACATTGCTTCGCAAGAATCGCTTTTGTGCAGAAAACACTAACACTTGTTCAGAAGGAATGAAAGCACAGAGCCCCAGATTTTATGTTGTCCTGGAGAGCTTGCAGAGCACTGGGGAAAGGCAGGCAGAGAATTCCCTGCTAGCACCTTCTCTGTGCCTGTTCACATTGCTTCGCAGAATCGCTTTTGTGCAGAAAACAGTAACACTTGTTCAGAAGGAAAGAAAGCACAGAGCCCCAGATTCTATGTTGTCCTGGAGAGCTTGCAGAGCACTGGGGAAAGGCAGGCAGAGAATTCCTTGCTAGCACCTTCTCTGTGCCTGGGAAGCAGAAGTGTTCACATTGCTTCGCAAGAATCGCTTTTGTGCAGAAAACAGTAACACTTGTTCAGAAGTAAAGAAAGCACAGAGCCCCAGATTTTATGTTGTCCTGGAGAGCTTGCAGAGCACTGGGGAAAGGCAGGCAGAGAATTCCCTGCTAGCACCTTCTCTGTGCCTGGGAAGCAGAAGTGTTCACATTGCTTCGCAGAAACGCTTTTGTGCAGAAAACAGTAACACTTGTTCAGAACGAAAGAAAGCACAGAGCCCCAGATTCTATGTTGTCCTGGAGAGCTTGCAGAGCACTGGGGAAAGGCAGGCAGAGAATTCCCTGCTAGCACCTTCTCTGTGCCTGGGAAGCAGAAGTGTTCACATTGCTTCGCAGAATCGCTTTTGTGCAGAAAACACTAACACTTGTTCAGAAGGAAAGAAAGCACAGAGCCCCAGATTCTATGTTGTCCTGGAGAGCTTGCAGAGCACTGGGGAAAGGCAGGCAGAGAATTCCCTGCTAGCACCTTCTCTGTGCCTGGGAAGCAGAAGTGTTCACATTGCTTCGCAAGAATCGCTTTTGTGCAGAAAACAGTAACACTTGTTCAGAACGAAAGAAAGCACAGAGCCCCAGAGTCTATGTTGTCCTGGAGAGCTTGCAGAGCACTGGGGAAAGGCAGGCAGAGAATTCCTTGCTAGCACCTTCTCTGTGCCTGGGAAGCAGAAGTGTTCACATTGCTTCGCAAGAATCGCTTTTGTGCAGAAAACACTAACACTTGTTCAGAAGGAAAGAAAGCACAGAGCCCCAGATTTTATGTTGTCCTGCAGAGCTTGCAGAGCACTGGGGAAAGGCAGGCAGAGAATTCCTTGCTAGCACCTTCTCTGTGCCTGGGAAGCAGAAGTGTTCACATTGCTTCGCAGAATCGCTTTTGTGCAGAAAACAGTAACACTTGTTCAGAAGGAAAGAAAGCACAGAGCCCCAGATTTTATGTTGTCCTGGAGAGCTTGCAGAGCACTGGGGAAAGGCAGGCAGAGAATTCCTTGCTAGCACCTTCTCTGTGCCTGGGAAGCAGAAGTGTTCACATTGCTTCGCAAGAATCGCTTTTGTGCAGAAAACAGTAACACTTGTTCAGAAGGAAAGAAAGCACAGAGCCCCAGATTTTATGTTGTCCTGGAGAGCTTGCAGAGCACTGGGGAAAGGCAGGCAGAGAATTCCCTGCTAGCACCTTCTCTGTGCCTGTTCACATTGCTTCGCAGAATCGCTTTTGTGCAGAAAACAGTAACACTTGTTCAGAAGGAAAGAAAGCACAGAGCCCCAGATTCTATGTTGTCCTGGAGAGCTTGCAGAGCACTGGGGAAAGGCAGGCAGAGAATTCCCTGCTAGCACCTTCTCTGTGCCTGGGAAGCAGAAGTGTTCACATTGCTTCGCAGAATCGCTTTTGTGCAGAAAACAGTAACACTTGTTCAGAAGGAAAGAAAGCACAGAGCCCCAGATTTTATGTTGTCCTGGAGAGCTTGCAGAGCACTGGGGAAAGGCAGGCAGAGAATTCCCTGCTAGCACCTTCTCTGTGCCTGTTCACATTGCTTCGCAAAATCGCTTTTGTGCAGAAAACAGTAACACTTGTTCAGAAGGAAAGAAAGCACAGAGCCCCAGATTCTATGTTGTCCTGGAGAGCTTGCAGAGCACTGGGGAAAGGCAGGCAGAGAATTCCCTGATAGCACCTTCTCTGTGCCTGTTCACATTGCTTCGCAGAATCGCTTTTGTGCAGAAAACAGTAACACTTGTTCAGAACGAAAGAAAGCACAGAGCCCCAGATTCTATGTTGTCCTGGAGAGCTTGCAGAGCACTGGGGAAAGGCAGGCAGAGAATTCCCTGCTAGCACCTTCTCTGTGCCTGTTCACATTGCTTCGCAGAATCGCTTTTGTGCAGAAAACAGTAACACTTGTTCAGCAGGAAAGACAGCACAGAGCCCCAGATTTGCTGTTGTCCTGGAGAGCTTGCAGAGCACTGGGGAAAGGCAGGCAGAGAATTCCCTGCTAGGACCTTCTCTGTGCCTGGGAAGCAGAAGTGTTCACATTGCTTCGCAGAATCGCTTTTGTGCAGAAAACAGTAACACTTGTTCAGAAGTAAAGAAAGCACAGAGCCCCAGATTTTATGTTGTCCTGGAGAGCTTGCAGAGCACTGGGGAAAGGCAGGCAGAGAATTCCCTGCTAGCACCTTCTCTGTGCCTGGGAAGCAGAAGTGTTCACATTGCTTCGCAGAAACGCTTTTGTGCAGAAAACAGTAACACTTGTTCAGAAGGAAAGAAAGCACAGAGCCCCAGATTCTATGTTGTCCTGGAGAGCTTGCAGAGCACTGGGGAAAGGCAGGCAGAGAATTCCCTGCTAGCACCTTCTCTGTGCCTGGGAAGCAGAAGTGTTCACATTGCTTCGCAGAATCGCTTTTGTGCAGAAAACACTAACACTTGTTCAGAAGGAAAGAAAGCACAGAGCCCCAGATTCTATGTTGTCCTGGAGAGCTTGCAGAGCACTGGGGAAAGGCAGGCAGAGAATTCCCTGCTAGCACCTTCTCTGTGCCTGGGAAGCAGAAGTGTTCACATTGCTTCGCAAGAATCGCTTTTGTGCAGAAAACAGTAACACTTGTTCAGAACGAAAGAAAGCACAGAGCCCCAGAGTCTATGTTGTCCTGGAGAGCTTGCAGAGCACTGGGGAAAGGCAGGCAGAGAATTCCTTGCTAGCACCTTCTCTGTGCCTGGGAAGCAGAAGTGTTCACATTGCTTCGCAAGAATCGCTTTTGTGCAGAAAACACTAACACTTGTTCAGAAGGAAAGAAAGCACAGAGCCCCAGATTTTATGTTGTCCTGCAGAGCTTGCAGAGCACTGGGGAAAGGCAGGCAGAGAATTCCTTGCTAGCACCTTCTCTGTGCCTGGGAAGCAGAAGTGTTCACATTGCTTCGCAGAATCGCTTTTGTGCAGAAAACAGTAACACTTGTTCAGAAGGAAAGAAAGCACAGAGCCCCAGATTTTATGTTGTCCTGGAGAGCTTGCAGAGCACTGGGGAAAGGCAGGCAGAGAATTCCTTGCTAGCACCTTCTCTGTGCCTGGGAAGCAGAAGTGTTCACATTGCTTCGCAAGAATCGCTTTTGTGCAGAAAACAGTAACACTTGTTCAGAAGGAAAGAAAGCACAGAGCCCCAGATTTTATGTTGTCCTGGAGAGCTTGCAGAGCACTGGGGAAAGGCAGGCAGAGAATTCCCTGCTAGCACCTTCTCTGTGCCTGTTCACATTGCTTCGCAGAATCGCTTTTGTGCAGAAAACAGTAACACTTGTTCAGAAGGAAAGAAAGCACAGAGCCCCAGAATTTATGTTGTCCTGGAGAGCTTGCAGAGCACTGGGGAAAGGCAGGCAGAGAATTCCCTGATAGCACCTTCTCTGTGCCTGTTCACATTGCTTCGCAGAATCGCTTTTGTGCAGAAAACAGTAACACTTGTTCAGAACGAAAGAAAGCACAGAGCCCCAGATTTTATGTTGTCCTGGAGAGCTTGCAGAGCACTGGGGAAAGGCAGGCAGAGAATTCCTTGCTAGCACCTTCTCTGTGCCTGGGAAGCAGAAGTGTTCACATTGCTTCGCAAGAATCGCTTTTGTGCAGAAAACACTAACACTTGTTCAGAAGGAATGAAAGCACAGAGCCCCAGATTTTATGTTGTCCTGGAGAGCTTGCAGAGCACTGGGGAAAGGCAGGCAGAGAATTCCCTGCTAGCACCTTCTCTGTGCCTGTTCACATTGCTTCGCAGAATCGCTTTTGTGCAGAAAACAGTAACACTTGTTCAGAAGGAAAGACAGCACAGAGCCCCAGATTTGCTGTTGTCCTGGAGAGCTTGCAGAGCACTGGGGAAAGGCAGGCAGAGAATTCCCTGCTAGGACCTTCTCTGTGCCTGGGAAGCAGAAGTGTTCACATTGCTTCGCAGAATCGCTTTTGTGCAGAAAACAGTAACACTTGTTCAGAAGTAAAGAAAGCACAGAGCCCCAGATTTTATGTTGTCCTGGAGAGCTTGCAGAGCACTGGGGAAAGGCAGGCAGAGAATTCCCTGCTAGCACCTTCTCTGTGCCTGGGAAGCAGAAGTGTTCACATTGCTTCGCAGAAACGCTTTTGTGCAGAAAACAGTAACACTTGTTCAGAAGGAAAGAAAGCACAGAGCCCCAGATTCTATGTTGTCCTGGAGAGCTTGCAGAGCACTGGGGAAAGGCAGGCAGAGAATTCCCTGCTAGCACCTTCTCTGTGCCTGGGAAGCAGAAGTGTTCACATTGCTTCGCAGAAACGCTTTTGTGCAGAAAACAGTAACACTTGTTCAGAAGGAAAGAAAGCACAGAGCCCCAGATTCTATGTTGTCCTGGAGAGCTTGCAGAGCACTGGGGAAAGGCAGGCAGAGAATTCCCTGCTAGCACCTTCTCTGTGCCTGGGAAGCAGAAGTGTTCACATTGCTTCGCAAGAATCGCTTTTGTGCAGAAAACAGTAACACTTGTTCAGAACAAAAGAAAGCACAGAGCCCCAGAGTCTATGTTGTCCTGGAGAGCTTGCAGAGCACTGGGGAAAGGCAGGCAGAGAATTCCTTGCTAGCACCTTCTCTGTGCCTGGGAAGCAGAAGTGTTCACATTGCTTCGCAAGAATCGCTTTTGTGCAGAAAACACTAACACTTGTTCAGAAGGAAAGAAAGCACAGAGCCCCAGATTTTATGTTGTCCTGCAGAGCTTGCAGAGCACTGGGGAAAGGCAGGCAGAGAATTCCTTGCTAGCACCTTCTCTGTGCCTGGGAAGCAGAAGTGTTCACATTGCTTCGCAGAATCGCTTTTGTGCAGAAAACAGTAACACTTGTTCAGAAGGAAAGAAAGCACAGAGCCCCAGATTTTATGTTGTCCTGGAGAGCTTGCAGAGCACTGGGGAAAGGCAGGCAGAGAATTCCTTGCTAGCACCTTCTCTGTGCCTGGGAAGCAGAAGTGTTCACATTGCTTCGCAAGAATCGCTTTTGTGCAGAAAACAGTAACACTTGTTCAGAAGGAAAGAAAGCACAGAGCCCCAGATTTTATGTTGTCCTGGAGAGCTTGCAGAGCACTGGGGAAAGGCAGGCAGAGAATTCCCTGCTAGCACCTTCTCTGTGCCTGTTCACATTGCTTCGCAGAATCGCTTTTGTGCAGAAAACAGTAACACTTGTTCAGAAGGAAAGAAAGCACAGAGCCCCAGATTCTATGTTGTCCTGGAGAGCTTGCAGAGCACTGGGGAAAGGCAGGCAGAGAATTCCCTGCTAGCACCTTCTCTGTGCCTGGGAAGCAGAAGTGTTCACATTGCTTCGCAGAATCGCTTTTGTGCAGAAAACAGTAACACTTGTTCAGAAGGAAAGAAAGCACAGAGCCCCAGATTTTATGTTGTCCTGGAGAGCTTGCAGAGCACTGGGGAAAGGCAGGCAGAGAATTCCCTGCTAGCACCTTCTCTGTGCCTGTTCACATTGCTTCGCAAAATCGCTTTTGTGCAGAAAACAGTAACACTTGTTCAGAAGGAAAGAAAGCACAGAGCCCCAGATTCTATGTTGTCCTGGAGAGCTTGCAGAGCACTGGGGAAAGGCAGGCAGAGAATTCCCTGATAGCACCTTCTCTGTGCCTGTTCACATTGCTTCGCAGAATCGCTTTTGTGCAGAAAACAGTAACACTTGTTCAGAACGAAAGAAAGCACAGAGCCCCAGATTCTATGTTGTCCTGGAGAGCTTGCAGAGCACTGGGGAAAGGCAGGCAGAGAATTCCTTGCTAGCACCTTCTCTGTGCCTGGGAAGCAGAAGTGTTCACATTGCTTCGCAAGAATCGCTTTTGTGCAGAAAACAGTAACACTTGTTCAGAAGTAAAGAAAGCACAGAGCCCCAGATTTTATGTTGTCCTGGAGAGCTTGCAGAGCACTGGGGAAAGGCAGGCAGAGAATTCCCTGCTAGCACCTTCTCTGTGCCTGGGAAGCAGAAGTGTTCACATTGCTTCGCAGAAACGCTTTTGTGCAGAAAACAGTAACACTTGTTCAGAACGAAAGAAAGCACAGAGCCCCAGATTCTATGTTGTCCTGGAGAGCTTGCAGAGCACTGGGGAAAGGCAGGTAGAGAATTCCCTGCTAGCACCTTCTCTGTGCCTGGGAAGCAGAAGTGTTCACATTGCTTCGCAGAATCGCTTTTGTGCAGAAAACACTAACACTTGTTCAGAAGGAAAGAAAGCACAGAGCCCCAGATTCTATGTTGTCCTGGAGAGCTTGCAGAGCACTGGGGAAAGGCAGGCAGAGAATTCCCTGCTAGCACCTTCTCTGTGCCTGGGAAGCAGAAGTGTTCACATTGCTTCGCAAGAATCGCTTTTGTGCAGAAAACAGTAACACTTGTTCAGAACGAAAGAAAGCACAGAGCCCCAGATTTTATGTTGTCCTGGAGAGCTTGCAGAGCACTGGGGAAAGGCAGGCAGAGAATTCCTTGCTAGCACCTTCTCTGTGCCTGGGAAGCAGAAGTGTTCACATTGCTTCGCAGAATCGCTTTTGTGCAGAAAACAGTAACACTTGTTCAGAACGAAAGAAAGCACAGAGCCCCAGATTTTATGTTGTCCTGGAGAGCTTGCAGAGCACTGGGGAAAGGCAGGCAGAGAATTCCTTGCTAGCACCTTCTCTGTGCCTGGGAAGCAGAAGTGTTCACATTGCTTCGCAAGAATCGCTTTTGTGCAGAAAACACTAACACTTGTTCAGAAGGAATGAAAGCACAGAGCCCCAGATTTTATGTTGTCCTGGAGAGCTTGCAGAGCACTGGGGAAAGGCAGGCAGAGAATTCCCTGCTAGCACCTTCTCTGTGCCTGTTCACATTGCTTCGCAGAATCGCTTTTGTGCAGAAAACAGTAACACTTGTTCAGAAGGAAAGAAAGCACAGAGCCCCAGATTCTATGTTGTCCTGGAGAGCTTGCAGAGCACTGGGGAAAGGCAGGCAGAGAATTCCTTGCTAGCACCTTCTCTGTGCCTGGGAAGCAGAAGTGTTCACATTGCTTCGCAAGAATCGCTTTTGTGCAGAAAACAGTAACACTTGTTCAGAAGTAAAGAAAGCACAGAGCCCCAGATTTTATGTTGTCCTGGAGAGCTTGCAGAGCACTGGGGAAAGGCAGGCAGAGAATTCCCTGCTAGCACCTTCTCTGTGCCTGGGAAGCAGAAGTGTTCACATTGCTTCGCAGAAACGCTTTTGTGCAGAAAACAGTAACACTTGTTCAGAACGAAAGAAAGCACAGAGCCCCAGATTCTATGTTGTCCTGGAGAGCTTGCAGAGCACTGGGGAAAGGCAGGCAGAGAATTCCCTGCTAGCACCTTCTCTGTGCCTGGGAAGCAGAAGTGTTCACATTGCTTCGCAGAATCGCTTTTGTGCAGAAAACACTAACACTTGTTCAGAAGGAAAGAAAGCACAGAGCCCCAGATTCTATGTTGTCCTGGAGAGCTTGCAGAGCACTGGGGAAAGGCAGGCAGAGAATTCCCTGCTAGCACCTTCTCTGTGCCTGGGAAGCAGAAGTGTTCACATTGCTTCGCAAGAATCGCTTTTGTGCAGAAAACAGTAACACTTGTTCAGAACGAAAGAAAGCACAGAGCCCCAGAGTCTATGTTGTCCTGGAGAGCTTGCAGAGCACTGGGGAAAGGCAGGCAGAGAATTCCTTGCAAGCACCTTCTCTGTGCCTGGGAAGCAGAAGTGTTCACATTGCTTCGCAAAAATCGCTTTTGTGCAGAAAACACTAACACTTGTTCAGAAGGAAAGAAAGCACAGAGCCCCAGATTTTATGTTGTCCTGGAGAGCTTGCAGAGCACTGGGGAAAGGCAGGCAGAGAATTCCTTGCTAGCACCTTCTCTGTGCCTGGGAAGCAGAAGTGTTCACATTGCTTCGCAAGAATCGCTTTTGTGCAGAAAACACTAACACTTGTTCAGAAGGAAAGAAAGCACAGAGCCCCAGATTTTATGTTGTCCTGCAGAGCTTGCAGAGCACTGGGGAAAGGCAGGCAGAGAATTCCTTGCTAGCACCTTCTCTGTGCCTGGGAAGCAGAAGTGTTCACATTGCTTCGCAGAATCGCTTTTGTGCAGAAAACAGTAACACTTTTTCAGAACGAAAGAAAGCACAGAGCCCCAGATTTTATGTTGTCCTGGAGAGCTTGCAGAGCACTGGGGAAAGGCAGGCAGAGAATTCCTTGCTAGCACCTTCTCTGTGCCTGGGAAGCAGAAGTGTTCACATTGCTTCGCAAGAATCGCTTTTGTGCAGAAAACAGTAACACTTGTTCAGAAGGAAAGAAAGCACAGAGCCCCAGATTTTATGTTGTCCTGGAGAGCTTGCAGAGCACTGGGGAAAGGCAGGCAGAGAATTCCCTGCTAGCACCTTCTCTGTGCCTGTTCACATTGCTTCGCAGAATCGCTTTTGTGCAGAAAACAGTAACACTTGTTCAGAAGGAAAGAAAGCACAGAGCCCCAGATTCTATGTTGTCCTGGAGAGCTTGCAGAGCACTGGGGAAAGGCAGGCAGAGAATTCCCTGCTAGCACCTTCTCTGTGCCTGGGAAGCAGAAGTGTTCACATTGCTTCGCAGAATCGCTTTTGTGCAGAAAACAGTAACACTTGTTCAGAAGGAAAGAAAGCACAGAGCCCCAGATTTTATGTTGTCCTGGAGAGCTTGCAGAGCACTGGGGAAAGGCAGGCAGAGAATTCCCTGCTAGCACCTTCTCTGTGCCTGTTCACATTGCTTCGCAAAATCGCTTTTGTGCAGAAAACAGTAACACTTGTTCAGAAGGAAAGAAAGCACAGAGCCCCAGATTCTATGTTGTCCTGGAGAGCTTGCAGAGCACTGGGGAAAGGCAGGCAGAGAATTCCCTGATAGCACCTTCTCTGTGCCTGTTCACATTGCTTCGCAGAATCGCTTTTGTGCAGAAAACAGTAACACTTGTTCAGAACGAAAGAAAGCACAGAGCCCCAGATTCTATGTTGTCCTGGAGAGCTTGCAGAGCACTGGGGAAAGGCAGGCAGAGAATTCCTTGCTAGCACCTTCTCTGTGCCTGGGAAGCAGAAGTGTTCACATTGCTTCGCAAGAATCGCTTTTGTGCAGAAAACAGTAACACTTGTTCAGAAGTAAAGAAAGCACAGAGCCCCAGATTTTATGTTGTCCTGGAGAGCTTGCAGAGCACTGGGGAAAGGCAGGCAGAGAATTCCCTGCTAGCACCTTCTCTGTGCCTGGGAAGCAGAAGTGTTCACATTGCTTCGCAGAAACGCTTTTGTGCAGAAAACAGTAACACTTGTTCAGAACGAAAGAAAGCACAGAGCCCCAGATTCTATGTTGTCCTGGAGAGCTTGCAGAGCACTGGGGAAAGGCAGGTAGAGAATTCCCTGCTAGCACCTTCTCTGTGCCTGGGAAGCAGAAGTGTTCACATTGCTTCGCAGAATCGCTTTTGTGCAGAAAACACTAACACTTGTTCAGAAGGAAAGAAAGCACAGAGCCCCAGATTCTATGTTGTCCTGGAGAGCTTGCAGAGCACTGGGGAAAGGCAGGCAGAGAATTCCCTGCTAGCACCTTCTCTGTGCCTGGGAAGCAGAAGTGTTCACATTGCTTCGCAAGAATCGCTTTTGTGCAGAAAACAGTAACACTTGTTCAGAACGAAAGAAAGCACAGAGCCCCAGATTTTATGTTGTCCTGGAGAGCTTGCAGAGCACTGGGGAAAGGCAGGCAGAGAATTCCTTGCTAGCACCTTCTCTGTGCCTGGGAAGCAGAAGTGTTCACATTGCTTCGCAGAATCGCTTTTGTGCAGAAAACAGTAACACTTGTTCAGAACGAAAGAAAGCACAGAGCCCCAGATTTTATGTTGTCCTGGAGAGCTTGCAGAGCACTGGGGAAAGGCAGGCAGAGAATTCCTTGCTAGCACCTTCTCTGTGCCTGGGAAGCAGAAGTGTTCACATTGCTTCGCAAGAATCGCTTTTGTGCAGAAAACACTAACACTTGTTCAGAAGGAATGAAAGCACAGAGCCCCAGATTTTATGTTGTCCTGGAGAGCTTGCAGAGCACTGGGGAAAGGCAGGCAGAGAATTCCCTGCTAGCACCTTCTCTGTGCCTGTTCACATTGCTTCGCAGAATCGCTTTTGTGCAGAAAACAGTAACACTTGTTCAGAAGGAAAGAAAGCACAGAGCCCCAGATTCTATGTTGTCCTGGAGAGCTTGCAGAGCACTGGGGAAAGGCAGGCAGAGAATTCCCTGCTAGCACCTTCTCTGTGCCTGGGAAGCAGAAGTGTTCACATTGCTTCGCAGAATCGCTTTTGTGCAGAAAACAGTAACACTTGTTCAGAAGGAAAGAAAGCACAGAGCCCCAGATTTTATGTTGTCCTGGAGAGCTTGCAGAGCACTGGGGAAAGGCAGGCAGAGAATTCCCTGCTAGCACCTTCTCTGTGCCTGTTCACATTGCTTCGCAAAATCGCTTTTGTGCAGAAAACAGTAACACTTGTTCAGAAGGAAAGAAAGCACAGAGCCCCAGAATTTATGTTGTCCTGGAGAGCTTGCAGAGCACTGGGGAAAGGCAGGCAGAGAATTCCCTGCTAGCACCTTCTCTGTGCCTGTTCACATTGCTTCGCAAGAATCGCTTTTGTGCAGAAAACAGTAACACTTGTTCAGAAGTAAAGAAAGCACAGAGCCCCAGATTTTATGTTGTCCTGGAGAGCTTGCAGAGCACTGGGGAAAGGCAGGCAGAGAATTCCCTGCTAGCACCTTCTCTGTGCCTGGGAAGCAGAAGTGTTCACATTGCTTCGCAGAAACGCTTTTGTGCAGAAAACAGTAACACTTGTTCAGAACGAAAGAAAGCACAGAGCCCCAGATTCTATGTTGTCCTGGAGAGCTTGCAGAGCACTGGGGAAAGGCAGGCAGAGAATTCCCTGCTAGCACCTTCTCTGTGCCTGGGAAGCAGAAGTGTTCACATTGCTTCGCAGAATCGCTTTTGTGCAGAAAACACTAACACTTGTTCAGAAGGAAAGAAAGCACAGAGCCCCAGATTCTATGTTGTCCTGGAGAGCTTGCAGAGCACTGGGGAAAGGCAGGCAGAGAATTCCCTGCTAGCACCTTCTCTGTGCCTGGGAAGCAGAAGTGTTCACATTGCTTCGCAAGAATCGCTTTTGTGCAGAAAACAGTAACACTTGTTCAGAACGAAAGAAAGCACAGAGCCCCAGAGTCTATGTTGTCCTGGAGAGCTTGCAGAGCACTGGGGAAAGGCAGGCAGAGAATTCCTTGCAAGCACCTTCTCTGTGCCTGGGAAGCAGAAGTGTTCACATTGCTTCGCAAAAATCGCTTTTGTGCAGAAAACACTAACACTTGTTCAGAAGGAAAGAAAGCACAGAGCCCCAGATTTTATGTTGTCCTGGAGAGCTTGCAGAGCACTGGGGAAAGGCAGGCAGAGAATTCCTTGCTAGCACCTTCTCTGTGCCTGGGAAGCAGAAGTGTTCACATTGCTTCGCAAGAATCGCTTTTGTGCAGAAAACACTAACACTTGTTCAGAAGGAAAGAAAGCACAGAGCCCCAGATTTTATGTTGTCCTGCAGAGCTTGCAGAGCACTGGGGAAAGGCAGGCAGAGAATTCCTTGCTAGCACCTTCTCTGTGCCTGGGAAGCAGAAGTGTTCACATTGCTTCGCAGAATCGCTTTTGTGCAGAAAACAGTAACACTTGTTCAGAACGAAAGAAAGCACAGAGCCCCAGAGTCTATGTTGTCCTGGAGAGCTTGCAGAGCACTGGGGAAAGGCAGGCAGAGAATTCCTTGCTAGCACCTTCTCTGTGCCTGGGAAGCAGAAGTGTTCACATTGCTTCGCAGAATCGCTTTTGTGCAGAAAACAGTAACACTTGTTCATAAGGAAAGAAAGCACAGAGCCCCAGATTTTATGTTGTCCTGGAGAGCTTGCAGAGCACTGGGGAAAGGCAGGCAGAGAATTCCCTGATAGCACCTTCTCTGTTCCTGTTCACATTGCTTCGCAGAATCGCTTTTGTGCAGAAAACAGTAACACTTGTTCAGAACGAAAGAAAGCACAGAGCCCCAGATTCTATGTTGTCCTGGAGAGCTTGCAGAGCACTGGGGAAAGGCAGGCAGAGAATTCCCTGCTAGCACCTTCTCTGTGCCTGGGAAGCAGAAGTGTTCACATTGCTTCGCAAGAACCGCTTTTGTGCAGAAAACAGTAACACTTGTTCAGAAGGAAAGAAAGCACAGAGCCCCAGATTTTATGTTGTCCTGGAGAGCTTGCAGAGCACTGGGGAAAGGCAGGCAGAGAATTCCTTGCAAGCACCTTCTCTGTGCCTGGGAAGCAGAAGTGTTCACTATGCTTCGCAGAATTGCTTTTGTGCAGAAAACACTAACACTTGTTCAGAAGGAAAGAAAGCACAGAGCCCCAGATTTTATGTTGTCCTGGAGAGCTTGCAGAGCACTGGGGAAAGGCAGGCAGAGAATTCCTTGCTAGCACCTTCTCTGTGCCTGGGAAGCCGAAGTGTTCACATTGCTTCGCAAGAATCGCTTTTGTGCAGAAAACAGTAACACTTGTTCAGAAGGAAAGACAGCACAGAGCCCCAGATTTTATGTTGTCCTGGAGAGCTTGCAGAGCACTGGGGAAAGGCAGGCAGAGAATTCCCTGCTAGCACCTTCTCTGTGCCTGGGAAGCAGAAGTGTTCACATTGCTTCGCAGAATCGCTTTTGTGCAGAAAACACTAACACTTGTTCAGAAGGAAAGAAAGCACAGAGCCCCAGATTCTATGTTGTCCTGGAGAGCTTGCAGAGCACTGGGGAAAGGCAGGCAGAGAATTCCCTGCTAGCACCTTCTCTGTGCCTGGGAAGCAGAAGTGTTCACATTGCTTCGCAAGAATCGCTTTTGTGCAGAAAACAGTAACACTTGTTCAGAACGAAAGAAAGCACAGAGCCCCAGAGTCTATGTTGTCCTGGAGAGCTTGCAGAGCACTGGGGAAAGGCAGGCAGAGAATTCCCTGCTAGCACCTTCTCTGTGCCTGGGAAGCAGAAGTGTTCACATTGCTTCGCAAGAATCGCTTTTGTGCAGAAAACACTAACACTTGTTCAGAAGGAAAGAAAGCACAGAGCCCCAGATTTTATGTTGTCCTGGAGAGCTTGCAGAGCACTGGGGAAAGGCAGGCAGAGAATTCCTTGCTAGCACCTTCTCTGTGCCTGGGAAGCAGAAGTGTTCACATTGCTTCGCAGAATTGCTTTTGTGCAGAAAACACTAACACTTGTTCAGAAGGAAAGAAAGCACAGAGCCCCAGATTCTATGTTGTCCTGGAGAGCTTGCAGAGCACTGGGGAAAGGCAGGCAGAGAATTCCTTGCTAGCACCTTCTCTGTGCCTGGGAAGCAGAAGTGTTCACATTGCTTCGCAAGAATCGCTTTTGTGCAGAAAACAGTAACAGTTGTTCAGAACGAAAGAAAGCACAGAGCCCCAGATTTTATGTTGTCCTGGAGAGCTTGCAGAGCACTGGGGAAAGGCAGGCAGAGAATTCCCTGCTAGCACCTTCTCTGTGCCTGGGAAGCAGAAGTGTTCACATTGCTTCGCAAGAATCGCTTTTGTGCAGAAAACAGTAACACTTGTTCAGAACGAAAGAAAGCACAGAGCCCCAGATTCTATGTTGTCCTGGAGAGCTTGCAGAGCACTGGGGAAAGGCAGGCAGAGAATTCCCTGCTAGCACCTTCTCTGTGCCTGGGAAGCAGAAGTGTTCATATTGCTTCGCAAGAATCGCTTTTGTGCAGAAAACAGTAACACTTGTTCAGAACGAAAGACAGCACAGAGCCCCAGATTTTATGTTGTCCTGGAGAGCTTGCAGAGCACTGGGGAAAGGCAGGCAGAGAATTCCCTGCTAGCACCTTCTCTGTGCCTGGGAAGCAGAAGTGTTCACATTGCTTCGCAAGAATCGCTTTTGTGCAGAAAACACTAACAGTTGTTCAGAAGGAAAGAAAGCACAGAGCCCCAGATTTTATGTTGTCCTGCAGAGCTTGCAGAGCACTGGGGAAAGGCAGGCAGAGAATTCCCTGCTAGCACCTTCTCTGTGCCTGGGAAGCAGAAGTGTTCACATTGCTTCGCAAGAATCGCTTTTGTGCAGAAAACACTAACACTTGTTCAGAAGGAAAGAAAGCACAGAGCCCCAGATTTTATGTTGTCCTGGAGAGCTTGCAGAGCACTGGGGAAAGGCAGGCAGAGAATTCCCTGCTAGCACCTTCTCTGTGCCTGGGAAGCAGAAGTGTTCACATTGCTTCGCAGAATCGCTTTTGTGCAGAAAACACTAACACTTGTTCAGAACGAAAGAAAGCACAGAGCCCCAGATTCTATGTTGTCCTGGAGAGCTTGCAGAGCACTGGGGAAAGGCAGGCAGAGAATTCCCTGCTAGCACCTTCTCTGTGCCTGTTCACATTGCTTCGCAGAATCGCTTTTGTGCAGAAAACAGTAACACTTGTTCAGAACGAAAGAAAGCACAGAGCCCCAGATTCTATGTTGTCCTGGAGAGCTTGCAGAGCACTGGGGAAAGGCAGGCAGAGAATTCCCTGCAAGCACCTTCTCTGTGCCTGGGAAGCAGAAGTGTTCACATTGCTTCGCAAGAATCGCTTTTGTGCAGAAAACAGTAACACTTGTTCAGAACGAAAGAAAGCACAGAGCCCCAGATTCTATGTTGTCCTGGAGAGCTTGCAGAGCACTGGGGAAAGGCAGGCAGAGAATTCCCTGCTAGCACCTTCTCTGTACCTGGGAAGCAGAAGTGTTCACATTGCTTCGCAAGAATCGCTTTTGTGCAGAAAACAGTAACACTTGTTCAGAACGAAAGAAAGCACAGAGCCCCAGATTTTATGTTGTCCTGGAGAGCTTGCAGAGCACTGGGGAAAGGCAGGCAGAGAATTCCCTGCTAGCACCTTCTCTGTGCCTGGGAAGCAGAAGTGTTCACATTGCTTCGCAAGAATCGCTTTTGTGCAGAAAACAGTAACACTTGTTCAGAAGGAAAGAAAGCACAGAGCCCCAGATTTTATGTTGTCCTGGAGAGCTTGCAGAGCACTGGGGAAAGGCAGGCAGAGAATTCCCTGCTAGCACCTTCTCTGTGCCTGGGAAGCAGAAGTGTTCACATTGCTTCGCAGAAACGCTTTTGTGCAGAAAACAGTAACACTTGTTCAGAACGAAAGAAAGCACAGAGCCCCAGATTCTATGTTGTCCTGGAGAGCTTGCAGAGCACTGGGGAAAGGCAGGCAGAGAATTCCCTGCTAGCACCTTCTCTGTGCCTGGGAAGCAGAAGTGTTCACATTGCTTCGCAAGAATCGCTTTTGTGCAGAAAACAGTAACACTTGTTCAGAAGGAAAGAAAGCACAGAGCCCCAGATTTTATGTTGTCCTGGAGAGCTTGCAGAGCACTGGGGAAAGGCAGGCAGAGAATTCCCTGCTAGCACCTTCTCTGTGCCTGGGAAGCAGAAGTGTTCACATTGCTTCGCAAGAATCGCTTTTGTGCAGAAAACACTAACACTTGTTCAGAAGGAAAGAAAGCACAGAGCCCCAGATTTTATGTTGTCCTGCAGAGCTTGCAGAGCACTGGGGAAAGGCAGGCAGAGAATTCCCTGCTAGCACCTTCTCTGTGCCTGGGAAGCAGAAGTGTTCACATTGCTTCGCAGAATCGCTTTTGTGCAGAAAACACTAACACTTGTTCAGAAGGAAAGAAAGCACAGAGCCCCAGATTTTATGTTGTCCTGGAGAGCTTGCAGAGCACTGGGGAAAGGCAGGCAGAGAATTCCTTGCTAGCACCTTCTCTGTGCCTGGGAAGCAGAAGTGTTCACAGTGCTTCGCAAGAATCGCTTTTGTGCAGAAAACACTAACACTTGTTCAGAAGGAAAGAAAGCACAGAGCCCCAGATTTTATGTTGTCCTGGAGAGCTTGCAGAGCACTGGGGAAAGGCAGGCAGAGAATTCCCTGCTAGCACCTTCTCTGTGCCTGTTCACATTGCTTCGCAGAATCGCTTTTGTGCAGAAAACAGTAACACTTGTTCAGAAGGAAAGAAAGCACAGAGCCCCAGATTCTATGTTGTCCTGGAGAGCTTGCAGAGCACTGGGGAAAGGCAGGCAGAGAATTCCCTGCTAGCACCTTCTCTGTGCCTGGGAAGCAGAAGTGTTCACATTGCTTCGCAGAATCGCTTTTGTGCAGAAAACAGTAACACTTGTTCAGAAGGAAAGAAAGCACAGAGCCCCAGATTTTATGTTGTCCTGGAGAGCTTGCAGAGCACTGGGGAAAGGCAGGCAGAGAATTCCCTGCTAGCACCTTCTCTGTGCCTGTTCACATTGCTTCGCAGAATCGCTTTTGTGCAGAAAACAGTAACACTTGTTCAGAAGGAAAGAAAGCACAGAGCCCCAGAATTTATGTTGTCCTGGAGAGCTTGCAGAGCACTGGGGAAAGGCAGGCAGAGAATTCCCTGATAGCACCTTCTCTGTGCCTGTTCACATTGCTTCGCAGAATCGCTTTTGTGCAGAAAACAGTAACACTTGTTCAGAAAGAAAGAAAGCACAGAGCCCCAGATTCTATGTTGTCCTGGAGAGCTTGCAGAGCACTGGGGAAAGGCAGGCAGAGAATTCCCTGCTAGCACCTTCTCTGTGCCTGGGAAGCAGAAGTGTTCACATTGCTTCGCAAGAATCGCTTTTGTGCAGAAAACAGTAACACTTGTTCAGAAGTAAAGAAAGCACAGAGCCCCAGATTTTATGTTGTCCTGGAGAGCTTGCAGAGCACTGGGGAAAGGCAGGCAGAGAATTCCTTGCTAGCACCTTCTCTGTGCCTGGGAAGCAGAAGTGTTCACATTGCTTCGCAGAATCGCTTTTGTGCAGAAAACAGTAACACTTGTTCAGAAGGAAAGAAAGCACAGAGCCCCAGATTCTATGTTGTCCTGGAGAGCTTGCAGAGCACTGGGGAAAGGCAGGCAGAGAATTCCCTGCTAGCACCTTCTCTGTCCCTGGGAAGCAGAAGTGTTCACATTGCTTCGCAGAAACGCTTTTGTGCAGAAAACAGTAACACTTGTTCAGAAGGAATGAAAGCACAGAGCCCCAGATTTTATGTTGTCCTGGAGAGCTTGCAGAGCACTGGGGAAAGGCAGGCAGAGAATTCCCTGCTAGCACCTTCTCTGTGCCTGTTCACATTGCTTCGCAGAATCGCTTTTGTGCAGAAAACAGTAACACTTGTTCAGAAGGAAAGACAGCACAGAGCCCCAGATTTGCTGTTGTCCTGGAGAGCTTGCAGAGCACTGGGGAAAGGCAGGCAGAGAATTCCCTGCTAGGACCTTCTCTGTGCCTGGGAAGCAGAAGTGTTCACATTGCTTCGCAGAATCGCTTTTGTGCAGAAAACAGTAACACTTGTTCAGAAGTAAAGAAAGCACAGAGCCCCAGATTTTATGTTGTCCTGGAGAGCTTGCAGAGCACTGGGGAAAGGCAGGCAGAGAATTCCCTGCTAGCACCTTCTCTGTGCCTGGGAAGCAGAAGTGTTCACATTGCTTCGCAGAAACGCTTTTGTGCAGAAAACAGTAACACTTGATCAGAAGGAAAGAAAGCACAGAGCCCCAGGTTCTATGTTGTCCTGGAGAGCTTGCAGAGCACTGGGGAAAGGCAGGCAGAGAATTCCCTGCTAGCACCTTCTCTGTGCCTGGGAAGCAGAAGTGTTCACATTGCTTCGCAGAATCGCTTTTGTGCAGAAAACACTAACACTTGTTCAGAAGGAAAGAAAGCACAGAGCCCCAGATTCTATGTTGTCCTGGAGAGCTTGCAGAGCACTGGGGAAAGGCAGGCAGAGAATTCCCTGCTAGCACCTTCTCTGTGCCTGGGAAGCAGAAGTGTTCACATTGCTTCGCAAGAATCGCTTTTGTGCAGAAAACAGTAACACTTGTTCAGAACGAAAGAAAGCACAGAGCCCCAGAGTCTATGTTGTCCTGGAGAGCTTGCAGAGCACTGGGGAAAGGCAGGCAGAGAATTCCTTGCTAGCACCTTCTCTGTGCCTGGGAAGCAGAAGTGTTCACATTGCTTCGCAGAATCGCTTTTGTGCAGAAAACAGTAACACTTGTTCAGAACGAAAGAAAGCACAGAGCCCCAGATTTTATGTTGTCCTGGAGAGCTTGCAGAGCACTGGGGAAAGGCAGGCAGAGAATTCCTTGCTAGCACCTTCTCTGTGCCTGGGAAGCAGAAGTGTTCACATTGCTTCGCAAGAATCGCTTTTGTGCAGAAAACAGTAACACTTGTTCAGAAGGAAAGAAAGCACAGAGCCCCAGATTTTATGTTGTCCTGGAGAGCTTGCAGAGCACTGGGGAAAGGCAGGCAGAGAATTCCCTGCTAGCACCTTCTCTGTGCCTGTTCACATTGCTTCGCAGAATCGCTTTTGTGCAGAAAACAGTAACACTTGTTCAGAAGGAAAGAAAGCACAGAGCCCCAGATTCTATGTTGTCCTGGAGAGCTTGCAGAGCACTGGGGAAAGGCAGGCAGAGAATTCCCTGCTAGCACCTTCTCTGTGCCTGGGAAGCAGAAGTGTTCACATTGCTTCGCAGAATCGCTTTTGTGCAGAAAACAGTAACACTTGTTCAGAAGGAAAGAAAGCACAGAGCCCCAGATTTTATGTTGTCCTGGAGAGCTTGCAGAGCACTGGGGAAAGGCAGGCAGAGAATTCCCTGCTAGCACCTTCTCTGTGCCTGTTCACATTGCTTCGCAAAATCGCTTTTGTGCAGAAAACAGTAACACTTGTTCAGAAGGAAAGAAAGCACAGAGCCCCAGATTCTATGTTGTCCTGGAGAGCTTGCAGAGCACTGGGGAAAGGCAGGCAGAGAATTCCCTGATAGCACCTTCTCTGTGCCTGTTCACATTGCTTCGCAGAATCGCTTTTGTGCAGAAAACAGTAACACTTGTTCAGAACGAAAGAAAGCACAGAGCCCCAGATTCTATGTTGTCCTGGAGAGCTTGCAGAGCACTGGGGAAAGGCAGGCAGAGAATTCCTTGCTAGCACCTTCTCTGTGCCTGGGAAGCAGAAGTGTTCACATTGCTTCGCAGAATCGCTTTTGTGCAGAAAACAGTAACACTTGTTCAGAAGGAAAGAAAGCACAGAGCCCCAGATTTTATGTTGTCCTGGAGAGCTTGCAGAGCACTGGGGAAAGGCAGGCAGAGAATTCCCTGCTAGCACCTTCTCTGTGCCTGTTCACATTGCTTCGCAAAATCGCTTTTGTGCAGAAAACAGTAACACTTGTTCAGAAGGAAAGACAGCACAGAGCCCCAGATTTGCTGTTGTCCTGGAGAGCTTGCAGAGCACTGGGGAAAGGCAGGCAGAGAATTCCCTGCTAGGACCTTCTCTGTGCCTGGGAAGCAGAAGTGTTCACATTGCTTCGCAGAATCGCTTTTGTGCAGAAAACAGTAACACTTGTTCAGAAGTAAAGAAAGCACAGAGCCCCAGATTTTATGTTGTCCTGGAGAGCTTGCAGAGCACTGGGGAAAGGCAGGCAGAGAATTCCCTGCTAGCACCTTCTCTGTGCCTGGGAAGCAGAAGTGTTCACATTGCTTCGCAGAAACGCTTTTGTGCAGAAAACAGTAACACTTGTTCAGAAGGAAAGAAAGCACAGAGCCCCAGATTCTATGTTGTCCTGGAGAGCTTGCAGAGCACTGGGGAAAGGCAGGCAGAGAATTCCCTGCTAGCACCTTCTCTGTGCCTGGGAAGCAGAAGTGTTCACATTGCTTCGCAGAATCGCTTTTGTGCAGAAAACACTAACACTTGTTCAGAAGGAAAGAAAGCACAGAGCCCCAGATTCTATGTTGTCCTGGAGAGCTTGCAGAGCACTGGGGAAAGGCAGGCAGAGAATTCCCTGCTAGCACCTTCTCTGTGCCTGGGAAGCAGAAGTGTTCACATTGCTTCGCAAGAATCGCTTTTGTGCAGAAAACAGTAACACTTGTTCAGAACGAAAGAAAGCACAGAGCCCCAGAGTCTATGTTGTCCTGGAGAGCTTGCAGAGCACTGGGGAAAGGCAGGCAGAGAATTCCTTGCAAGCACCTTCTCTGTGCCTGGGAAGCAGAAGTGTTCACATTGCTTCGCAAAAATCGCTTTTGTGCAGAAAACACTAACACTTGTTCAGAAGGAAAGAAAGCACAGAGCCCCAGATTTTATGTTGTCCTGGAGAGCTTGCAGAGCACTGGGGAAAGGCAGGCAGAGAATTCCTTGCTAGCACCTTCTCTGTGCCTGGGAAGCAGAAGTGTTCACATTGCTTCGCAAGAATCGCTTTTGTGCAGAAAACACTAACACTTGTTCAGAAGGAAAGAAAGCACAGAGCCCCAGATTTTATGTTGTCCTGCAGAGCTTGCAGAGCACTGGGGAAAGGCAGGCAGAGAATTCCTTGCTAGCACCTTCTCTGTGCCTGGGAAGCAGAAGTGTTCACATTGCTTCGCAGAATCGCTTTTGTGCAGAAAACAGTAACACTTGTTCAGAACGAAAGAAAGCACAGAGCCCCAGATTTTATGTTGTCCTGGAGAGCTTGCAGAGCACTGGGGAAAGGCAGGCAGAGAATTCCCTGCTAGCACCTTCTCTGTGCCTGTTCACATTGCTTCGCAGAATCGCTTTTGTGCAGAAAACAGTAACACTTGTTCAGAAGGAAAGAAAGCACAGAGCCCCAGATTCTATGTTGTCCTGGAGAGCTTGCAGAGCACTGGGGAAAGGCAGGCAGAGAATTCCCTGCTAGCACCTTCTCTGTGCCTGGGAAGCAGAAGTGTTCACATTGCTTCGCAGAATCGCTTTTGTGCAGAAAACAGTAACACTTGTTCAGAAGGAAAGAAAGCACAGAGCCCCAGATTTTATGTTGTCCTGGAGAGCTTGCAGAGCACTGGGGAAAGGCAGGCAGAGAATTCCCTGCTAGCACCTTCTCTGTGCCTGTTCACATTGCTTCGCAAAATCGCTTTTGTGCAGAAAACAGTAACACTTGTTCAGAAGGAAAGAAAGCACAGAGCCCCAGATTCTATGTTGTCCTGGAGAGCTTGCAGAGCACTGGGGAAAGGCAGGCAGAGAATTCCCTGCTAGCACCTTCTCTGTGCCTGGGAAGCAGAAGTGTTCACATTGCTTCGCAGAATCGCTTTTGTGCAGAAAACAGTAACACTTGTTCAGAAGGAAAGAAAGCACAGAGCCCCAGATTTTATGTTGTCCTGGAGAGCTTGCAGAGCACTGGGGAAAGGCAGGCAGAGAATTCCCTGCTAGCACCTTCTCTGTGCCTGTTCACATTGCTTCGCAGAATCGCTTTTGTGCAGAAAACAGTAACACTTGTTCAGAAGGAAAGAAAGCACAGAGCCCCAGAATTTATGTTGTCCTGGAGAGCTTGCAGAGCACTGGGGAAAGGCAGGCAGAGAATTCCCTGATAGCACCTTCTCTGTGCCTGTTCACATTGCTTCGCAGAATCGCTTTTGTGCAGAAAACAGTAACACTTGTTCAGAAAGAAAGAAAGCACAGAGCCCCAGATTCTATGTTGTCCTGGAGAGCTTGCAGAGCACTGGGGAAAGGCAGGCAGAGAATTCCCTGCTAGCACCTTCTCTGTGCCTGGGAAGCAGAAGTGTTCACATTGCTTCGCAAGAATCGCTTTTGTGCAGAAAACAGTAACACTTGTTCAGAAGTAAAGAAAGCACAGAGCCCCAGATTTTATGTTGTCCTGCAGAGCTTGCAGAGCACTGGGGAAAGGCAGGCAGAGAATTCCTTGCTAGCACCTTCTCTGTGCCTGGGAAGCAGAAGTGTTCACATTGCTTCGCAGAATCGCTTTTGTGCAGAAAACAGTAACACTTGTTCAGAAGGAAAGAAAGCACAGAGCCCCAGATTCTATGTTGTCCTGGAGAGCTTGCAGAGCACTGGGGAAAGGCAGGCAGAGAATTCCCTGCTAGCACCTTCTCTGTGCCTGGGAAGCAGAAGTGTTCACATTGCTTCGCAGAAACGCTTTTGTGCAGAAAACAGTAACACTTGTTCAGAAGGAATGAAAGCACAGAGCCCCAGATTTTATGTTGTCCTGGAGAGCTTGCAGAGCACTGGGGAAAGGCAGGCAGAGAATTCCCTGCTAGCACCTTCTCTGTGCCTGTTCACATTGCTTCGCAGAATCGCTTTTGTGCAGAAAACAGTAACACTTGTTCAGAAGGAAAGACAGCACAGAGCCCCAGATTTGCTGTTGTCCTGGAGAGCTTGCAGAGCACTGGGGAAAGGCAGGCAGAGAATTCCCTGCTAGGACCTTCTCTGTGCCTGGGAAGCAGAAGTGTTCACATTGCTTCGCAGAATCGCTTTTGTGCAGAAAACAGTAACACTTGTTCAGAAGTAAAGAAAGCACAGAGCCCCAGATTTTATGTTGTCCTGGAGAGCTTGCAGAGCACTGGGGAAAGGCAGGCAGAGAATTCCCTGCTAGCACCTTCTCTGTGCCTGGGAAGCAGAAGTGTTCACATTGCTTCGCAGAAACGCTTTTGTGCAGAAAACAGTAACACTTGATCAGAAGGAAAGAAAGCACAGAGCCCCAGATTCTATGTTGTCCTGGAGAGCTTGCAGAGCACTGGGGAAAGGCAGGCAGAGAATTCCCTGCTAGCACCTTCTCTGTGCCTGGGAAGCAGAAGTGTTCACATTGCTTCGCAGAATCGCTTTTGTGCAGAAAACACTAACACTTGTTCAGAAGGAAAGAAAGCACAGAGCCCCAGATTCTATGTTGTCCTGGAGAGCTTGCAGAGCACTGGGGAAAGGCAGGCAGAGAATTCCCTGCTAGCACCTTCTCTGTGCCTGGGAAGCAGAAGTGTTCACATTGCTTCGCAAGAATCGCTTTTGTGCAGAAAACAGTAACACTTGTTCAGAACGAAAGAAAGCACAGAGCCCCAGAGTCTATGTTGTCCTGGAGAGCTTGCAGAGCACTGGGGAAAGGCAGGCAGAGAATTCCTTGCTAGCACCTTCTCTGTGCCTGGGAAGCAGAAGTGTTCACATTGCTTCGCAGAATCGCTTTTGTGCAGAAAACAGTAACACTTGTTCAGAAGGAAAGAAAGCACAGAGCCCCAGATTTTATGTTGTCCTGGAGAGCTTGCAGAGCACTGGGGAAAGGCAGGCAGAGAATTCCCTGCTAGCACCTTCTCTGTGCCTGTTCACATTGCTTCGCAAAATCGCTTTTGTGCAGAAAACAGTAACACTTGTTCAGAAGGAAAGAAAGCACAGAGCCCCAGATTCTATGTTGTCCTGGAGAGCTTGCAGAGCACTGGGGAAAGGCAGGCAGAGAATTCCCTGCTAGCACCTTCTCTGTGCCTGGGAAGCAGAAGTGTTCACATTGCTTCGCAGAATCGCTTTTGTGCAGAAAACAGTAACACTTGTTCAGAAGGAAAGAAAGCACAGAGCCCCAGATTTTATGTTGTCCTGGAGAGCTTGCAGAGCACTGGGGAAAGGCAGGCAGAGAATTCCCTGCTAGCACCTTCTCTGTGCCTGTTCACATTGCTTCGCAGAATCGCTTTTGTGCAGAAAACAGTAACACTTGTTCAGAAGGAAAGAAAGCACAGAGCCCCAGAATTTATGTTGTCCTGGAGAGCTTGCAGAGCACTGGGGAAAGGCAGGCAGAGAATTCCCTGATAGCACCTTCTCTGTGCCTGTTCACATTGCTTCGCAGAATCGCTTTTGTGCAGAAAACAGTAACACTTGTTCAGAAAGAAAGAAAGCACAGAGCCCCAGATTCTATGTTGTCCTGGAGAGCTTGCAGAGCACTGGGGAAAGGCAGGCAGAGAATTCCCTGCTAGCACCTTCTCTGTGCCTGGGAAGCAGAAGTGTTCACATTGCTTCGCAAGAATCGCTTTTGTGCAGAAAACAGTAACACTTGTTCAGAAGTAAAGAAAGCACAGAGCCCCAGATTTTATGTTGTCCTGGAGAGCTTGCAGAGCACTGGGGAAAGGCAGGCAGAGAATTCCTTGCTAGCACCTTCTCTGTGCCTGGGAAGCAGAAGTGTTCACATTGCTTCGCAGAATCGCTTTTGTGCAGAAAACAGTAACACTTGTTCAGAAGGAAAGAAAGCACAGAGCCCCAGATTCTATGTTGTCCTGGAGAGCTTGCAGAGCACTGGGGAAAGGCAGGCAGAGAATTCCCTGCTAGCACCTTCTCTGTGCCTGGGAAGCAGAAGTGTTCACATTGCTTCGCAGAAACGCTTTTGTGCAGAAAACAGTAACACTTGTTCAGAAGGAATGAAAGCACAGAGCCCCAGATTTTATGTTGTCCTGGAGAGCTTGCAGAGCACTGGGGAAAGGCAGGCAGAGAATTCCCTGCTAGCACCTTCTCTGTGCCTGTTCACATTGCTTCGCAGAATCGCTTTTGTGCAGAAAACAGTAACACTTGTTCAGAAGGAAAGACAGCACAGAGCCCCAGATTTGCTGTTGTCCTGGAGAGCTTGCAGAGCACTGGGGAAAGGCAGGCAGAGAATTCCCTGCTAGGACCTTCTCTGTGCCTGGGAAGCAGAAGTGTTCACATTGCTTCGCAGAATCGCTTTTGTGCAGAAAACAGTAACACTTGTTCAGAAGTAAAGAAAGCACAGAGCCCCAGATTTTATGTTGTCCTGGAGAGCTTGCAGAGCACTGGGGAAAGGCAGGCAGAGAATTCCCTGCTAGCACCTTCTCTGTGCCTGGGAAGCAGAAGTGTTCACATTGCTTCGCAGAAACGCTTTTGTGCAGAAAACAGTAACACTTGATCAGAAGGAAAGAAAGCACAGAGCCCCAGATTCTATGTTGTCCTGGAGAGCTTGCAGAGCACTGGGGAAAGGCAGGCAGAGAATTCCCTGCTAGCACCTTCTCTGTGCCTGGGAAGCAGAAGTGTTCACATTGCTTCGCAGAATCGCTTTTGTGCAGAAAACACTAACACTTGTTCAGAAGGAAAGAAAGCACAGAGCCCCAGATTCTATGTTGTCCTGGAGAGCTTGCAGAGCACTGGGGAAAGGCAGGCAGAGAATTCCCTGCTAGCACCTTCTCTGTGCCTGGGAAGCAGAAGTGTTCACATTGCTTCGCAAGAATCGCTTTTGTGCAGAAAACAGTAACACTTGTTCAGAACGAAAGAAAGCACAGAGCCCCAGAGTCTATGTTGTCCTGGAGAGCTTGCAGAGCACTGGGGAAAGGCAGGCAGAGAATTCCTTGCTAGCACCTTCTCTGTGCCTGGGAAGCAGAAGTGTTCACATTGCTTCGCAGAATCGCTTTTGTGCAGAAAACAGTAACACTTGTTCAGAACGAAAGAAAACACAGAGCCCCAGATTTTATGTTGTCCTGGAGAGCTTGCAGAGCACTGGGGAAAGGCAGGCAGAGAATTCCTTGCTAGCACCTTCTCTGTGCCTGGGAAGCAGAAGTGTTCACATTGCTTCGCAAGAATCGCTTTTGTGCAGAAAACAGTAACACTTGTTCAGAAGGAAAGAAAGCACAGAGCCCCAGATTTTATGTTGTCCTGGAGAGCTTGCAGAGCACTGGGGAAAGGCAGGCAGAGAATTCCCTGCTAGCACCTTCTCTGTGCCTGTTCACATTGCTTCGCAGAATCGCTTTTGTGCAGAAAACAGTAACACTTGTTCAGAAGGAAAGAAAGCACAGAGCCCCAGATTCTATGTTGTCCTGGAGAGCTTGCAGAGCACTGGGGAAAGGCAGGCAGAGAATTCCCTGCTAGCACCTTCTCTGTGCCTGGGAAGCAGAAGTGTTCACATTGCTTCGCAGAATCGCTTTTGTGCAGAAAACAGTAACACTTGTTCAGAAGGAAAGAAAGCACAGAGCCCCAGATTTTATGTTGTCCTGGAGAGCTTGCAGAGCACTGGGGAAAGGCAGGCAGAGAATTCCCTGCTAGCACCTTCTCTGTGCCTGTTCACATTGCTTCGCAAAATCGCTTTTGTGCAGAAAACAGTAACACTTGTTCAGAAGGAAAGAAAGCACAGAGCCCCAGATTCTATGTTGTCCTGGAGAGCTTGCAGAGCACTGGGGAAAGGCAGGCAGAGAATTCCCTGATAGCACCTTCTCTGTGCCTGTTCACATTGCTTCGCAGAATCGCTTTTGTGCAGAAAACAGTAACACTTGTTCAGAACGAAAGAAAGCACAGAGCCCCAGATTCTATGTTGTCCTGGAGAGCTTGCAGAGCACTGGGGAAAGGCAGGCAGAGAATTCCTTGCTAGCACCTTCTCTGTGCCTGGGAAGCAGAAGTGTTCACATTGCTTCGCAGAATCGCTTTTGTGCAGAAAACAGTAACACTTGTTCAGAAGGAAAGAAAGCACAGAGCCCCAGATTTTATGTTGTCCTGGAGAGCTTGCAGAGCACTGGGGAAAGGCAGGCAGAGAATTCCCTGCTAGCACCTTCTCTGTGCCTGTTCACATTGCTTCGCAAAATCGCTTTTGTGCAGAAAACAGTAACACTTGTTCAGAAGGAAAGACAGCACAGAGCCCCAGATTTGCTGTTGTCCTGGAGAGCTTGCAGAGCACTGGGGAAAGGCAGGCAGAGAATTCCCTGCTAGGACCTTCTCTGTGCCTGGGAAGCAGAAGTGTTCACATTGCTTCGCAGAATCGCTTTTGTGCAGAAAACAGTAACACTTGTTCAGAAGTAAAGAAAGCACAGAGCCCCAGATTTTATGTTGTCCTGGAGAGCTTGCAGAGCACTGGGGAAAGGCAGGCAGAGAATTCCCTGCTAGCACCTTCTCTGTGCCTGGGAAGCAGAAGTGTTCACATTGCTTCGCAGAAACGCTTTTGTGCAGAAAACAGTAACACTTGTTCAGAAGGAAAGAAAGCACAGAGCCCCAGATTCTATGTTGTCCTGGAGAGCTTGCAGAGCACTGGGGAAAGGCAGGCAGAGAATTCCCTGCTAGCACCTTCTCTGTGCCTGGGAAGCAGAAGTGTTCACATTGCTTCGCAAGAATCGCTTTTGTGCAGAAAACAGTAACACTTGTTCAGAACGAAAGAAAGCACAGAGCCCCAGAGTCTATGTTGTCCTGGAGAGCTTGCAGAGCACTGGGGAAAGGCAGGCAGAGAATTCCTTGCAAGCACCTTCTCTGTGCCTGGGAAGCAGAAGTGTTCACATTGCTTCGCAAAAATCGCTTTTGTGCAGAAAACAGTAACACTTGTTCAGAAGGAAAGAAAGCACAGAGCCCCAGATTTTATGTTGTCCTGGAGAGCTTGCAGAGCACTGGGGAAAGGCAGGCAGAGAATTCCTTGCTAGCACCTTCTCTGTGCCTGGGAAGCAGAAGTGTTCACATTGCTTCGCAAGAATCGCTTTTGTGCAGAAAACACTAACACTTGTTCAGAAGGAAAGAAAGCACAGAGCCCCAGATTTTATGTTGTCCTGCAGAGCTTGCAGAGCACTGGGGAAAGGCAGGCAGAGAATTCCTTGCTAGCACCTTCTCTGTGCCTGGGAAGCAGAAGTGTTCACATTGCTTCGCAGAATCGCTTTTGTGCAGAAAACAGTAACACTTGTTCAGAACGAAAGAAAGCACAGAGCCCCAGATTTTATGTTGTCCTGGAGAGCTTGCAGAGCACTGGGGAAAGGCAGGCAGAGAATTCCTTGCTAGCACCTTCTCTGTGCCTGGGAAGCAGAAGTGTTCACATTGCTTCGCAAGAATCGCTTTTGTGCAGAAAACAGTAACACTTGTTCAGAAGGAAAGAAAGCACAGAGCCCCAGATTTTATGTTGTCCTGGAGAGCTTGCAGAGCACTGGGGAAAGGCAGGCAGAGAATTCCCTGCTAGCACCTTCTCTGTGCCTGTTCACATTGCTTCGCAGAATCGCTTTTGTGCAGAAAACAGTAACACTTGTTCAGAAGGAAAGAAAGCACAGAGCCCCAGATTCTATGTTGTCCTGGAGAGCTTGCAGAGCACTGGGGAAAGGCAGGCAGAGAATTCCCTGCTAGCACCTTCTCTGTGCCTGGGAAGCAGAAGTGTTCACATTGCTTCGCAGAATCGCTTTTGTGCAGAAAACAGTAACACTTGTTCAGAAGGAAAGAAAGCACAGAGCCCCAGATTTTATGTTGTCCTGGAGAGCTTGCAGAGCACTGGGGAAAGGCAGGCAGAGAATTCCCTGCTAGCACCTTCTCTGTGCCTGTTCACATTGCTTCGCAAAATCGCTTTTGTGCAGAAAACAGTAACACTTGTTCAGAAGGAAAGAAAGCACAGAGCCCCAGATTCTATGTTGTCCTGGAGAGCTTGCAGAGCACTGGGGAAAGGCAGGCAGAGAATTCCCTGATAGCACCTTCTCTGTGCCTGTTCACATTGCTTCGCAGAATCGCTTTTGTGCAGAAAACAGTAACACTTGTTCAGAACGAAAGAAAGCACAGAGCCCCAGATTCTATGTTGTCCTGGAGAGCTTGCAGAGCACTGGGGAAAGGCAGGCAGAGAATTCCTTGCTAGCACCTTCTCTGTGCCTGGGAAGCAGAAGTGTTCACATTGCTTCGCAAGAATCGCTTTTGTGCAGAAAACAGTAACACTTGTTCAGAAGTAAAGAAAGCACAGAGCCCCAGATTTTATGTTGTCCTGGAGAGCTTGCAGAGCACTGGGGAAAGGCAGGCAGAGAATTCCCTGCTAGCACCTTCTCTGTGCCTGGGAAGCAGAAGTGTTCACATTGCTTCGCAGAAACGCTTTTGTGCAGAAAACAGTAACACTTGTTCAGAACGAAAGAAAGCACAGAGCCCCAGATTCTATGTTGTCCTGGAGAGCTTGCAGAGCACTGGGGAAAGGCAGGTAGAGAATTCCCTGCTAGCACCTTCTCTGTGCCTGGGAAGCAGAAGTGTTCACATTGCTTCGCAGAATCGCTTTTGTGCAGAAAACACTAACACTTGTTCAGAAGGAAAGAAAGCACAGAGCCCCAGATTCTATGTTGTCCTGGAGAGCTTGCAGAGCACTGGGGAAAGGCAGGCAGAGAATTCCCTGCTAGCACCTTCTCTGTGCCTGGGAAGCAGAAGTGTTCACATTGCTTCGCAAGAATCGCTTTTGTGCAGAAAACAGTAACACTTGTTCAGAACGAAAGAAAGCACAGAGCCCCAGATTTTATGTTGTCCTGGAGAGCTTGCAGAGCACTGGGGAAAGGCAGGCAGAGAATTCCTTGCTAGCACCTTCTCTGTGCCTGGGAAGCAGAAGTGTTCACATTGCTTCGCAGAATCGCTTTTGTGCAGAAAACAGTAACACTTGTTCAGAACGAAAGAAAGCACAGAGCCCCAGATTTTATGTTGTCCTGGAGAGCTTGCAGAGCACTGGGGAAAGGCAGGCAGAGAATTCCTTGCTAGCACCTTCTCTGTGCCTGGGAAGCAGAAGTGTTCACATTGCTTCGCAAGAATCGCTTTTGTGCAGAAAACACTAACACTTGTTCAGAAGGAATGAAAGCACAGAGCCCCAGATTTTATGTTGTCCTGGAGAGCTTGCAGAGCACTGGGGAAAGGCAGGCAGAGAATTCCCTGCTAGCACCTTCTCTGTGCCTGTTCACATTGCTTCGCAGAATCGCTTTTGTGCAGAAAACAGTAACACTTGTTCAGAAGGAAAGAAAGCACAGAGCCCCAGATTCTATGTTGTCCTGGAGAGCTTGCAGAGCACTGGGGAAAGGCAGGCAGAGAATTCCCTGCTAGCACCTTCTCTGTGCCTGGGAAGCAGAAGTGTTCACATTGCTTCGCAGAATCGCTTTTGTGCAGAAAACAGTAACACTTGTTCAGAAGGAAAGAAAGCACAGAGCCCCAGATTTTATGTTGTCCTGGAGAGCTTGCAGAGCACTGGGGAAAGGCAGGCAGAGAATTCCCTGCTAGCACCTTCTCTGTGCCTGTTCACATTGCTTCGCAAAATCGCTTTTGTGCAGAAAACAGTAACACTTGTTCAGAAGGAAAGAAAGCACAGAGCCCCAGAATTTATGTTGTCCTGGAGAGCTTGCAGAGCACTGGGGAAAGGCAGGCAGAGAATTCCCTGCTAGCACCTTCTCTGTGCCTGTTCACATTGCTTCGCAAGAATCGCTTTTGTGCAGAAAACAGTAACACTTGTTCAGAAGTAAAGAAAGCACAGAGCCCCAGATTTTATGTTGTCCTGGAGAGCTTGCAGAGCACTGGGGAAAGGCAGGCAGAGAATTCCCTGCTAGCACCTTCTCTGTGCCTGGGAAGCAGAAGTGTTCACATTGCTTCGCAGAAACGCTTTTGTGCAGAAAACAGTAACACTTGTTCAGAACGAAAGAAAGCACAGAGCCCCAGATTCTATGTTGTCCTGGAGAGCTTGCAGAGCACTGGGGAAAGGCAGGCAGAGAATTCCCTGCTAGCACCTTCTCTGTGCCTGGGAAGCAGAAGTGTTCACATTGCTTCGCAGAATCGCTTTTGTGCAGAAAACACTAACACTTGTTCAGAAGGAAAGAAAGCACAGAGCCCCAGATTCTATGTTGTCCTGGAGAGCTTGCAGAGCACTGGGGAAAGGCAGGCAGAGAATTCCCTGCTAGCACCTTCTCTGTGCCTGGGAAGCAGAAGTGTTCACATTGCTTCGCAAGAATCGCTTTTGTGCAGAAAACAGTAACACTTGTTCAGAAGGAAAGAAAGCACAGAGCCCCAGAGTCTATGTTGTCCTGGAGAGCTTGCAGAGCACTGGGGAAAGGCAGGCAGAGAATTCCTTGCAAGCACCTTCTCTGTGCCTGGGAAGCAGAAGTGTTCACATTGCTTCGCAAAAATCGCTTTTGTGCAGAAAACACTAACACTTGTTCAGAAGGAAAGAAAGCACAGAGCCCCAGATTTTATGTTGTCCTGCAGAGCTTGCAGAGCACTGGGGAAAGGCAGGCAGAGAATTCCTTGCTAGCACCTTCTCTGTGCCTGGGAAGCAGAAGTGTTCACATTGCTTCGCAGAATCGCTTTTGTGCAGAAAACAGTAACACTTGTTCAGAACGAAAGAAAGCACAGAGCCCCAGAGTCTATGTTGTCCTGGAGAGCTTGCAGAGCACTGGGGAAAGGCAGGCAGAGAATTCCTTGCTAGCACCTTCTCTGTGCCTGGGAAGCAGAAGTGTTCACATTGCTTTGCAGAATCGCTTTTGTGCAGAAAACAGTAACACTTGTTCATAAGGAAAGAAAGCACAGAGCCCCAGATTTTATGTTGTCCTGGAGAGCTTGCAGAGCACTGGGGAAAGGCAGGCAGAGAATTCCCTGATAGCACCTTCTCTGTTCCTGTTCACATTGCTTCGCAGAATCGCTTTTGTGCAGAAAACAGTAACACTTGTTCAGAACGAAAGAAAGCACAGAGCCCCAGATTCTATGTTGTCCTGGAGAGCTTGCAGAGCACTGGGGAAAGGCAGGCAGAGAATTCCCTGCTAGCACCTTCTCTGTGCCTGGGAAGCAGAAGTGTTCACATTGCTTCGCAAGAACCGCTTTTGTGCAGAAAACAGTAACACTTGTTCAGAAGGAAAGAAAGCACAGAGCCCCAGATTTTATGTTGTCCTGGAGAGCTTGCAGAGCACTGGGGAAAGGCAGGCAGAGAATTCCTTGCAAGCACCTTCTCTGTGCCTGGGAAGCAGAAGTGTTCACTATGCTTCGCAGAATTGCTTTTGTGCAGAAAACACTAACACTTGTTCAGAAGGAAAGAAAGCACAGAGCCCCAGATTTTATGTTGTCCTGGAGAGCTTGCAGAGCACTGGGGAAAGGCAGGCAGAGAATTCCTTGCTAGCACCTTCTCTGTGCCTGGGAAGCCGAAGTGTTCACATTGCTTCGCAAGAATCGCTTTTGTGCAGAAAACACTAACACTTGTTCAGAACGAAAGACAGCACAGAGCCCCAGATTTTATGTTGTCCTGGAGAGCTTGCAGAGCACTGGGGAAAGGCAGGCAGAGAATTCCCTGCTAGCACCTTCTCTGTGCCTGGGAAGCAGAAGTGTTCACATTGCTTCGCAGAATCGCTTTTGTGCAGAAAACACTAACACTTGTTCAGAAGGAAAGAAAGCACAGAGCCCCAGATTCTATGTTGTCCTGGAGAGCTTGCAGAGCACTGGGGAAAGGCAGGCAGAGAATTCCTTGCTAGCACCTTCTCTGTGCCTGGGAAGCAGAAGTGTTCACATTGCTTCGCAAGAATCGCTTTTGTGCAGAAAACAGTAACACTTGTTCAGAACGAAAGAAAGCACAGAGCCCCAGAGTCTATGTTGTCCTGGAGAGCTTGCAGAGCACTGGGGAAAGGCAGGCAGAGAATTCCTTGCTAGCACCTTCTCTGTGCCTGGGAAGCAGAAGTGTTCACATTGCTTTGCAGAATCGCTTTTGTGCAGAAAACAGTAACACTTGTTCATAAGGAAAGAAAGCACAGAGCCCCAGATTTTATGTTGTCCTGGAGAGCTTGCAGAGCACTGGGGAAAGGCAGGCAGAGAATTCCCTGCTAGCACCTTCTCTGTTCCTGTTCACATTGCTTCGCAGAATCGCTTTTGTGCAGAAAACAGTAACACTTGTTCAGAACGAAAGAAAGCACAGAGCCCCAGATTCTATGTTGTCCTGGAGAGCTTGCAGAGCACTGGGGAAAGGCAGGCAGAGAATTCCCTGCTAGCACCTTCTCTGTGCCTGGGAAGCAGAAGTGTTCACATTGCTTCGCAAGAACCGCTTTTGTGCAGAAAACAGTAACACTTGTTCAGAAGGAAAGAAAGCACAGAGCCCCAGATTTTATGTTGTCCTGGAGAGCTTGCAGAGCACTGGGGAAAGGCAGGCAGAGAATTCCTTGCAAGCACCTTCTCTGTGCCTGGGAAGCAGAAGTGTTCACTATGCTTCGCAGAATTGCTTTTGTGCAGAAAACACTAACACTTGTTCAGAAGGAAAGAAAGCACAGAGCCCCAGATTTTATGTTGTCCTGGAGAGCTTGCAGAGCACTGGGGAAAGGCAGGCAGAGAATTCCTTGCTAGCACCTTCTCTGTGCCTGGGAAGCCGAAGTGTTCACATTGCTTCGCAAGAATCGCTTTTGTGCAGAAAACACTAACACTTGTTCAGAACGAAAGACAGCACAGAGCCCCAGATTTTATGTTGTCCTGGAGAGCTTGCAGAGCACTGGGGAAAGGCAGGCAGAGAATTCCCTGCTAGCACCTTCTCTGTGCCTGGGAAGCAGAAGTGTTCACATTGCTTCGCAGAATCGCTTTTGTGCAGAAAACACTAACACTTGTTCAGAAGGAAAGAAAGCACAGAGCCCCAGATTTTATGTTGTCCTGGAGAGCTTGCAGAGCACTGGGGAAAGGCAGGCAGAGAATTCCCTGCTAGCACCTTCTCTGTGCCTGGGAAGCAGAAGTGTTCACATTGCTTCGCAAGAATCGCTTTTGTGCAGAAAACAGTAACACTTGTTCAGAACGAAAGAAAGCACAGAGCCCCAGAGTCTATGTTGTCCTGGAGAGCTTGCAGAGCACTGGGGAAAGGCAGGCAGAGAATTCCTTGCTAGCACCTTCTCTGTGCCTGGGAAGCAGAAGTGTTCACATTGCTTCGCAGAATTGCTTTTGTGCAGAAAACAGTAACAGTTGTTCAGAACGAAAGAAAGCACAGAGCCCCAGATTCTATGTTGTCCTGGAGAGCTTGCAGAGCACTGGGGAAAGGCAGGCAGAGAATTCCTTGCTAGCACCTTCTCTGTGCCTGGGAAGCAGAAGTGTTCACATTGCTTCGCAAGAATCGCTTTTGTGCAGAAAACAGTAACAGTTGTTCAGAACGAAAGAAAGCACAGAGCCCCAGATTTTATGTTGTCCTGGAGAGCTTGCAGAGCACTGGGGAAAGGCAGGCAGAGAATTCCCTGCTAGCACCTTCTCTGTGCCTGGGAAGCAGAAGTGTTCACATTGCTTCGCAAGAATCGCTTTTGTGCAGAAAACAGTAACACTTGTTCAGAACGAAAGAAAGCACAGAGCCCCAGATTCTATGTTGTCCTGGAGAGCTTGCAGAGCACTGGGGAAAGGCAGGCAGAGAATTCCCTGCTAGCACCTTCTCTGTGCCTGGGAAGCAGAAGTGTTCATATTGCTTCGCAAGAATCGCTTTTGTGCAGAAAACAGTAACACTTGTTCAGAACGAAAGACAGCACAGAGCCCCAGATTTTATGTTGTCCTGGAGAGCTTGCAGAGCACTGGGGAAAGGCAGGCAGAGAATTCCCTGCTAGGACCTTCTCTGTGCCTGGGAAGCAGAAGTGTTCACATTGCTTCGCAAGAATCGCTTTTGTGCAGAAAACACTAACAGTTGTTCAGAAGGAAAGAAAGCACAGAGCCCCAGATTTTATGTTGTCCTGCAGAGCTTGCAGAGCACTGGGGAAAGGCAGGCAGAGAATTCCCTGCTAGCACCTTCTCTGTGCCTGGGAAGCAGAAGTGTTCACATTGCTTCGCAAGAATCGCTTTTGTGCAGAAAACACTAACACTTGTTCAGAAGGAAAGAAAGCACAGAGCCCCAGATTTTATGTTGTCCTGGAGAGCTTGCAGAGCACTGGGGAAAGGCAGGCAGAGAATTCCCTGCTAGCACCTTCTCTGTGCCTGGGAAGCAGAAGTGTTCACATTGCTTCGCAGAATCGCTTTTGTGCAGAAAACACTAACACTTGTTCAGAACGAAAGAAAGCACAGAGCCCCAGATTCTATGTTGTCCTGGAGAGCTTGCAGAGCACTGGGGAAAGGCAGGCAGAGAATTCCCTGCTAGCACCTTCTCTGTGCCTGTTCACATTGCTTCGCAGAATCGCTTTTGTGCAGAAAACAGTAACACTTGTTCAGAACGAAAGAAAGCACAGAGCCCCAGATTCTATGTTGTCCTGGAGAGCTTGCAGAGCACTGGGGAAAGGCAGGCAGAGAATTCCCTGCAAGCACCTTCTCTGTGCCTGGGAAGCAGAAGTGTTCACATTGCTTCGCAAGAATCGCTTTTGTGCAGAAAACAGTAACACTTGTTCAGAACGAAAGAAAGCACAGAGCCCCAGATTCTATGTTGTCCTGGAGAGCTTGCAGAGCACTGGGGAAAGGCAGGCAGAGAATTCCCTGCTAGCACCTTCTCTGTACCTGGGAAGCAGAAGTGTTCACATTGCTTCGCAAGAATCGCTTTTGTGCAGAAAACAGTAACACTTGTTCAGAACGAAAGAAAGCACAGAGCCCCAGATTTTATGTTGTCCTGGAGAGCTTGCAGAGCACTGGGGAAAGGCAGGCAGAGAATTCCCTGCTAGCACCTTCTCTGTGCCTGGGAAGCAGAAGTGTTCACATTGCTTCGCAAGAATCGCTTTTGTGCAGAAAACAGTAACACTTGTTCAGAAGGAAAGAAAGCACAGAGCCCCAGATTTTATGTTGTCCTGGAGAGCTTGCAGAGCACTGGGGAAAGGCAGGCAGAGAATTCCCTGCTAGCACCTTCTCTGTGCCTGGGAAGCAGAAGTGTTCACATTGCTTCGCAGAAACGCTTTTGTGCAGAAAACAGTAACACTTGTTCAGAACGAAAGAAAGCACAGAGCCCCAGATTCTATGTTGTCCTGGAGAGCTTGCAGAGCACTGGGGAAAGGCAGGCAGAGAATTCCCTGCTAGCACCTTCTCTGTGCCTGGGAAGCAGAAGTGTTCACATTGCTTCGCAAGAATCGCTTTTGTGCAGAAAACAGTAACACTTGTTCAGAAGGAAAGAAAGCACAGAGCCCCAGATTTTATGTTGTCCTGGAGAGCTTGCAGAGCACTGGGGAAAGGCAGGCAGAGAATTCCCTGCTAGCACCTTCTCTGTGCCTGGGAAGCAGAAGTGTTCACATTGCTTCGCAAGAATCGCTTTTGTGCAGAAAACACTAACACTTGTTCAGAAGGAAAGAAAGCACAGAGCCCCAGATTTTATGTTGTCCTGCAGAGCTTGCAGAGCACTGGGGAAAGGCAGGCAGAGAATTCCTTGCTAGCACCTTCTCTGTGCCTGGGAAGCAGAAGTGTTCACATTGCTTCGCAGAATCGCTTTTGTGCAGAAAACACTAACACTTGTTCAGAAGGAAAGAAAGCACAGAGCCCCAGATTTTATGTTGTCCTGGAGAGCTTGCAGAGCACTGGGGAAAGGCAGGCAGAGAATTCCTTGCTAGCACCTTCTCTGTGCCTGGGAAGCAGAAGTGTTCACATTGCTTCGCAAGAATCGCTTTTGTGCAGAAAACACTAACACTTGTTCAGAAGGAATGAAAGCACAGAGCCCCAGATTTTATGTTGTCCTGGAGAGCTTGCAGAGCACTGGGGAAAGGCAGGCAGAGAATTCCCTGCTAGCACCTTCTCTGTGCCTGTTCACATTGCTTCGCAGAATCGCTTTTGTGCAGAAAACAGTAACACTTGTTCAGAAGGAAAGAAAGCACAGAGCCCCAGATTCTATGTTGTCCTGGAGAGCTTGCAGAGCACTGGGGAAAGGCAGGCAGAGAATTCCCTGCTAGCACCTTCTCTGTGCCTGGGAAGCAGAAGTGTTCACATTGCTTCGCAGAATCGCTTTTGTGCAGAAAACAGTAACACTTGTTCAGAAGGAAAGAAAGCACAGAGCCCCAGAATTTATGTTGTCCTGGAGAGCTTGCAGAGCACTGGGGAAAGGCAGGCAGAGAATTCCCTGCTAGCACCTTCTCTGTGCCTGTTCACATTGCTTCGCAAGAATCGCTTTTGTGCAGAAAACAGTAACACTTGTTCAGAAGGAAAGAAAGCACAGAGCCCCAGAATTTATGTTGTCCTGGAGAGCTTGCAGAGCACTGGGGAAAGGCAGGCAGAGAATTCCCTGATAGCACCTTCTCTGTGCCTGCTCACATTGCTTCGCAGAATCGCTTTTGTGCAGAAAACAGTAACACTTGTTCAGAACGAAAGAAAGCACAGAGCCCCAGATTCTATGTTGTCCTGGAGAGCTTGCAGAGCACTGGGGAAAGGCAGGCAGAGAATTCCCTGCTAGCACCTTCTCTGTGCCTGGGAAGCAGAAGTGTTCACATTGCTTCGCAAGAATCGCTTTTGTGCAGAAAACAGTAACACTTGTTCAGAAGTAAAGAAAGCACAGAGCCCCAGATTTTATGTTGTCCTGGAGAGCTTGCAGAGCACTGGGGAAAGGCAGGCAGAGAATTCCTTGCTAGCACCTTCTCTGTGCCTGGGAAGCAGAAGTGTTCACATTGCTTCGCAGAATCGCTTTTGTGCAGAAAACAGTAACACTTGTTCAGAAGGAAAGAAAGCACAGAGCCCCAGATTCTATGTTGTCCTGGAGAGCTTGCAGAGCACTGGGGAAAGGCAGGCAGAGAATTCCCTGCTAGCACCTTCTCTGTGCCTGGGAAGCAGAAGTGTTCACATTGCTTCGCAGAAACGCTTTTGTGCAGAAAACAGTAACACTTGTTCAGAAGGAAAGAAAGCACAGAGCCCCAGATTTTATGTTGTCCTGGAGAGCTTGCAGAGCACTGGGGAAAGGCAGGCAGAGAATTCCCTGCTAGCACCTTCTCTGTGCCTGGGAAGCAGAAGTGTTCACATTGCTTCGCAAGAATCGCTTTTGTGCAGAAAACACTAACACTTGTTCAGAAGGAAAGAAAGCACAGAGCCCCAGATTTTATGTTGTCCTGGAGAGCTTGCAGAGCACTGGGGAAAGGCAGGCAGAGAATTCCCTGCTAGCACCTTCTCTGTGCCTGGGAAGCAGAAGTGTTCACATTGCTTCGCAGAAACGCTTTTGTGCAGAAAACAGTAACACTTGTTCAGAACGAAAGAAAGCACAGAGCCCCAGATTCTATGTTGTCCTGGAGAGCTTGCAGAGCACTGGGGAAAGGCAGGCAGAGAATTCCCTGCTAGCACCTTCTCTGTGCCTGGGAAGCAGAAGTGTTCACATTGCTTCGCAAGAATCGCTTTTGTGCAGAAAACAGTAACACTTGTTCAGAAGGAAAGAAAGCACAGAGCCCCAGATTTTATGTTGTCCTGGAGAGCTTGCAGAGCACTGGGGAAAGGCAGGCAGAGAATTCCCTGCTAGCACCTTCTCTGTGCCTGGGAAGCAGAAGTGTTCACATTGCTTCGCAAGAATCGCTTTTGTGCAGAAAACACTAACACTTGTTCAGAAGGAAAGAAAGCACAGAGCCCCAGATTTTATGTTGTCCTGCAGAGCTTGCAGAGCACTGGGGAAAGGCAGGCAGAGAATTCCTTGCTAGCACCTTCTCTGTGCCTGGGAAGCAGAAGTGTTCACATTGCTTCGCAGAATCGCTTTTGTGCAGAAAACAGTAACACTTGTTCAGAAGGAAAGAAAGCACAGAGCCCCAGAGTCTATGTTGTCCTGGAGAGCTTGCAGAGCACTGGGGAAAGGCAGGCAGAGAATTCCCTGCTAGCACCTTCTCTGTGCCTGTTCACATTGCTTCGCAGAATCGCTTTTGTGCAGAAAACAGTAACACTTGTTCAGAAGGAAAGAAAGCACAGAGCCCCAGATTCTATGTTGTCCTGGAGAGCTTGCAGAGCACTGGGGAAAGGCAGGCAGAGAATTCCCTGCTAGCACCTTCTCTGTGCCTGGGAAGCAGAAGTGTTCACATTGCTTCGCAGAATCGCTTTTGTGCAGAAAACAGTAACACTTGTTCAGAAGGAAAGAAAGCACAGAGCCCCAGATTTTATGTTGTCCTGGAGAGCTTGCAGAGCACTGGGGAAAGGCAGGCAGAGAATTCCCTGCTAGCACCTTCTCTGTGCCTGTTCACATTGCTTCGCAGAATCGCTTTTGTGCAGAAAACAGTAACACTTGTTCAGAAGGAAAGAAAGCACAGAGCCCCAGAATTTATGTTGTCCTGGAGAGCTTGCAGAGCACTGGGGAAAGGCAGGCAGAGAATTCCCTGATAGCACCTTCTCTGTGCCTGTTCACATTGCTTCGCAGAATCGCTTTTGTGCAGAAAACAGTAACACTTGTTCAGAAAGAAAGAAAGCACAGAGCCCCAGATTCTATGTTGTCCTGGAGAGCTTGCAGAGCACTGGGGAAAGGCAGGCAGAGAATTCCCTGCTAGCACCTTCTCTGTGCCTGGGAAGCAGAAGTGTTCACATTGCTTCGCAAGAATCGCTTTTGTGCAGAAAACAGTAACACTTGTTCAGAAGGAAAGAAAGCACAGAGCCCCAGATTTTATGTTGTCCTGGAGAGCTTGCAGAGCACTGGGGAAAGGCAGGCAGAGAATTCCTTGCTAGCACCTTCTCTGTGCCTGGGAAGCAGAAGTGTTCACATTGCTTCGCAGAATCGCTTTTGTGCAGAAAACAGTAACACTTGTTCAGAAGGAAAGAAAGCACAGAGCCCCAGAGTCTATGTTGTCCTCGAGAGCTTGCAGAGCACTGGGGAAAGGCAGGCAGAGAATTCCCTGCTAGCACCTTCTCTGTGCCTGGGAAGCAGAAGTGTTCACATTGCTTCGCAGAAACGCTTTTGTGCAGAAAACAGTAACACTTGTTCAGAAGGAAAGAAAGCACAGAGCCCCAGATTCTATGTTGTCCTGGAGAGCTTGCAGAGCACTGGGGAAAGGCAGGCAGAGAATTCCCTGCTAGCACCTTCTCTGTGCCTGGGAAGCAGAAGTGTTCACATTGCTTCGCAAGAATCGCTTTTGTGCAGAAAACAGTAACACTTGTTCAGAACGAAAGAAAGCACAGAGCCCCAGATTTTATGTTGTCCTGGAGAGCTTGCAGAGCACTGGGGAAAGGCAGGCAGAGAATTCCCTGCTAGCACCTTCTCTGTGCCTGGGAAGCAGAAGTGTTCACATTGCTTCGCAAGAATCGCTTTTGTGCAGAAAACAGTAACACTTGTTCAGAAGGAAAGAAAGCACAGAGCCCCAGATTTTATGTTGTCCTGCAGAGCTTGCAGAGCACTGGGGAAAGGCAGGCAGAGAATTCCTTGCTAGCACCTTCTCTGTGCCTGGGAAGCCGAAGTGTTCACATTGCTTCGCAAGAATCGCTTTTGTGCAGAAAACACTAACACTTGTTCAGAACGAAAGACAGCACAGAGCCCCAGATTTTATGTTGTCCTGGAGAGCTTGCAGAGCACTGGGGAAAGGCAGGCAGAGAATTCCCTGCTAGCACCTTCTCTGTGCCTGGGAAGCAGAAGTGTTCACATTGCTTTGCAGAAACGCTTTTGTGCAGAAAACAGTAACACTTGTTCAGAACGAAAGAAAGCACAGAGCCCCAGATTCTATGTTGTCCTGGAGAGCTTGCAGAGCACTGGGGAAAGGCAGGCAGAGAATTCCCTGCTAGCACCTTCTCTGTGCCTGGGAAGCAGAAGTGTTCACATTGCTTCGCAGAATCGCTTTTGTGCAGAAAACACTAACACTTGTTCAGAAGGAAAGAAAGCACAGAGCCCCAGATTCTATGTTGTCCTGGAGAGCTTGCAGAGCACTGGGGAAAGGCAGGCAGAGAATTCCTTGCTAGCACCTTCTCTGTGCCTGGGAAGCAGAAGTGTTCACATTGCTTCGCAGAATTGCTTTTGTGCAGAAAACACTAACACTTGTTCAGAAGGAAAGAAAGCACAGAGCCCCAGATTCTATGTTGTCCTGGAGAGCTTGCAGAGCACTGGGGAAAGGCAGGCAGAGAATTCCTTGCTAGCACCTTCTCTGTGCCTGGGAAGCAGAAGTGTTCACATTGCTTCGCAAGAATCGCTTTTGTGCAGAAAACAGTAACAGTTGTTCAGAACGAAAGAAAGCACAGAGCCCCAGATTTTATGTTGTCCTGGAGAGCTTGCAGAGCACTGGGGAAAGGCAGGCAGAGAATTCCCTGCTAGCACCTTCTCTGTGCCTGGGAAGCAGAAGTGTTCACATTGCTTCGCAAGAATCGCTTTTGTGCAGAAAACAGTAACACTTGTTCAGAACGAAAGAAAGCACAGAGCCCCAGATTCTATGTTGTCCTGGAGAGCTTGCAGAGCACTGGGGAAAGGCAGGCAGAGAATTCCCTGCTAGCACCTTCTCTGTGCCTGGGAAGCAGAAGTGTTCACATTGCTTCGCAAGAATCGCTTTTGTGCAGAAAACAGTAACACTTGTTCAGAACGAAAGAAAGCACAGAGCCCCAGAGTCTATGTTGTCCTGGAGAGCTTGCAGAGCACTGGGGAAAGGCAGGCAGAGAATTCCCTGCTAGCACCTTCTCTGTACCTGGGAAGCAGAAGTGTTCACATTGCTTCGCAAGAATCGCTTTTGTGCAGAAAACAGTAACACTTGTTCAGAAGGAAAGAAAGCACAGAGCCCCAGATTTTATGTTGTCCTGGAGAGCTTGCAGAGCACTGGGGAAAGGCAGGCAGAGAATTCCTTGCTAGCACCTTCTCTGTGCCTGGGAAGCAGAAGTGTTCACATTGCTTCGCAGAATTGCTTTTGTGCAGAAAACACTAACACTTGTTCAGAAGGAAAGAAAGCACAGAGCCCCAGATTCTATGTTGTCCTGGAGAGCTTGCAGAGCACTGGGGAAAGGCAGGCAGAGAATTCCTTGCTAGCACCTTCTCTGTGCCTGGGAAGCAGAAGTGTTCACATTGCTTCGCAAGAATCGCTTTTGTGCAGAAAACAGTAACAGTTGTTCAGAACGAAAGAAAGCACAGAGCCCCAGATTTTATGTTGTCCTGGAGAGCTTGCAGAGCACTGGGGAAAGGCAGGCAGAGAATTCCCTGCTAGCACCTTCTCTGTGCCTGGGAAGCAGAAGTGTTCACATTGCTTCGCAAGAATCGCTTTTGTGCAGAAAACAGTAACACTTGTTCAGAACGAAAGAAAGCACAGAGCCCCAGATTCTATGTTGTCCTGGAGAGCTTGCAGAGCACTGGGGAAAGGCAGGCAGAGAATTCCTTGCTAGCACCTTCTCTGTGCCTGGGAAGCAGAAGTGTTCACATTGCTTCGCAAGAATCGCTTTTGTGCAGAAAACAGTAACACTTGTTCAGAACGAAAGAAAGCACAGAGCCCCAGAGTCTATGTTGTCCTGGAGAGCTTGCAGAGCACTGGGGAAAGGCAGGCAGAGAATTCCCTGCTAGCACCTTCTCTGTGCCTGGGAAGCAGAAGTGTTCACATTGCTTCGCAGAATCGCTTTTGTGCAGAAAACAGTAACACTTGTTCAGAAGGAAAGAAAGCACAGAGCCCCAGATTTTATGTTGTCCTGGAGAGCTTGCAGAGCACTGGGGAAAGGCAGGCAGAGAATTCCCTGCTAGCACCTTCTCTGTGCCTGTTCACATTGCTTCGCAGAATCGCTTTTGTGCAGAAAACAGTAACACTTGTTCAGAAGGAAAGAAAGCACAGAGCCCCAGAATTTATGTTGTCCTGGAGAGCTTGCAGAGCACTGGGGAAAGGCAGGCAGAGAATTCCCTGATAGCACCTTCTCTGTGCCTGTTCACATTGCTTCGCAGAATCGCTTTTGTGCAGAAAACAGTAACACTTGTTCAGAAAGAAAGAAAGCACAGAGCCCCAGATTCTATGTTGTCCTGGAGAGCTTGCAGAGCACTGGGGAAAGGCAGGCAGAGAATTCCCTGCTAGCACCTTCTCTGTGCCTGGGAAGCAGAAGTGTTCACATTGCTTCGCAAGAATCGCTTTTGTGCAGAAAACAGTAACACTTGTTCAGAAGGAAAGAAAGCACAGAGCCCCAGATTTTATGTTGTCCTGGAGAGCTTGCAGAGCACTGGGGAAAGGCAGGCAGAGAATTCCTTGCTAGCACCTTCTCTGTGCCTGGGAAGCAGAAGTGTTCACATTGCTTCGCAGAATCGCTTTTGTGCAGAAAACAGTAACACTTGTTCAGAAGGAAAGAAAGCACAGAGCCCCAGAGTCTATGTTGTCCTCGAGAGCTTGCAGAGCACTGGGGAAAGGCAGGCAGAGAATTCCCTGCTAGCACCTTCTCTGTGCCTGGGAAGCAGAAGTGTTCACATTGCTTCGCAGAAACGCTTTTGTGCAGAAAACAGTAACACTTGTTCAGAAGGAAAGAAAGCACAGAGCCCCAGATTCTATGTTGTCCTGGAGAGCTTGCAGAGCACTGGGGAAAGGCAGGCAGAGAATTCCCTGCTAGCACCTTCTCTGTGCCTGGGAAGCAGAAGTGTTCACATTGCTTCGCAAGAATCGCTTTTGTGCAGAAAACAGTAACACTTGTTCAGAACGAAAGAAAGCACAGAGCCCCAGATTTTATGTTGTCCTGGAGAGCTTGCAGAGCACTGGGGAAAGGCAGGCAGAGAATTCCCTGCTAGCACCTTCTCTGTGCCTGGGAAGCAGAAGTGTTCACATTGCTTCGCAAGAATCGCTTTTGTGCAGAAAACAGTAACACTTGTTCAGAAGGAAAGAAAGCACAGAGCCCCAGATTTTATGTTGTCCTGCAGAGCTTGCAGAGCACTGGGGAAAGGCAGGCAGAGAATTCCTTGCTAGCACCTTCTCTGTGCCTGGGAAGCCGAAGTGTTCACATTGCTTCGCAAGAATCGCTTTTGTGCAGAAAACACTAACACTTGTTCAGAACGAAAGACAGCACAGAGCCCCAGATTTTATGTTGTCCTGGAGAGCTTGCAGAGCACTGGGGAAAGGCAGGCAGAGAATTCCCTGCTAGCACCTTCTCTGTGCCTGGGAAGCAGAAGTGTTCACATTGCTTTGCAGAAACGCTTTTGTGCAGAAAACAGTAACACTTGTTCAGAACGAAAGAAAGCACAGAGCCCCAGATTCTATGTTGTCCTGGAGAGCTTGCAGAGCACTGGGGAAAGGCAGGCAGAGAATTCCCTGCTAGCACCTTCTCTGTGCCTGGGAAGCAGAAGTGTTCACATTGCTTCGCAGAATCGCTTTTGTGCAGAAAACACTAACACTTGTTCAGAAGGAAAGAAAGCACAGAGCCCCAGATTCTATGTTGTCCTGGAGAGCTTGCAGAGCACTGGGGAAAGGCAGGCAGAGAATTCCTTGCTAGCACCTTCTCTGTGCCTGGGAAGCAGAAGTGTTCACATTGCTTCGCAGAATTGCTTTTGTGCAGAAAACACTAACACTTGTTCAGAAGGAAAGAAAGCACAGAGCCCCAGATTCTATGTTGTCCTGGAGAGCTTGCAGAGCACTGGGGAAAGGCAGGCAGAGAATTCCTTGCTAGCACCTTCTCTGTGCCTGGGAAGCAGAAGTGTTCACATTGCTTCGCAAGAATCGCTTTTGTGCAGAAAACAGTAACAGTTGTTCAGAACGAAAGAAAGCACAGAGCCCCAGATTTTATGTTGTCCTGGAGAGCTTGCAGAGCACTGGGGAAAGGCAGGCAGAGAATTCCCTGCTAGCACCTTCTCTGTGCCTGGGAAGCAGAAGTGTTCACATTGCTTCGCAAGAATCGCTTTTGTGCAGAAAACAGTAACACTTGTTCAGAACGAAAGAAAGCACAGAGCCCCAGATTCTATGTTGTCCTGGAGAGCTTGCAGAGCACTGGGGAAAGGCAGGCAGAGAATTCCCTGCTAGCACCTTCTCTGTGCCTGGGAAGCAGAAGTGTTCACATTGCTTCGCAAGAATCGCTTTTGTGCAGAAAACAGTAACACTTGTTCAGAACGAAAGAAAGCACAGAGCCCCAGAGTCTATGTTGTCCTGGAGAGCTTGCAGAGCACTGGGGAAAGGCAGGCAGAGAATTCCCTGCTAGCACCTTCTCTGTACCTGGGAAGCAGAAGTGTTCACATTGCTTCGCAAGAATCGCTTTTGTGCAGAAAACAGTAACACTTGTTCAGAAGGAAAGAAAGCACAGAGCCCCAGATTTTATGTTGTCCTGGAGAGCTTGCAGAGCACTGGGGAAAGGCAGGCAGAGAATTCCTTGCTAGCACCTTCTCTGTGCCTGGGAAGCAGAAGTGTTCACATTGCTTCGCAGAATTGCTTTTGTGCAGAAAACACTAACACTTGTTCAGAAGGAAAGAAAGCACAGAGCCCCAGATTCTATGTTGTCCTGGAGAGCTTGCAGAGCACTGGGGAAAGGCAGGCAGAGAATTCCTTGCTAGCACCTTCTCTGTGCCTGGGAAGCAGAAGTGTTCACATTGCTTCGCAAGAATCGCTTTTGTGCAGAAAACAGTAACAGTTGTTCAGAACGAAAGAAAGCACAGAGCCCCAGATTTTATGTTGTCCTGGAGAGCTTGCAGAGCACTGGGGAAAGGCAGGCAGAGAATTCCCTGCTAGCACCTTCTCTGTGCCTGGGAAGCAGAAGTGTTCACATTGCTTCGCAAGAATCGCTTTTGTGCAGAAAACAGTAACACTTGTTCAGAACGAAAGAAAGCACAGAGCCCCAGATTCTATGTTGTCCTGGAGAGCTTGCAGAGCACTGGGGAAAGGCAGGCAGAGAATTCCTTGCTAGCACCTTCTCTGTGCCTGGGAAGCAGAAGTGTTCACATTGCTTCGCAAGAATCGCTTTTGTGCAGAAAACAGTAACACTTGTTCAGAAGGAAAGAAAGCACAGAGCCCCAGATTCTATGTTGTCCTGGAGAGCTTGCAGAGCACTGGGGAAAGGCAGGCAGAGAATTCCCTGCAAGCACCTTCTCTGTGCCTGGGAAGCAGAAGTGTTCACATTGCTTCGCAAGAATCGCTTTTGTGCAGAAAACAGTAACACTTGTTCAGAACGAAAGAAAGCACAGAGCCCCAGAGTCTATGTTGTCCTGGAGAGCTTGCAGAGCACTGGGGAAAGGCAGGCAGAGAATTCCCTGCTAGCACCTTCTCTGTACCTGGGAAGCAGAAGTGTTCACATTGCTTCGCAAGAATCGCTTTTGTGCAGAAAACAGTAACACTTGTTCAGAAGGAAAGAAAGCACAGAGCCCCAGATTTTATGTTGTCCTGGAGAGCTTGCAGAGCACTGGGGAAAGGCAGGCAGAGAATTCCTTGCTAGCACCTTCTCTGTGCCTGGGAAGCAGAAGTGTTCACATTGCTTCGCAGAATTGCTTTTGTGCAGAAAACACTAACACTTGTTCAGAAGGAAAGAAAGCACAGAGCCCCAGATTCTATGTTGTCCTGGAGAGCTTGCAGAGCACTGGGGAAAGGCAGGCAGAGAATTCCTTGCTAGCACCTTCTCTGTGCCTGGGAAGCAGAAGTGTTCACATTGCTTCGCAGAATTGCTTTTGTGCAGAAAACACTAACACTTGTTCAGAAGGAAAGAAAGCACAGAGCCCCAGATTCTATGTTGTCCTGGAGAGCTTGCAGAGCACTGGGGAAAGGCAGGCAGAGAATTCCTTGCTAGCACCTTCTCTGTGCCTGGGAAGCAGAAGTGTTCACATTGCTTCGCAAGAATCGCTTTTGTGCAGAAAACAGTAACACTTGTTCAGAAGGAAAGAAAGCACAGAGCCCCAGATTCTATGTTGTCCTGGAGAGCTTGCAGAGCACTGGGGAAAGGCAGGCAGAGAATTCCCTGCAAGCACCTTCTCTGTGCCTGGGAAGCAGAAGTGTTCACATTGCTTCGCAAGAATCGCTTTTGTGCAGAAAACAGTAACACTTGTTCAGAACGAAAGAAAGCACAGAGCCCCAGATTCTATGTTGTCCTGGAGAGCTTGCAGAGCACTGGGGAAAGGCAGGCAGAGAATTCCCTGCTAGCACCTTCTCTGTACCTGGGAAGCAGAAGTGTTCACATTGCTTCGCAAGAATCGCTTTTGTGCAGAAAACAGTAACACTTGTTCAGAACGAAAGAAAGCACAGAGCCCCAGATTTTATGTTGTCCTGGAGAGCTTGCAGAGCACTGGGGAAAGGCAGGCAGAGAATTCCCTGCTAGCACCTTCTCTGTGCCTGGGAAGCAGAAGTGTTCACATTGCTTCTCAAGAATCGCTTTTGTGCAGAAAACAGTAACACTTGTTCAGAAGGAAAGAAAGCACAGAGCCCCAGATTTTATGTTGTCCTGGAGAGCTTGCAGAGCACTGGGGAAAGGCAGGCAGAGAATTCCTTGCTAGCACCTTCTCTGTGCCTGGGAAGCAGAAGTGTTCACATTGCTTCGCAGAATTGCTTTTGTGCAGAAAACACTAACACTTGTTCAGAAGGAAAGAAAGCACAGAGCCCCAGATTCTATGTTGTCCTGGAGAGCTTGCAGAGCACTGGGGAAAGGCAGGCAGAGAATTCCTTGCTAGCACCTTCTCTGTGCCTGGGAAGCAGAAGTGTTCACATTGCTTCGCAAGAATCGCTTTTGTGCAGAAAACAGTAACACTTGTTCAGAAGGAAAGAAAGCACAGAGCCCCAGATTCTATGTTGTCCTGGAGAGCTTGCAGAGCACTGGGGAAAGGCAGGCAGAGAATTCCCTGCAAGCACCTTCTCTGTGCCTGGGAAGCAGAAGTGTTCACATTGCTTCGCAAGAATCGCTTTTGTGCAGAAAACAGTAACACTTGTTCAGAACGAAAGAAAGCACAGAGCCCCAGATTCTATGTTGTCCTGGAGAGCTTGCAGAGCACTGGGGAAAGGCAGGCAGAGAATTCCCTGCTAGCACCTTCTCTGTACCTGGGAAGCAGAAGTGTTCACATTGCTTCGCAAGAATCGCTTTTGTGCAGAAAACAGTAACACTTGTTCAGAACGAAAGAAAGCACAGAGCCCCAGATTTTATGTTGTCCTGGAGAGCTTGCAGAGCACTGGGGAAAGGCAGGCAGAGAATTCCCTGCTAGCACCTTCTCTGTGCCTGGGAAGCAGAAGTGTTCACATTGCTTCTCAAGAATCACTTTTGTGCAGAAAACAGTAACACTTGTTCAGAAGGAAAGAAAGCACAGAGCCCCAGATTTTATGTTGTCCTGGAGAGCTTGCAGCGCACTGGGGAAAGGCAGGCAGAGAATTCCCTGCTAGCACCTTCTCTGTGCCTGGGAAGCAGAAGTGTTCACATTGCTTCGCAAGAATCGCTTTTGTGCAGAAAACAGTAACACTTGTTCAGAACGAAAGAAAGCACAGAGCCCCAGATTTTATGTTGTCCTGGAGAGCTTGCAGAGCACTGGGGAAAGGCAGGCAGAGAATTCCCTGCTAGCACCTTCTCTGTGCCTGGGAAGCAGAAGTGTTCACATTGCTTCGCAAGAATCGCTTTTGTGCAGAAAACACTAACACTTGTTCAGAAGGAATGAAAGCACAGAGCCCCAGATTTTATGTTGTCCTGGAGAGCTTGCAGAGCACTGGGGAAAGGCAGGCAGAGAATTCCTTGCTAGCACCTTCTCTGTGCCTGGGAAGCAGAAGTGTTCACATTGCTTCGCAGAATTGCTTTTGTGCAGAAAACACTAACACTTGTTCAGAAGGAAAGAAAGCACAGAGCCCCAGATTCTATGTTGTCCTGGAGAGCTTGCAGAGCACTGGGGAAAGGCAGGCAGAGAATTCCTTGCTAGCACCTTCTCTGTGCCTGGGAAGCAGAAGTGTTCACATTGCTTCGCAGAATTGCTTTTGTGCAGAAAACACTAACACTTGTTCAGAAGGAAAGAAAGCACAGAGCCCCAGATTCTATGTTGTCCTGGAGAGCTTGCAGAGCACTGGGGAAAGGCAGGCAGAGAATTCCTTGCTAGCACCTTCTCTGTGCCTGGGAAGCAGAAGTGTTCACATTGCTTCGCAAGAATCGCTTTTGTGCAGAAAACAGTAACACTTGTTCAGAAGGAAAGAAAGCACAGAGCCCCAGATTCTATGTTGTCCTGGAGAGCTTGCAGAGCACTGGGGAAAGGCAGGCAGAGAATTCCCTGCAAGCACCTTCTCTGTGCCTGGGAAGCAGAAGTGTTCACATTGCTTCGCAAGAATCGCTTTTGTGCAGAAAACAGTAACACTTGTTCAGAACGAAAGAAAGCACAGAGCCCCAGATTCTATGTTGTCCTGGAGAGCTTGCAGAGCACTGGGGAAAGGCAGGCAGAGAATTCCCTGCTAGCACCTTCTCTGTACCTGGGAAGCAGAAGTGTTCACATTGCTTCGCAAGAATCGCTTTTGTGCAGAAAACAGTAACACTTGTTCAGAACGAAAGAAAGCACAGAGCCCCAGATTTTATGTTGTCCTGGAGAGCTTGCAGAGCACTGGGGAAAGGCAGGCAGAGAATTCCCTGCTAGCACCTTCTCTGTGCCTGGGAAGCAGAAGTGTTCACATTGCTTCTCAAGAATCACTTTTGTGCAGAAAACAGTAACACTTGTTCAGAAGGAAAGAAAGCACAGAGCCCCAGATTTTATGTTGTCCTGGAGAGCTTGCAGAGCACTGGGGAAAGGCAGGCAGAGAATTCCCTGCTAGCACCTTCTCTGTGCCTGGGAAGCAGAAGTGTTCACATTGCTTCGCAGAAACGCTTTTGTGCAGAAAACAGTAACACTTGTTCAGAACGAAAGAAAGCACAGAGCCCCAGATTCTATGTTGTCCTGGAGAGCTTGCAGAGCACTGGGGAAAGGCAGGCAGAGAATTCCCTGCTAGCACCTTCTCTGTGCCTGGGAAGCAGAAGTGTTCACATTGCTTCGCAAGAATCGCTTTTGTGCAGAAAACAGTAACACTTGTTCAGAACGAAAGAAAGCACAGAGCCCCAGATTTTATGTTGTCCTGGAGAGCTTGCAGAGCACTGGGGAAAGGCAGGCAGAGAATTCCCTGCTAGCACCTTCTCTGTGCCTGGGAAGCAGAAGTGTTCACATTGCTTCGCAAGAATCGCTTTTGTGCAGAAAACACTAACACTTGTTCAGAAGGAATGAAAGCACAGACCCCCAGATTTTATGTTGTCCTGGAGAGCTTGCAGAGCACTGGGGAAAGGCAGGCAGAGAATTCCCTGCTAGCACCTTCTCTGTGCCTGTTCACATTGCTTCGCAGAATCGCTTTTGTGCAGAAAACAGTAACACTTGTTCAGAAGGAAAGAAAGCACAGAGCCCCAGATTCTATGTTGTCCTGGAGAGCTTGCAGAGCACTGGGGAAAGGCAGGCAGAGAATTCCCTGCTAGCACCTTCTCTGTGCCTGGGAAGCAGAAGTGTTCACATTGCTTCGCAGAATCGCTTTTGTGCAGAAAACAGTAACACTTGTTCAGAAGGAAAGAAAGCACAGAGCCCCAGATTCTATGTTGTCCTGGAGAGCTTGCAGAGCACTGGGGAAAGGCAGGCAGAGAATTCCCTGCTAGCACCTTCTCTGTGCCTGTTCACATTGCTTCGCAGAATCGCTTTTGTGCAGAAAACAGTAACACTTGTTCAGAAGGAAAGAAAGCACAGAGCCCCAGAATTTATGTTGTCCTGGAGAGCTTGCAGAGCACTGGGGAAAGGCAGGCAGAGAATTCCCTGATAGCACCTTCTCTGTGCCTATTCACATTGCTTCGCAGAATCGCTTTTGTGCAGAAAACAGTAACACTTGTTCAGAAAGAAAGAAAGCACAGAGCCCCAGATTCTATGTTGTCCTGGAGAGCTTGCAGAGCACTGGGGAAAGGCAGGCAGAGAATTCCCTGCTAGCACCTTCTCTGTGCCTGGGAAGCAGAAGTGTTCACATTGCTTCGCAAGAATCGCTTTTGTGCAGAAAACAGTAACACTTGTTCAGAACGAAAGAAAGCACAGAGCCCCAGATTCTATGTTGTCCTGGAGAGCTTGCAGAGCACTGGGGAAAGGCAGGCAGAGAATTCCCTGCTAGCACCTTCTCTGTGCCTGGGAAGCAGAAGTGTTCACATTGCTTCGCAAGAATCGCTTTTGTGCAGAAAACAGTAACACTTGTTCAGAACGAAAGAAAGCACAGAGCCCCAGATTTTATGTTGTCCTGGAGAGCTTGCAGAGCACTGGGGAAAGGCAGGCAGAGAATTCCCTGCTAGCACCTTCTCTGTGCCTGGGAAGCAGAAGTGTTCACATTGCTTCGCAAGAATCGCTTTTCTGCAGAAAACACTAACACTTGTTCAGAAGGAAAGAAAGCACAGAGCCCCAGATTTTATGTTGTCCTGCAGAGCTTGCAGAGCACTGGGGAAAGGCAGGCAGAGAATTCCTTGCTAGCACCTTCTCTGTGCCTGGGAAGCAGAAGTGTTCACATTGCTTCGCAGAATCGCTTTTGTGCAGAAAACACTAACACTTGTTCAGAACGAAAGAAAGCACAGAGCCCCAGATTTTATGTTGTCCTGGAGAGCTTGCAGAGCACTGGGGAAAGGCAGGCAGAGAATTCCTTGCTAGCACCTTCTCTGTGCCTGGGAAGCAGAAGTGTTCACATTGCTTCGCAAGAATCGCTTTTGTGCAGAAAACACTAACACTTGTTCAGAAGGAATGAAAGCACAGAGCCCCAGATTTTATGTTGTCCTGGAGAGCTTGCAGAGCACTGGGGAAAGGCAGGCAGAGAATTCCCTGCTAGCACCTTCTCTGTGCCTGTTCACATTGCTTCGCAGAATCGCTTTTGTGCAGAAAACAGTAACACTTGTTCAGAAGGAAAGAAAGCACAGAGCCCCAGATTCTATGTTGTCCTGGAGAGCTTGCAGAGCACTGGGGAAAGGCAGGCAGAGAATTCCCTGCTAGCACCTTCTCTGTGCCTGGGAAGCAGAAGTGTTCACATTGCTTCGCAGAATCGCTTTTGTGCAGAAAACAGTAACACTTGTTCAGAAGGAAAGAAAGCACAGAGCCCCAGATTTTATGTTGTCCTGGAGAGCTTGCAGAGCACTGGGGAAAGGCAGGCAGAGAATTCCCTGCTAGCACCTTCTCTGTGCCTGTTCACATTGCTTCGCAGAATCGCTTTTGTGCAGAAAACAGTAACACTTGTTCAGAAGGAAAGAAAGCACAGAGCCCCAGAATTTATGTTGTCCTGGAGAGCTTGCAGAGCACTGGGGAAAGGCAGGCAGAGAATTCCCTGCTAGCACCTTCTCTGTGCTTGTTCACATTGCTTCGCAGAATCGCTTTTGTGCAGAAAACAGTAACACTTGTTCAGAAAGAAAGAAAGCACAGAGCCCCAGATTCTATGTTGTCCTGGAGAGCTTGCAGAGCACTGGGGAAAGGCAGGCAGAGAATTCCCTGCTAGCACCTTCTCTGTGCCTGGGAAGCAGAAGTGTTCACATTGCTTCGCAAGAATCGCTTTTGTGCAGAAAACAGTAACACTTGTTCAGAAGTAAAGAAAGCACAGAGCCCTAGATTTTATGTTGTCCTGGATAGCTTGCAGAGCACTGGGGAAAGGCAGGCAGAGAATTCCTTGCTAGCACCTTCTCTGTGCCTGGGAAGCAGAAGTGTTCACATTGCTTCGCAGAATCGCTTTTGTGCAGAAAACAGTAACACTTGTTCAGAAGGAAAGAAAGCACAGAGCCCCAGATTCTATGTTGTCCTGGAGAGCTTGCAGAGCACTGGGGAAAGGCAGGCAGAGAATTCCCTGCTAGCACCTTCTCTGTGCCTGGGAAGCAGAAGTGTTCACATTGCTTCGCAAGAATCGCTTTTGTGCAGAAAACAGTAACACTTGTTCAGAAGGAAAGAAAGCACAGAGCCCCAGATTTTATGTTGTCCTGGAGAGCTTGCAGAGCACTGGGGAAAGGCAGGCAGAGAATTCCCTGATAGCACCTTCTCTGTGCCTGGGAAGCAGAAGTGTTCACATTGCTTCGCAAGAATCGCTTTTGTGCAGAAAACAGTAACACTTGTTCAGAAGTAAAGAAAGCACAGAGCCCCAGATTTTATGTTGTCCTGGAGAGCTTGCAGAGCACTGGGGAAAGGCAGGCAGAGAATTCCCTGCTAGCACCTTCTCTGTGCCTGTTCACATTGCTTCGCAGAATCGCTTTTGTGCAGAAAACAGTAACACTTGTTCAGAACGAAAGAAAGCACAGAGCCCAGAGTCTATGTTGTCCTGGAGAGCTTGCAGAGCACTGGGGAAAGGCAGGCAGAGAATTCCCTGCTAGCACCTTCTCTGTGCCTGGGAAGCAGAAGTGTTCACATTGCTTCGCAAGAATCGCTTTTGTGCAGAAAACAGTAACACTTGTTCAGAACGAAAGAAAGCACAGAGCCCCAGATTTTATGTTGTCCTGGAGAGCTTGCAGAGCACTGGGGAAAGGCAGGCAGAGAATTCCCTGCTAGCACCTTCTCTGTGCCTGGGAAGCAGAAGTGTTCACATTGCTTCGCAAGAATCGCTTTTGTGCAGAAAACACTAACACTTGTTCAGAAGGAAAGAAAGCACAGAGCCCCAGATTTTATGTTGTCCTGCAGAGCTTGCAGAGCACTGGGGAAAGGCAGGCAGAGAATTCCTTGCTAGCACCTTCTCTGTGCCTGGGAAGCAGAAGTGTTCACATTGCTTCGCAGAATCGCTTTTGTGCAGAAAACACTAACACTTGTTCAGAACGAAAGAAAGCACAGAGCCCCAGATTTTATGTTGTCCTGGAGAGCTTGCAGAGCACTGGGGAAAGGCAGGCAGAGAATTCCTTGCTAGCACCTTCTCTGTGCCTGGGAAGCAGAAGTGTTCACATTGCTTCGCAAGAATCGCTTTTGTGCAGAAAACACTAACACTTGTTCAGAAGGAATGAAAGCACAGAGCCCCAGATTTTATGTTGTCCTGGAGAGCTTGCAGAGCACTGGGGAAAGGCAGGCAGAGAATTCCCTGCTAGCACCTTCTCTGTGCCTGTTCACATTGCTTCGCAGAATCGCTTTTGTGCAGAAAACAGTAACACTTGTTCAGAAGGAAAGAAAGCACAGAGCCCCAGAATTTATGTTGTCCTGGAGAGCTTGCAGAGCACTGGGGAAAGGCAGGCAGAGAATTCCCTGATAGCACCTTCTCTGTGCCTGTTCACATTGCTTCGCAGAATCGCTTTTGTGCAGAAAACAGTAACACTTGTTCAGAAAGAAAGAAAGCACAGAGCCCCAGATTTTATGTTGTCCTGGAGAGCTTGCAGAGCACTGGGGAAAGGCAGGCAGAGAATTCCTTGCTAGCACCTTCTCTGTGCCTGGGAAGCAGAAGTGTTCACATTGCTTCGCAGAATTGCTTTTGTGCAGAAAACACTAACACTTGTTCAGAAGGAAAGAAAGCACAGAGCCCCAGATTCTATGTTGTCCTGGAGAGCTTGCAGAGCACTGGGGAAAGGCAGGCAGAGAATTCCCTGCTAGCACCTTCTCTGTGCCTGGGAAGCAGAAGTGTTCACATTGCTTCGCAAGAATCGCTTTTGTGCAGAAAACACTAACACTTGTTCAGAAGGAAAGAAAGCACAGAGCCCCAGATTTTATGTTGTCCTGGAGAGCTTGCAGAGCACTGGGGAAAGGCAGGCAGAGAATTCCCTGCTAGCACCTTCTCTGTGCCTGGGAAGCAGAAGTGTTCACATTGCTTCGCAAGAATCGCTTTTGTGCAGAAAACAGTAACACTTGTTCAGAAGTAAAGAAAGCACAGAGCCCCAGATTTTATGTTGTCCTGGAGAGCTTGCAGAGCACTGGGGAAAGGCAGGCAGAGAATTCCCTGCTAGCACCTTCTCTGTGCCTGGGAAGCAGAAGTGTTCACATTGCTTCGCAGAATTGCTTTTGTGCAGAAAACACTAACACTTGTTCAGAAGGAAAGAAAGCACAGAGCCCCAGATTTTATGTTGTCCTGGAGAGCTTGCAGAGCACTGGGGAAAGGCAGGCAGAGAATTCCTTGCTAGCACCTTCTCTGTGCCTGGGAAGCAGAAGTGTTCACATTGCTTCGCAGAATTGCTTTTGTGCAGAAAACAGTAACACTTGTTCAGAAGGAAAGAAAGCACAGAGCCCCAGATTCTATGTTGTCCTGGAGAGCTTGCAGAGCACTGGGGAAAGGCAGGCAGAGAATTCCTTGCTAGCACCTTCTCTGTGCCTGGGAAGCAGAAGTGTTCACATTGCTTCGCAAGAATCGCTTTTGTGCAGACAACAGTAACAGTTGTTCAGAACGAAAGAAAGCACAGAGCCCCAGATTTTATGTTGTCCTGGAGAGCTTGCAGAGCACTGGGGAAAGGCAGGCAGAGAATTCCCTGCTAGCACCCTCTCTGTGCCTGGGAAGCAGAAGTGTTCATATTGCTTCGCAAGAATCGCTTTTGTGCAGAAAACAGTAACACTTGTTCAGAAGGAAAGACAGCACAGAGCCCCAGATTTTATGTTGTCCTGGAGAGCTTGCAGAGCACTGGGGAAAGGCAGGCAGAGAATTCCCTGCTAGGACCTTCTCTGTGCCTGGGAAGCAGAAGTGTTCACATTGCTTCGCAAGAATCGCTTTTGTGCAGAAAACACTAACAGTTGTTCAGAAGGAAAGAAAGCACAGAGCCCCAGATTTTATGTTGTCCTGCAGAGCTTGCAGAGCACTGGGGAAAGGCAGGCAGAGAATTCCCTGCTAGCACCTTCTCTGTGCCTGGGAAGCAGAAGTGTTCACATTGCTTCGCAAGAATCGCTTTTGTGCAGAAAACACTAACACTTGTTCAGAAGGAAAGAAAGCACAGAGCCCCAGATTTTATGTTGTCCTGGAGAGCTTGCAGAGCACTGGGGAAAGGCAGGCAGAGAATTCCCTGCTAGCACCTTCTCTGTGCCTGGGAAGCAGAAGTGTTCACATTGCTTCGCAGAATCGCTTTTGTGCAGAAAACACTAACACTTGTTCAGAACGAAAGAAAGCACAGAGCCCCAGATTCTATGTTGTCCTGGAGAGCTTGCAGAGCACTGGGGAAAGGCAGGCAGAGAATTCCCTGCTAGCACCTTCTCTGTGCCTGGGAAGCAGAAGTGTTCATATTGCTTCGCAAGAATCGCTTTTGTGCAGAAAACAGTAACACTTGTTCAGAAGGAAAGAAAGCACAGAGCCCCAGATTTTATGAGGTCCTGGAGAGCTTGCAGAGCACTGGGGAAAGGCAGGCAGAGAATTCCCTGCTAGCACCTTCTCTGTGCCTGGGAAGCAGAAGTGTTCACATTGCTTCGCAAGAATCGCTTTTGTGCAGAAAACACTAACAGTTGTTCAGAAGGAAAGAAAGCACAGAGCCCCAGATTTTATGTTGTCCTGCAGAGCTTGCAGAGCACTGGGGAAAGGCAGGCAGAGAATTCCCTGCTAGCACCTTCTCTGTGCCTGGGAAGCAGAAGTGTTCACATTGCTTCGCAAGAATCGCTTTTGTGCAGAAAACACTAACACTTGTTCAGAAGGAAAGAAAGCACAGAGCCCCAGATTTTATGTTGTCCTGGAGAGCTTGCAGAGCACTGGGGAAAGGCAGGCAGAGAATTCCCTGCTAGCACCTTCTCTGTGCCTGGGAAGCAGAAGTGTTCACATTGCTTCGCAAGAATCGCTTTTGTGCAGAAAACAGTAACACTTGTTCAGAAGTAAAGAAAGCACAGAGCCCCAGATTTTATGTTGTCCTGGAGAGCTTGCAGAGCACTGGGGAAAGGCAGGCAGAGAATTCCCTGCTAGCACCTTCTCTGTGCCTGGGAAGCAGAAGTGTTCACATTGCTTCGCAGAATTGCTTTTGTGCAGAAAACACTAACACTTGTTCAGAAGGAAAGAAAGCACAGAGCCCCAGATTTTATGTTGTCCTGGAGAGCTTGCAGAGCACTGGGGAAAGGCAGGCAGAGAATTCCTTGCTAGCACCTTCTCTGTGCCTGGGAAGCAGAAGTGTTCACATTGCTTCGCAGAATTGCTTTTGTGCAGAAAACAGTAACACTTGTTCAGAAGGAAAGAAAGCACAGAGCCCCAGATTCTATGTTGTCCTGGAGAGCTTGCAGAGCACTGGGGAAAGGCAGGCAGAGAATTCCTTGCTAGCACCTTCTCTGTGCCTGGGAAGCAGAAGTGTTCACATTGCTTCGCAAGAATCGCTTTTGTGCAGAAAACAGTAACAGTTGTTCAGAACGAAAGAAAGCACAGAGCCCCAGATTTTATGTTGTCCTGGAGAGCTTGCAGAGCACTGGGGAAAGGCAGGCAGAGAATTCCCTGCTAGCACCTTCTCTGTGCCTGGGAAGCAGAAGTGTTCATATTGCTTCGCAAGAATCGCTTTTGTGCAGAAAACAGTAACACTTGTTCAGAAGGAAAGACAGCACAGAGCCCCAGATTTTATGTTGTCCTGGAGAGCTTGCAGAGCACTGGGGAAAGGCAGGCAGAGAATTCCCTGCTAGGACCTTCTCTGTGCCTGGGAAGCAGAAGTGTTCACATTGCTTCGCAAGAATCGCTTTTGTGCAGAAAACACTAACAGTTGTTCAGAAGGAAAGAAAGCACAGAGCCCCAGATTTTATGTTGTCCTGCAGAGCTTGCAGAGCACTGGGGAAAGGCAGGCAGAGAATTCCCTGCTAGCACCTTCTCTGTGCCTGGGAAGCAGAAGTGTTCACATTGCTTCGCAAGAATCGCTTTTGTGCAGAAAACACTAACACTTGTTCAGAAGGAAAGAAAGCACAGAGCCCCAGATTTTATGTTGTCCTGGAGAGCTTGCAGAGCACTGGGGAAAGGCAGGCAGAGAATTCCCTGCTAGCACCTTCTCTGTGCCTGGGAAGCAGAAGTGTTCACATTGCTTCGCAGAATCGCTTTTGTGCAGAAAACACTAACACTTGTTCAGAACGAAAGAAAGCACAGAGCCCCAGATTCTATGTTGTCCTGGAGAGCTTGCAGAGCACTGGGGAAAGGCAGGCAGAGAATTCCCTGCTAGCACCTTCTCTGTGCCTGTTCACATTGCTTCGCAGAATCGCTTTTGTGCAGAAAACAGTAACACTTGTTCAGAACGAAAGAAAGCACAGAGCCCCAGATTCTATGTTGTCCTGGAGAGCTTGCAGAGCACTGGGGAAAGGCAGGCAGAGAATTCCCTGCTAGCACCTTCTCTGTGCCTGGGAAGCAGAAGTGTTCACATTGCTTCGCAAGAATCGCTTTTGTGCAGAAAACAGTAACACTTGTTCAGAAGGAAAGAAAGCACAGAGCCCCAGATTTTATGTTGTCCTGGAGAGCTTGCAGAGCACTGGGGAAAGGCAGGCAGAGAATTCCTTGCTAGCACCTTCTCTGTGCCTGGGAAGCAGAAGTGTTCACATTGCTTCGCAGAATTGCTTTTGTGCAGAAAACACTAACACTTGTTCAGAAGGAAAGAAAGCACAGAGCCCCAGATTTGCTGTTGTCCTGGAGAGCTTGCAGAGCACTGGGGAAAGGCAGGCAGAGAATTCCTTGCTAGCACCTTCTCTGTGCCTGGGAAGCAGAAGTGTTCACATTGCTTCGCAGAATCGCTTTTGTGCAGAAAACAGTAACAGTTGTTCAGAACGAAAGAAAGCACAGAGCCCCAGATTTTATGTTGTCCTGGAGAGCTTGCAGAGCACTGGGGAAAGGCAGGCAGAGAATTCCCTGCTAGCACCTTCTCTGTGCCTGGGAAGCAGAAGTGTTCACATTGCTTCGCAAGAATCGCTTTTGTGCAGAAAACAGTAACACTTGTTCAGAAGGAAAGAAAGCACAGAGCCCCAGATTTTATGAGGTCCTGGAGAGCTTGCAGAGCACTGGGGAAAGGCAGGCAGAGAATTCCCTGCTAGCACCTTCTCTGTGCCTGGGAAGCAGAAGTGTTCACATTGCTTCGCAAGAATCGCTTTTGTGCAGAAAACACTAACAGTTGTTCAGAAGGAAAGAAAGCACAGAGCCCCAGATTTTATGTTGTCCTGCAGAGCTTGCAGAGCACTGGGGAAAGGCAGGCAGAGAATTCCCTGCTAGCACCTTCTCTGTGCCTGGGAAGCAGAAGTGTTCACATTGCTTCGCAAGAATCGCTTTTGTGCAGAAAACAGTAACACTTGTTCAGAACGAAAGAAAGCACAGAGCCCCAGATTTTATGTTGTCCTGGAGAGCTTGCAGAGCGCTGGGGAAAGCAGGCAGAGAATTCCCTGCTAGCACCTTCTCTGTGCCTGGGAAGCAGAAGTGTTCACATTGCTTCACAAGAATCGCTTTTGTGCAGAAAACAGTAACACTTGTTCAGAAGGAAAGAAAGCACAGAGCCCCAGATTTTATGTTGTCCTGGAGAGCTTGCAGAGCACTGGGGAAAGGCAGGCAGAGAATTCCCTGCTAGCACCTTCTCTGTGCCTGGGAAGCAGAAGTGTTCACATTGCTTCGCAGAAACGCTTTTGTGCAGAAAACAGTAACACTTGTTCAGAACGAAAGAAAGCACAGAGCCCCAGATTCTATGTTGTCCTGGAGAGCTTGCAGAGCACTGGGGAAAGGCAGGCAGAGAATTCCCTGCTAGCACCTTCTCTGTGCCTGGGAAGCAGAAGTGTTCACATTGCTTCGCAAGAATCGCTTTTGTGCAGAAAACAGTAACACTTGTTCAGAACGAAAGAAAGCACAGAGCCCCAGATTTTATGTTGTCCTGGAGAGCTTGCAGAGCACTGGGGAAAGGCAGGCAGAGAATTCCCTGCTAGCACCTTCTCTGTGCCTGGGAAGCAGAAGTGTTCACATTGCTTCGCAAGAATCGCTTTTGTGCAGAAAACACTAACACTTGTTCAGAAGGAAAGAAAGCACAGAGCCCCAGATTTTATGTTGTCCTGCAGAGCTTGCAGAGCACTGGGGAAAGGCAGGCAGAGAATTCCTTGCTAGCACCTTCTCTGTGCCTGGGAAGCAGTAGTGTTCACATTGCTTCGCAGAATCGCTTTTGTGCAGAAAACACTAACACTTGTTCAGAACGAAAGAAAGCACAGAGCCCCAGATTTTATGTTGTCCTGGAGAGCTTGCAGAGCACTGGGGAAAGGCAGGCAGAGAATTCCTTGCTAGCACCTTCTCTGTGCCTGGGAAGCAGAAGTGTTCACATTGCTTCGCAAGAATCGCTTTTGTGCAGAAAACACTAACACTTGTTCAGAAGGAATGAAAGCACAGAGCCCCAGATTTTATGTTGTCCTGGAGAGCTTGCAGAGCACTGGGGAAAGGCAGGCAGAGAATTCCCTGCTAGCACCTTCTCTGTGCCTGTTCACATTGCTTCGCAGAATCGCTTTTGTGCAGAAAACAGTAACACTTGTTCAGAAGGAAAGAAAGCACAGAGCCCCAGATTCTATGTTGTCCTGGAGAGCTTGCAGAGCACTGGGGAAAGGCAGGCAGAGAATTCCCTGCTAGCACCTTCTCTGTGCCTGGGAAGCAGAAGTGTTCACATTGCTTCGCAGAATCGCTTTTGTGCAGAAAACAGTAACACTTGTTCAGAAGGAAAGAAAGCACAGAGCCCCAGATTTTATGTTGTCCTGGAGAGCTTGCAGAGCACTGGGGAAAGGCAGGCAGAGAATTCCCTGCTAGCACCTTCTCTGTGCCTGTTCACATTGCTTCGCAGAATCGCTTTTGTGCAGAAAACAGTAACACTTGTTCAGAAGGAAAGAAAGCACAGAGCCCCAGAATTTATGTTGTCCTGGAGAGCTTGCAGAGCACTGGGGAAAGGCAGGCAGAGAATTCCCTGATAGCACCTTCTCTGTGCCTGTTCACATTGCTTCGCAGAATCGCTTTTGTGCAGAAAACAGTAACACTTGTTCAGAAAGAAAGAAAGCACAGAGCCCCAGATTCTATGTTGTCCTGGAGAGCTTGCAGAGCACTGGGGAAAGGCAGGCAGAGAATTCCCTGCTAGCACCTTCTCTGTGCCTGGGAAGCAGAAGTGTTCACATTGCTTCGCAAGAATCGCTTTTGTGCAGAAAACAGTAACACTTGTTCAGAAGTAAAGAAAGCACAGAGCCCCAGATTTTATGTTGTCCTGGAGAGCTTGCAGAGCACTGGGGAAAGGCAGGCAGAGAATTCCTTGCTAGCACCTTCTCTGTGCCTGGGAAGCAGAAGTGTTCACATTGCTTCGCAGAATCGCTTTTGTGCAGAAAACAGTAACACTTGTTCAGAACGAAAGAAAGCACAGAGCCCCAGATTCTATGTTGTCCTGGAGAGCTTGCAGAGCACTGGGGAAAGGCAGGCAGAGAATTCCCTGCTAGCACCTTCTCTGTGCCTGGGAAGCAGAAGTGTTCACATTGCTTCGCAAGAATCGCTTTTGTGCAGAAAACACTAACACTTGTTCAGAAGGAAAAAAAGCACAGAGCCCCAGATTTTATGTTGTCCTGGAGAGCTTGCAGAGCACTGGGGAAAGGCAGGCAGAGAATTCCCTGATAGCACCTTCTCTGTGCCTGGGAAGCAGAAGTGTTCACATTGCTTCGCAAGAATCGCTTTTGTGCAGAAAACACTAACAGTTGTTCAGAAGGAAAGAAAGCACAGAGCCCCAGATTTTATGTTGTCCTGCAGAGCTTGCAGAGCACTGGGGAAAGGCAGGCAGAGAATTCCCTGCTAGCACCTTCTCTGTGCCTGGGAAGCAGAAGTGTTCACATTGCTTCGCAAGAATCGCTTTTGTGCAGAAAACAGTAACACTTGTTCAGAACGAAAGAAAGCACAGAGCCCCAGATTTTATGTTGTCCTGGAGAGCTTGCAGAGCACTGGGGAAAGGCAGGCAGAGAATTCCCTGCTAGCACCTTCTCTGTGCCTGGGAAGCAGAAGTGTTCACATTGCTTCGCAAGAATCGCTTTTGTGCAGAAAACAGTAACACTTGTTCAGAAGGAAAGAAAGCACAGAGCCCCAGATTTTATGTTGTCCTGGAGAGCTTGCAGAGCACTGGGGAAAGGCAGGCAGAGAATTCCCTGCTAGCACCTTCTCTGTGCCTGGGAAGCAGAAGTGTTCACATTGCTTCGCAGAAACGCTTTTGTGCAGAAAACAGTAACACTTGTTCAGAACGAAAGAAAGCACAGAGCCCCAGATTCTATGTTGTCCTGGAGAGCTTGCAGAGCACTGGGGAAAGGCAGGCAGAGAATTCCCTGCTAGCACCTTCTCTGTGCCTGGGAAGCAGAAGTGTTCACATTGCTTCGCAAGAATCGCTTTTGTGCAGAAAACAGTAACACTTGTTCAGAACGAAAGAAAGCACAGAGCCCCAGATTTTATGTTGTCCTGGAGAGCTTGCAGAGCACTGGGGAAAGGCAGGCAGAGAATTCCCTGCTAGCACCTTCTCTGTGCCTGGGAAGCAGAAGTGTTCACATTGCTTCGCAAGAATCGCTTTTGTGCAGAAAACACTAACACTTGTTCAGAAGGAAAGAAAGCACAGAGCCCCAGATTTTATGTTGTCCTGCAGAGCTTGCAGAGCACTGGGGAAAGGCAGGCAGAGAATTCCTTGCTAGCACCTTCTCTGTGCCTGGGAAGCAGAAGTGTTCACATTGCTTCGCAGAATCGCTTTTGTGCAGAAAACACTAACACTTGTTCAGAACGAAAGAAAGCACAGAGCCCCAGATTTTATGTTGTCCTGGAGAGCTTGCAGAGCACTGGGGAAAGGCAGGCAGAGAATTCCTTGCTAGCACCTTCTCTGTGCCTGGGAAGCAGAAGTGTTCACATTGCTTCGCAAGAATCGCTTTTGTGCAGAAAACACTAACACTTGTTCAGAAGGAAAGAAAGCACAGAGCCCCAGATTTTATGTTGTCCTGGAGAGCTTGCAGAGCACTGGGGAAAGGCAGGCAGAGAATTCCCTGCTAGCACCTTCTCTGTGCCTGTTCACATTGCTTCGCAGAATCGCTTTTGTGCAGAAAACAGTAACACTTGTTCAGAAGGAAAGAAAGCACAGAGCCCCAGATTCTATGTTGTCCTGGAGAGCTTGCAGAGCACTGGGGAAAGGCAGGCAGAGAATTCCCTGCTAGCACCTTCTCTGTGCCTGGGAAGCAGAAGTGTTCACATTGCTTCGCAGAATCGCTTTTGTGCAGAAAACAGTAACACTTGTTCAGAAGGAAAGAAAGCACAGAGCCCCAGATTTTATGTTGTCCTGGAGAGCTTGCAGAGCACTGGGGAAAGGCAGGCAGAGAATTCCCTGCTAGCACCTTCTCTGTGCCTGTTCACATTGCTTCGCAGAATCGCTTTTGTGCAGAAAACAGTAACACTTGTTCAGAAGGAAAGAAAGCACAGAGCCCCAGAATTTATGTTGTCCTGGAGAGCTTGCAGAGCACTGGGTAAAGGCAGGCAGAGAATTCCCTGATAGCACCTTCTCTGTGCCTGTTCACATTGCTTCGCAGAATCGCTTTTGTGCAGAAAACAGTAACACTTGTTCAGAAAGAAAGAAAGCACAGAGCCCCAGATTCTATGTTGTCCTGGAGAGCTTGCAGAGCACTGGGGAAAGGCAGGCAGAGAATTCCCTGCTAGCACCTTCTCTGTGCCTGGGAAGCAGAAGTGTTCACATTGCTTCGCAAGAATCGCTTTTGTGCAGAAAACAGTAACACTTGTTCAGAAGGAAAGAAAGCACAGAGCCCCAGATTTTATGTTGTCCTGGAGAGCTTGCAGAGCACTGGGGAAAGGCAGGCAGAGAATTCCTTGCTAGCACCTTCTCTGTGCCTGGGAAGCAGAAGTGTTCACATTGCTTCGCAGAATCGCTTTTGTGCAGAAAACAGTAACACTTGTTCAGAAGGAAAGAAAGCACAGAGCCCCAGAGTCTATGTTGTCCTGGAGAGCTTGCAGAGCACTGGGGAAAGGCAGGCAGAGAATTCCCTGCTAGCACCTTCTCTGTGCCTGGGAAGCAGAAGTGTTCACATTGCTTCGCAGAAACGCTTTTGTGCAGAAAACAGTAACACTTGTTCAGAACGAAAGAAAGCACAGAGCCCCAGATTCTATGTTGTCCTGGAGAGCTTGCAGAGCACTGGGGAAAGGCAGGCAGAGAATTCCCTGCTAGCACCTTCTCTGTGCCTGGGAAGCAGAAGTGTTCACATTGCTTCGCAAGAATCGCTTTTGTGCAGAAAACAGTAACACTTGTTCAGAACGAAAGAAAGCACAGAGCCCCAGATTTTATGTTGTCCTGGAGAGCTTGCAGAGCACTGGGGAAAGGCAGGCAGAGAATTCCCTGCTAGCACCTTCTCTGTGCCTGGGAAGCAGAAGTGTTCACATTGCTTCGCAAGAATCGCTTTTGTGCAGAAAACACTAACACTTGTTCAGAAGGAAAGAAAGCACAGAGCCCCAGATTTTATGTTGTCCTGCAGAGCTTGCAGAGCACTGGGGAAAGGCAGGCAGAGAATTCCTTGCTAGCACCTTCTCTGTGCCTGGGAAGCAGAAGTGTTCACATTGCTTCGCAGAATCGCTTTTGTGCAGAAAACAGTAACACTTGTTCAGAACGAAAGAAAGCACAGAGCCCCAGATTTTATGTTGTCCTGGAGAGCTTGCAGAGCACTGGGGAAAGGCAGGCAGAGAATTCCTTGCTAGCACCTTCTCTGTGCCTGGGAAGCAGAAGTGTTCACATTGCTTCGCAAGAATCGCTTTTGTGCAGAAAACACTAACACTTGTTCAGAAGGAATGAAAGCACAGAGCCCCAGATTTTATGTTGTCCTGGAGAGCTTGCAGAGCACTGGGGAAAGGCAGGCAGAGAATTCCCTGCTAGCACCTTCTCTGTGCCTGTTCACATTGCTTCGCAGAATCGCTTTTGTGCAGAAAACAGTAACACTTGTTCAGAAGGAAAGAAAGCACAGAGCCCCAGATTCTATGTTGTCCTGGAGAGCTTGCAGAGCACTGGGGAAAGGCAGGCAGAGAATTGCCTGCTAGGACCTTCTCTGTGCCTGGGAAGCAGAAGTGTTCACATTGCTTCGCAGAATCGCTTTTGTGCAGAAAACAGTAACACTTGTTCAGAAGGAAAGAAAGCACAGAGCCCCAGATTTTATGTTGTCCTGGAGAGCTTGCAGAGCACTGGGGAAAGGCAGGCAGAGAATTCCCTGCTAGCACCTTCTCTGTGCCTGTTCACATTGCTTCGCAGAATCGCTTTTGTGCAGAAAACAGTAACACTTGTTCAGAAGGAAAGAAAGCACAGAGCCCCAGAATTTATGTTGTCCTGGAGAGCTTGCAGAGCACTGGGGAAAGGCAGGCAGAGAATTCCCTGATAGCACCTTCTCTGTGCCTGTTCACATTGCTTCGCAGAATCGCTTTTGTGCAGAAAACAGTAACACTTGTTCAGAAAGAAAGAAAGCACAGAGCCCCAGATTCTATGTTGTCCTGGAGAGCTTGCAGAGCACTGGGGAAAGGCAGGCAGAGAATTCCCTGCTAGCACCTTCTCTGTGCCTGGGAAGCAGAAGTGTTCACATTGCTTCGCAAGAATCGCTTTTGTGCAGAAAACAGTAACACTTGTTCAGAACGAAAGAAAGCACAGAGCCCCAGATTTTATGTTGTCCTGGAGAGCTTGCAGAGCACTGGGGAAAGGCAGGCAGAGAATTCCTTGCTAGCACCTTCTCTGTGCCTGGGAAGCAGAAGTGTTCACATTGCTTCGCAGAATCGCTTTTGTGCAGAAAACACTAACACTTGTTCAGAAGGAAAGAAAGCACAGAGCCCCAGATTCTATGTTGTCCTGGAGAGCTTGCAGAGCACTGGGGAAAGGCAGGCAGAGAATTCCCTGCTAGCACCTTCTCTGTGCCTGGGAAGCAGAAGTGTTCACATTGCTTCGCAAGAATCGCTTTTGTGCAGAAAACACTAACACTTGTTCAGAAGGAAAGAAAGCACAGAGCCCCAGATTTTATGTTGTCCTGGAGAGCTTGCAGAGCACTGGGGAAAGGCAGGCAGAGAATTCCCTGCTAGCACCTTCTCTGTGCCTGGGAAGCAGAAGTGTTCACATTGCTTCGCAAGAATCGCTTTTGTGCAGAAAACAGTAACACTTGTTCAGAAGTAAAGAAAGCACAGAGCCCCAGATTTTATGTTGTCCTGGAGAGCTTGCAGAGCACTGGGGAAAGGCAGGCAGAGAATTCCCTGCTAGCACCTTCTCTGTGCCTGTTCACATTGCTTCGCAGAATCGCTTTTGTGCAGAAAACAGTAACACTTGTTCAGAACGAAAGAAAGCACAGAGCCCCAGAGTCTATGTTGTCCTGGAGAGCTTGCAGAGCACTGGGGAAAGGCAGGCAGAGAATTCCCTGCTAGCACCTTCTCTGTGCCTGGGAAGCAGAAGTGTTCACATTGCTTCGCAAGAATCGCTTTTGTGCAGAAAACAGTAACACTTGTTCAGAAGGAAAGAAAGCACAGAGCCCCAGATTTTATGTTGTCCTGGAGAGCTTGCAGAGCACTGGGGAAAGGCAGGCAGAGAATTCCTTGCTAGCACCTTCTCTGTGCCTGGGAAGCAGAAGTGTTCACATTGCTTCGCAGAATTGCTTTTGTGCAGAAAACAGTAACACTTGTTCAGAAGGAAAGAAAGCACAGAGCCCCAGATTCTATGTTGTCCTGGAGAGCTTGCAGAGCACTGGGGAAAGGCAGGCAGAGAATTCCTTACTAGCACCTTCTCTGTGCCTGGGAAGCAGAAGTGTTCACATTGCTTCGCAAGAATCGCTTTTGTGCAGAAAACAGTAACAGTTGTTCAGAACGAAAGAAAGCACAGAGCCCCAGATTTTATGTTGTCCTGGAGAGCTTGCAGAGCACTGGGGAAAGGCAGGCAGAGAATTCCCTGCTAGCACCTTCTCTGTGCCTGGGAAGCAGAAGTGTTCATATTGCTTCGCAAGAATCGCTTTTGTGCAGAAAACACTAACACTTGTTCAGAAGGAAAGACAGCACAGAGCCCCAGATTTTATGTTGTCCTGGAGAGCTTGCAGAGCACTGGGGAAAGGCAGGCAGAGAATTCCCTGCTAGGACCTTCTCTGTGCCTGGGAAGCAGAAGTGTTCACATTGCTTCGCAAGAATCGCTTTTGTGCAGAAAACACTAACAGTTGTTCAGAAGGAAAGAAAGCACAGAGCCCCAGATTTTATGTTGTCCTGCAGAGCTTGCAGAGCACTGGGGAAAGGCAGGCAGAGAATTCCCTGCTAGCACCTTCTCTGTGCCTGGGAAGCAGAAGTGTTCACATTGCTTCGCAAGAATCGCTTTTGTGCAGAAAACACTAACACTTGTTCAGAAGGAAAGAAAGCACAGAGCCCCAGATTTTATGTTGTCCTGGAGAGCTTGCAGAGCACTGGGGAAAGGCAGGCAGAGAATTCCCTGCTAGCACCTTCTCTGTGCCTGGGAAGCAGAAGTGTTCACATTGCTTCGCAGAATCGCTTTTGTGCAGAAAACACTAACACTTGTTCAGAACGAAAGAAAGCACAGAGCCCCAGATTCTATGTTGTCCTGGAGAGCTTGCAGAGCACTGGGGAAAGGCAGGCAGAGAATTCCCTGCTAGCACCTTCTCTGTGCCTGGGAAGCAGAAGTGTTCACATTGCTTCGCAGAATCGCTTTTGTGCAGAAAACACTAACACTTGTTCAGAAGGAAAGAAAGCACAGAGCCCCAGATTCTATGTTGTCCTGGAGAGCTTGCAGAGCACTGGGGAAAGGCAGGCAGAGAATTCCCTGCTAGCACCTTCTCTGTGCCTGGGAAGCAGAAGTGTTCACATTGCTTCGCAAGAATCGCTTTTGTGCAGAAAACACTAACACTTGTTCAGAAGGAAAGAAAGCACAGAGCCCCAGATTTTATGTTGTCCTGGAGAGCTTGCAGAGCACTGGGGAAAGGCAGGCAGAGAATTCCCTGCTAGCACCTTCTCTGTGCCTGGGAAGCAGAAGTGTTCACATTGCTTCGCAAGAATCGCTTTTGTGCAGAAAACAGTAACACTTGTTCAGAAGTAAAGAAAGCACAGAGCCCCAGATTTTATGTTGTCCTGGAGAGCTTGCAGAGCACTGGGGAAAGGCAGGCAGAGAATTCCCTGCTAGCACCTTCTCTGTGCCTGTTCACATTGCTTCGCAGAATCGCTTTTGTGCAGAAAACAGTAACACTTGTTCAGAACGAAAGAAAGCACAGAGCCCCAGAGTCTATGTTGTCCTGGAGAGCTTGCAGAGCACTGGGGAAAGGCAGGCAGAGAATTCCCTGCTAGCACCTTCTCTGTGCCTGGGAAGCAGAAGTGTTCACATTGCTTCGCAAGAATCGCTTTTGTGCAGAAAACAGTAACACTTGTTCAGAAGGAAAGAAAGCACAGAGCCCCAGATTTTATGTTGTCCTGGAGAGCTTGCAGAGCACTGGGGAAAGGCAGGCAGAGAATTCCTTGCTAGCACCTTCTCTGTGCCTGGGAAGCAGAAGTGTTCACATTGCTTCGCAGAATTGCTTTTGTGCAGAAAACAGTAACACTTGTTCAGAAGGAAAGAAAGCACAGAGCCCCAGATTCTATGTTGTCCTGGAGAGCTTGCAGAGCACTGGGGAAAGGCAGGCAGAGAATTCCTTACTAGCACCTTCTCTGTGCCTGGGAAGCAGAAGTGTTCACATTGCTTCGCAAGAATCGCTTTTGTGCAGAAAACAGTAACAGTTGTTCAGAACGAAAGAAAGCACAGAGCCCCAGATTTTATGTTGTCCTGGAGAGCTTGCAGAGCACTGGGGAAAGGCAGGCAGAGAATTCCCTGCTAGCACCTTCTCTGTGCCTGGGAAGCAGAAGTGTTCATATTGCTTCGCAAGAATCGCTTTTGTGCAGAAAACACTAACACTTGTTCAGAAGGAAAGACAGCACAGAGCCCCAGATTTTATGTTGTCCTGGAGAGCTTGCAGAGCACTGGGGAAAGGCAGGCAGAGAATTCCCTGCTAGGACCTTCTCTGTGCCTGGGAAGCAGAAGTGTTCACATTGCTTCGCAAGAATCGCTTTTGTGCAGAAAACACTAACAGTTGTTCAGAAGGAAAGAAAGCACAGAGCCCCAGATTTTATGTTGTCCTGCAGAGCTTGCAGAGCACTGGGGAAAGGCAGGCAGAGAATTCCCTGCTAGCACCTTCTCTGTGCCTGGGAAGCAGAAGTGTTCACATTGCTTCGCAAGAATCGCTTTTGTGCAGAAAACACTAACACTTGTTCAGAAGGAAAGAAAGCACAGAGCCCCAGATTTTATGTTGTCCTGGAGAGCTTGCAGAGCACTGGGGAAAGGCAGGCAGAGAATTCCCTGCTAGCACCTTCTCTGTGCCTGGGAAGCAGAAGTGTTCACATTGCTTCGCAGAATCGCTTTTGTGCAGAAAACACTAACACTTGTTCAGAACGAAAGAAAGCACAGAGCCCCAGATTCTATGTTGTCCTGGAGAGCTTGCAGAGCACTGGGGAAAGGCAGGCAGAGAATTCCCTGCTAGCACCTTCTCTGTGCCTGGGAAGCAGAAGTGTTCACATTGCTTCGCAAGAATCGCTTTTGTGCAGAAAACAGTAACACTTGTTCAGAAGGAAAGAAAGCACAGAGCCCCAGATTTTATGTTGTCCTGGAGAGCTTGCAGAGCACTGGGGAAAGGCAGGCAGAGAATTCCTTGCTAGCACCTTCTCTGTGCCTGGGAAGCAGAAGTGTTCACATTGCTTCGCAGAATTGCTTTTGTGCAGAAAACAGTAACACTTGTTCAGAACGAAAGAAAGCACAGAGCCCCAGATTCTATGTTGTCCTGGAGAGCTTGCAGAGCACTGGGGAAAGGCAGGCAGAGAATTCCTTGCTAGCACCTTCTCTGTGCCTGGGAAGCAGAAGTGTTCACATTGCTTCGCAAGAATCGCTTTTGTGCAGAAAACAGTAACACTTGTTCAGAAGGAAAGAAAGCACAGAGCCCCAGATTTTATGTTGTCCTGGAGAGCTTGCAGAGCACTGGGGAAAGGCAGGCAGAGAATTCCCTGCTAGCACCTTCTCTGTGCCTGGGAAGCAGAAGTGTTCACATTGCTTCGCAAGAATCGCTTTTGTGCAGAAAACACTAACAGTTGTTCAGAAGGAAAGAAAGCACAGAGCCCCAGATTTTATGTTGTCCTGCAGAGCTTGCAGAGCACTGGGGAAAGGCAGGCAGAGAATTCCCTGCTAGCACCTTCTCTGTGCCTGGGAAGCAGAAGTGTTCACATTGCTTCGCAAGAATCGCTTTTGTGCAGAAAACAGTAACAGTTGTTCAGAACGAAAGAAAGCACAGAGCCCCAGATTTTATGTTGTCCTGGAGAGCTTGCAGAGCACTGGGGAAAGGCAGGCAGAGAATTCCCTGCTAGCACCTTCTCTGTGCCTGGGAAGCAGAAGTGTTCACATTGCTTCGCAAGAATCGCTTTTGTGCAGAAAACAGTAACACTTGTTCAGAAGTAAAGAAAGCACAGAGCCCCAGATTTTATGTTGTCCTGGAGAGCTTGCAGAGCACTGGGGAAAGGCAGGCAGAGAATTCCCTGCTAGCACCTTCTCTGTGCCTGGGAAGCAGAAGTGTTCACATTGCTTCGCAGAAACGCTTTTGTGCAGAAAACAGTAACACTTGTTCAGAACGAAAGAAAGCACAGAGCCCCAGATTCTATGTTGTCCTGGAGAGCTTGCAGAGCACTGGGGAAAGGCAGGCAGAGAATTCCCTGCTAGCACCTTCTCTGTGCCTGGGAAGCAGAAGTGTTCACATTGCTTCGCAAGAATCGCTTTTGTGCAGAAAACAGTAACACTTGTTCAGAACGAAAGAAAGCACAGAGCCCCAGATTTTATGTTGTCCTGGAGAGCTTGCAGAGCACTGGGGAAAGGCAGGCAGAGAATTCCCTGCTAGCACCTTCTCTGTGCCTGGGAAGCAGAAGTGTTCACATTGCTTCGCAAGAATCGCTTTTGTGCAGAAAACACTAACACTTGTTCAGAAGGAAAGAAAGCACAGAGCCCCAGATTTTATGTTGTCCTGCAGAGCTTGCAGAGCACTGGGGAAAGGCAGGCAGAGAATTCCTTGCTAGCACCTTCTCTGTGCCTGGGAAGCAGAAGTGTTCACATTGCTTCGCAGAATCGCTTTTGTGCAGAAAACACTAACACTTGTTCAGAACGAAAGAAAGCACAGAGCCCCAGATTCTATGTTGTCCTGGAGAGCTTGCAGAGCACTGGGGAAAGGCAGGCAGAGAATTCCCTGCTAGCACCTTCTCTGTGCCTGGGAAGCAGAAGTGTTCACATTGCTTCGCAAGAATCGCTTTTGTGCAGAAAACACTAACACTTGTTCAGAAGGAAAAAAAGCACAGAGCCCCAGATTTTATGTTGTCCTGGAGAGCTTGCAGAGCACTGGGGAAAGGCAGGCAGAGAATTCCCTGATAGCACCTTCTCTGTGCCTGGGAAGCAGAAGTGTTCACATTGCTTCGCAAGAATCGCTTTTGTGCAGAAAACACTAACAGTTGTTCAGAAGGAAAGAAAGCACAGAGCCCCAGATTTTATGTTGTCCTGCAGAGCTTGCAGAGCACTGGGGAAAGGCAGGCAGAGAATTCCCTGCTAGCACCTTCTCTGTGCCTGGGAAGCAGAAGTGTTCACATTGCTTCGCAAGAATCGCTTTTGTGCAGAAAACAGTAACACTTGTTCAGAACGAAAGAAAGCACAGAGCCCCAGATTTTATGTTGTCCTGGAGAGCTTGCAGAGCACTGGGGAAAGGCAGGCAGAGAATTCCCTGCTAGCACCTTCTCTGTGCCTGGGAAGCAGAAGTGTTCACATTGCTTCGCAAGAATCGCTTTTGTGCAGAAAACAGTAACACTTGTTCAGAAGGAAAGAAAGCACAGAGCCCCAGATTTTATGTTGTCCTGGAGAGCTTGCAGAGCACTGGGGAAAGGCAGGCAGAGAATTCCCTGCTAGCACCTTCTCTGTGCCTGGGAAGCAGAAGTGTTCACATTGCTTCGCAGAAACGCTTTTGTGCAGAAAACAGTAACACTTGTTCAGAACGAAAGAAAGCACAGAGCCCCAGATTCTATGTTGTCCTGGAGAGCTTGCAGAGCACTGGGGAAAGGCAGGCAGAGAATTCCCTGCTAGCACCTTCTCTGTGCCTGGGAAGCAGAAGTGTTCACATTGCTTCGCAAGAATCGCTTTTGTGCAGAAAACAGTAACACTTGTTCAGAACGAAAGAAAGCACAGAGCCCCAGATTTTATGTTGTCCTGGAGAGCTTGCAGAGCACTGGGGAAAGGCAGGCAGAGAATTCCCTGCTAGCACCTTCTCTGTGCCTGGGAAGCAGAAGTGTTCACATTGCTTCGCAAGAATCGCTTTTGTGCAGAAAACACTAACACTTGTTCAGAAGGAAAGAAAGCACAGAGCCCCAGATTTTATGTTGTCCTGCAGAGCTTGCAGAGCACTGGGGAAAGGCAGGCAGAGAATTCCTTGCTAGCACCTTCTCTGTGCCTGGGAAGCAGAAGTGTTCACATTGCTTCGCAGAATCGCTTTTGTGCAGAAAACACTAACACTTGTTCAGAACGAAAGAAAGCACAGAGCCCCAGATTTTATGTTGTCCTGGAGAGCTTGCAGAGCACTGGGGAAAGGCAGGCAGAGAATTCCTTGCTAGCACCTTCTCTGTGCCTGGGAAGCAGAAGTGTTCACATTGCTTCGCAAGAATCGCTTTTGTGCAGAAAACACTAACACTTGTTCAGAAGGAAAGAAAGCACAGAGCCCCAGATTTTATGTTGTCCTGGAGAGCTTGCAGAGCACTGGGGAAAGGCAGGCAGAGAATTCCCTGCTAGCACCTTCTCTGTGCCTGTTCACATTGCTTCGCAGAATCGCTTTTGTGCAGAAAACAGTAACACTTGTTCAGAAGGAAAGAAAGCACAGAGCCCCAGATTCTATGTTGTCCTGGAGAGCTTGCAGAGCACTGGGGAAAGGCAGGCAGAGAATTCCCTGCTAGCACCTTCTCTGTGCCTGGGAAGCAGAAGTGTTCACATTGCTTCGCAGAATCGCTTTTGTGCAGAAAACAGTAACACTTGTTCAGAAGGAAAGAAAGCACAGAGCCCCAGATTTTATGTTGTCCTGGAGAGCTTGCAGAGCACTGGGGAAAGGCAGGCAGAGAATTCCCTGCTAGCACCTTCTCTGTGCCTGTTCACATTGCTTCGCAGAATCGCTTTTGTGCAGAAAACAGTAACACTTGTTCAGAAGGAAAGAAAGCACAGAGCCCCAGAATTTATGTTGTCCTGGAGAGCTTGCAGAGCACTGGGGAAAGGCAGGCAGAGAATTCCCTGATAGCACCTTCTCTGTGCCTGTTCACATTGCTTCGCAGAATCGCTTTTGTGCAGAAAACAGTAACACTTGTTCAGAAAGAAAGAAAGCACAGAGCCCCAGATTCTATGTTGTCCTGGAGAGCTTGCAGAGCACTGGGGAAAGGCAGGCAGAGAATTCCCTGCTAGCACCTTCTCTGTGCCTGGGAAGCAGAAGTGTTCACATTGCTTCGCAAGAATCGCTTTTGTGCAGAAAACAGTAACACTTGTTCAGAAGTAAAGAAAGCACAGAGCCCCAGATTTTATGTTGTCCTGGAGAGCTTGCAGAGCACTGGGGAAAGGCAGGCAGAGAATTCCTTGCTAGCACCTTCTCTGTGCCTGGGAAGCAGAAGTGTTCACATTGCTTCGCAGAATCGCTTTTGTGCAGAAAACAGTAACACTTGTTCAGAAGGAAAGAAAGCACAGAGCCCCAGATTCTATGTTGTCCTGGAGAGCTTGCAGAGCACTGGGGAAAGGCAGGCAGAGAATTCCCTGCTAGCACCTTCTCTGTGCCTGGGAAGCAGAAGTGTTCACATTGCTTCGCAGAAACGCTTTTGTGCAGAAAACAGTAACACTTGTTCAGAACGAAAGAAAGCACAGAGCCCCAGATTCTATGTTGTCCTGGAGAGCTTGCAGAGCACTGGGGAAAGGCAGGCAGAGAATTCCCTGCTAGCACCTTCTCTGTGCCTGGGAAGCAGAAGTGTTCACATTGCTTCGCAAGAATCGCTTTTGTGCAGAAAACAGTAACACTTGTTCAGAACGAAAGAAAGCACAGAGCCCCAGATTTTATGTTGTCCTGGAGAGCTTGCAGAGCACTGGGGAAAGGCAGGCAGAGAATTCCCTGATAGCACCTTCTCTGTGCCTGGGAAGCAGAAGTGTTCACATTGCTTCGCAAGAATCGCTTTTGTGCAGAAAACACTAACACTTGTTCAGAAGGAAAGAAAGCACAGAGCCCCAGATTTTATGTTGTCCTGCAGAGCTTGCAGAGCACTGGGGAAAGGCAGGCAGAGAATTCCTTGCTAGCACCTTCTCTGTGCCTGGGAAGCAGAAGTGTTCACATTGCTTCGCAGAATCGCTTTTGTGCAGAAAACAGTAACACTTGTTCAGAACGAAAGAAAGCACAGAGCCCCAGATTTTATGTTGTCCTGGAGAGCTTGCAGAGCACTGGGGAAAGGCAGGCAGAGAATTCCCTGATAGCACCTTCTCTGTGCCTGGGAAGCAGAAGTGTTCACATTGCTTCGCAAGAATCGCTTTTGTGCAGAAAACACTAACACTTGTTCAGAAGGAATGAAAGCACAGAGCCCCAGATTTTATGTTGTCCTGGAGAGCTTGCAGAGCACTGGGGAAAGGCAGGCAGAGAATTCCCTGCTAGCACCTTCTCTGTGCCTGTTCACATTGCTTCGCAGAATCGCTTTTGTGCAGAAAACAGTAACACTTGTTCAGAAGGAAAGAAAGCACAGAGCCCCAGATTCTATGTTGTCCTGGAGAGCTTGCAGAGCACTGGGGAAAGGCAGGCAGAGAATTCCCTGCTAGCACCTTCTCTGTGCCTGTTCACATTGCTTCGCAGAATCGCTTTTGTGCAGAAAACAGTAACACTTGTTCAGAAGGAAAGAAAGCACAGAGCCCCAGAATTTATGTTGTCCTGGAGAGCTTGCAGAGCACTGGGGAAAGGCAGGCAGAGAATTCCCTGATAGCACCTTCTCTGTGCCTGTTCACATTGCTTCGCAGAATCGCTTTTGTGCAGAAAACAGTAACACTTGTTCAGAAAGAAAGAAAGCACAGAGCCCCAGATTCTATGTTGTCCTGGAGAGCTTGCAGAGCACTGGGGAAAGGCAGGCAGAGAATTCCCTGCTAGCACCTTCTCTGTGCCTGGGAAGCAGAAGTGTTCACATTGCTTCGCAAGAATCGCTTTTGTGCAGAAAACAGTAACACTTGTTCAGAACGAAAGAAAGCACAGAGCCCCAGATTTTATGTTGTCCTGGAGAGCTTGCAGAGCACTGGGGAAAGGCAGGCAGAGAATTCCTTGCTAGCACCTTCTCTGTGCCTGGGAAGCAGAAGTGTTCACATTGCTTCGCAGAATCGCTTTTGTGCAGAAAACACTAACACTTGTTCAGAAGGAAAGAAAGCACAGAGCCCCAGATTCTATGTTGTCCTGGAGAGCTTGCAGAGCACTGGGGAAAGGCAGGCAGAGAATTCCCTGCTAGCACCTTCTCTGTGCCTGGGAAGCAGAAGTGTTCACATTGCTTCGCAAGAATCGCTTTTGTGCAGAAAACACTAACACTTGTTCAGAAGGAAAGAAAGCACAGAGCCCCAGATTTTATGTTGTCCTGGAGAGCTTGCAGAGCACTGGGGAAAGGCAGGCAGAGAATTCCCTGCTAGCACCTTCTCTGTGCCTGGGAAGCAGTAGTGTTCACATTGCTTCGCAAGAATCGCTTTTGTGCAGAAAACAGTAACACTTGTTCAGAAGTAAAGAAAGCACAGAGCCCCAGATTTTATGTTGTCCTGGAGAGCTTGCAGAGCACTGGGGAAAGGCAGGCAGAGAATTCCCTGCTAGCACCTTCTCTGTGCCTGTTCACATTGCTTCGCAGAATCGCTTTTGTGCAGAAAACAGTAACACTTGTTCAGAACGAAAGAAAGCACAGAGCCCCAGAGTCTATGTTGTCCTGGAGAGCTTGCAGAGCACTGGGGAAAGGCAGGCAGAGAATTCCCTGCTAGCACCTTCTCTGTGCCTGGGAAGCAGAAGTGTTCACATTGCTTCGCAAGAATCGCTTTTGTGCAGAAAACAGTAACACTTGTTCAGAAGGAAAGAAAGCACAGAGCCCCAGATTTTATGTTGTCCTGGAGAGCTTGCAGAGCACTGGGGAAAGGCAGGCAGAGAATTCCTTGCTAGCACCTTCTCTGTGCCTGGGAAGCAGAAGTGTTCACATTGCTTCGCAGAATTGCTTTTGTGCAGAAAACAGTAACACTTGTTCAGAAGGAAAGAAAGCACAGAGCCCCAGATTCTATGTTGTCCTGGAGAGCTTGCAGAGCACTGGGGAAAGGCAGGCAGAGAATTCCCTGCTAGGACCTTCTCTGTGCCTGGGAAGCAGAAGTGTTCACATTGCTTCGCAAGAATCGCTTTTGTGCAGAAAACAGTAACAGTTGTTCAGAACGAAAGAAAGCACAGAGCCCCAGATTTTATGTTGTCCTGCAGAGCTTGCAGAGCACTGGGGAAAGGCAGGCAGAGAATTCCCTGCTAGCACCTTCTCTGTGCCTGGGAAGCAGAAGTGTTCACATTGCTTCGCAAGAATCGCTTTTGTGCAGAAAACACTAACACTTGTTCAGAAGGAAAGAAAGCACAGAGCCCCAGATTTTATGTTGTCCTGGAGAGCTTGCAGAGCACTGGGGAAAGGCAGGCAGAGAATTCCCTGCTAGCACCTTCTCTGTGCCTGGGAAGCAGAAGTGTTCACATTGCTTCGCAGAATCGCTTTTGTGCAGAAAACACTAACACTTGTTCAGAACGAAAGAAAGCACAGAGCCCCAGATTCTATGTTGTCCTGGAGAGCTTGCAGAGCACTGGGGAAAGGCAGGCAGAGAATTCCCTGCTAGCACCTTCTCTGTGCCTGGGAAGCAGAAGTGTTCACATTGCTTCGCAAGAATCGCTTTTGTGCAGAAAACAGTAACACTTGTTCAGAAGTAAAGAAAGCACAGAGCCCCAGATTTTATGTTGTCCTGGAGAGCTTGCAGAGCACTGGGGAAAGGCAGGCAGAGAATTCCTTGCTAGCACCTTCTCTGTGCCTGGGAAGCAGAAGTGTTCACATTGCTTCGCAGAATTGCTTTTGTGCAGAAAACACTAACACTTGTTCAGAAGGAAAGAAAGCACAGAGCCCCAGATTCTATGTTGTCCTGGAGAGCTTGCAGAGCACTGGGGAAAGGCAGGCAGAGAATTCCTTGCTAGCACCTTCTCTGTGCCTGGGAAGCAGAAGTGTTCACATTGCTTCGCAAGAATCGCTTTTGTGCAGAAAACAGTAACACTTGTTCAGAAGGAAAGAAAGCACAGAGCCCCAGATTTTATGTTGTCCTGGAGAGCTTGCAGAGCACTGGGGAAAGGCAGGCAGAGAATTCCCTGCTAGCACCTTCTCTGTGCCTGGGAAGCAGAAGTGTTCACATTGCTTCGCAAGAATCGCTTTTGTGCAGAAAACACTAACAGTTGTTCAGAAGGAAAGAAAGCACAGAGCCCCAGATTTTATGTTGTCCTGCAGAGCTTGCAGAGCACTGGGGAAAGGCAGGCAGAGAATTCCCTGCTAGCACCTTCTCTGTGCCTGGGAAGCAGAAGTGTTCACATTGCTTCGCAAGAATCGCTTTTGTGCAGAAAACAGTAACACTTGTTCAGAAGGAAAGAAAGCACAGAGCCCCAGATTTTATGTTGTCCTGGAGAGCTTGCAGAGCACTGGGGAAAGGCAGGCAGAGAATTCCCTGCTAGCACCTTCTCTGTGCCTGGGAAGCAGAAGTGTTCACATTGCTTCGCAAGAATCGCTTTTGTGCAGAAAACAGTAACACTTGTTCAGAAGGAAAGAAAGCACAGAGCCCCAGATTTTATGTTGTCCTGGAGAGCTTGCAGAGCACTGGGGAAAGGCAGGCAGAGAATTCCCTGCTAGCACCTTCTCTGTGCCTGGGAAGCAGAAGTGTTCACATTGCTTCGCAGAAACGCTTTTGTGCAGAAAACAGTAACACTTGTTCAGAACGAAAGAAAGCACAGAGCCCCAGATTCTATGTTGTCCTGGAGAGCTTGCAGAGCACTGGGGAAAGGCAGGCAGAGAATTCCCTGCTAGCACCTTCTCTGTGCCTGGGAAGCAGAAGTGTTCACATTGCTTCGCAAGAATCGCTTTTGTGCAGAAAACAGTAACACTTGTTCAGAACGAAAGAAAGCACAGAGCCCCAGATTTTATGTTGTCCTGGAGAGCTTGCAGAGCACTGGGGAAAGGCAGGCAGAGAATTCCCTGCTAGCACCTTCTCTGTGCCTGGGAAGCAGAAGTGTTCACATTGCTTCGCAAGAATCGCTTTTGTGCAGAAAACACTAACACTTGTTCAGAAGGAAAGAAAGCACAGAGCCCCAGATTTTATGTTGTCCTGCAGAGCTTGCAGAGCACTGGGGAAAGGCAGGCAGAGAATTCCTTGCTAGCACCTTCTCTGTGCCTGGGAAGCAGAAGTGTTCACATTGCTTCGCAGAATCGCTTTTGTGCAGAAAACACTAACACTTGTTCAGAACGAAAGAAAGCACAGAGCCCCAGATTTTATGTTGTCCTGGAGAGCTTGCAGAGCACTGGGGAAAGGCAGGCAGAGAATTCCTTGCTAGCACCTTCTCTGTGCCTGGGAAGCAGAAGTGTTCACATTGCTTCGCAAGAATCGCTTTTGTGCAGAAAACACTAACACTTGTTCAGAAGGAAAGAAAGCACAGAGCCCCAGATTTTATGTTGTCCTGGAGAGCTTGCAGAGCACTGGGGAAAGGCAGGCAGAGAATTCCCTGCTAGCACCTTCTCTGTGCCTGTTCACATTGCTTCGCAGAATCGCTTTTGTGCAGAAAACAGTAACACTTGTTCAGAAGGAAAGAAAGCACAGAGCCCCAGATTCTATGTTGTCCTGGAGAGCTTGCAGAGCACTGGGGAAAGGCAGGCAGAGAATTCCCTGCTAGCACCTTCTCTGTGCCTGGGAAGCAGAAGTGTTCACATTGCTTCGCAGAATCGCTTTTGTGCAGAAAACAGTAACACTTGTTCAGAAGTAAAGAAAGCACAGAGCCTCAGATTTTATGTTGTCCTGGAGAGCTTGCAGAGCACTGGGGAAAGGCAGGCAGAGAATTCCCTGCTAGCACCTTCTCTGTGCCTGGGAAGCAGAAGTGTTCACATTGCTTCGCAGAATCGCTTTTGTGCAGAAAACAGTAACACTTGTTCAGAAGGAAAGAAAGCACAGAGCCCCAGATTCTATGTTGTCCTGGAGAGCTTGCAGAGCACTGGGGAAAGGCAGGCAGAGAATTCCCTGCTAGCACCTTCTCTGTGCCTGGGAAGCAGAAGTGTTCACATTGCTTCGCAGAAACGCTTTTGTGCAGAAAACAGTAACACTTGTTCAGAAGGAAAAAAAGCACAGAGCCCCAGATTTTATGTTGTCCTGGAGAGCTTGCAGAGCACTGGGGAAAGGCAGGCAGAGAATTCCCTGATAGCACCTTCTCTGTGCCTGGGAAGCAGAAGTGTTCACATTGCTTCGCAAGAATCGCTTTTGTGCAGAAAACAGTAACACTTGTTCAGAAGTAAAGAAAGCACAGAGCCCCAGATTTTATGTTGTCCTGGAGAGCTTGCAGAGCACTGGGGAAAGGCAGGCAGAGAATTCCCTGCTAGCACCTTCTCTGTGCCTGTTCACATTGCTTCGCAGAATCGCTTTTGTGCAGAAAACAGTAACACTTGTTCAGAACGAAAGAAAGCACAGAGCCCCAGAGTCTATGTTGTCCTGGAGAGCTTGCAGAGCACTGGGGAAAGGCAGGCAGAGAATTCCCTGCTAGCACCTTCTCTGTGCCTGGGAAGCAGAAGTGTTCACATTGCTTCGCAAGAATCGCTTTTGTGCAGAAAACAGTAACACTTGTTCAGAAGGAAAGAAAGCACAGAGCCCCAGATTTTATGTTGTCCTGGAGAGCTTGCAGAGCACTGGGGAAAGGCAGGCAGAGAATTCCTTGCTAGCACCTTCTCTGTGCCTGGGAAGCAGAAGTGTTCACATTGCTTCGCAGAATTGCTTTTGTGCAGAAAACACTAACACTTGTTCAGAAGGAAAGAAAGCACAGAGCCCCAGATTCTATGTTGTCCTGGAGAGCTTGCAGAGCACTGGGGAAAGGCAGGCAGAGAATTCCTTGCTAGCACCTTCTCTGTGCCTGGGAAGCAGAAGTGTTCACATTGCTTCGCAAGAATCGCTTTTGTGCAGAAAACAGTAACACTTGTTCAGAAGTAAAGAAAGCACAGAGCCCCAGATTTTATGTTGTCCTGGAGAGCTTGCAGAGCACTGGGGAAAGGCAGGCAGAGAATTCCCTGCTAGCACCTTCTCTGTGCCTGGGAAGCAGAAGTGTTCACATTGCTTCGCAAGAATCGCTTTTGTGCAGAAAACAGTAACAGTTGTTCAGAACGAAAGAAAGCACAGAGCCCCAGATTTTATGTTGTCCTGGAGAGCTTGCAGAGCACTGGGGAAAGGCAGGCAGAGAATTCCCTGCTAGCACCTTCTCTGTGCCTGGGAAGCAGAAGTGTTCACATTGCTTCGCAAGAATCGCTTTTGTGCAGAAAACAGTAACAGTTGTTCAGAAGGAAAGAAAGCACAGAGCCCCAGATTTTATGTTGTCCTGCAGAGCTTGCAGAGCACTGGGGAAAGGCAGGCAGAGAATTCCCTGCTAGCACCTTCTCTGTGCCTGGGAAGCAGAAGTGTTCACATTGCTTCGCAAGAATCGCTTTTGTGCAGAAAACAGTAACAGTTGTTCAGAACGAAAGAAAGCACAGAGCCCCAGATTTTATGTTGTCCTGGAGAGCTTGCAGAGCACTGGGGAAAGGCAGGCAGAGAATTCCCTGCTAGCACCTTCTCTGTGCCTGGGAAGCAGAAGTGTTCACATTGCTTCGCAAGAATCGCTTTTGTGCAGAAAACACTAACACTTGTTCAGAAGGAATGAAAGCACAGAGCCCCAGATTTTATGTTGTCCTGGAGAGCTTGCAGAGCACTGGGGAAAGGCAGGCAGAGAATTCCCTGCTAGCACCTTCTCTGTGCCTGTTCACATTGCTTCGCAGAATCGCTTTTGTGCAGAAAACAGTAACACTTGTTCAGAAGGAAAGAAAGCACAGAGCCCCAGATTCTATGTTGTCCTGGAGAGCTTGCAGAGCACTGGGGAAAGGCAGGCAGAGAATTCCCTGCTAGCACCTTCTCTGTGCCTGTTCACATTGCTTCGCAGAATCGCTTTTGTGCAGAAAACAGTAACACTTGTTCAGAAGGAAAGAAAGCACAGAGCCCCAGAATTTATGTTGTCCTGGAGAGCTTGCAGAGCACTGGGGAAAGGCAGGCAGAGAATTCCCTGATAGCACCTTCTCTGTGCCTGTTCACATTGCTTCGCAGAATCGCTTTTGTGCAGAAAACAGTAACACTTGTTCAGAAAGAAAGAAAGCACAGAGCCCCAGATTCTATGTTGTCCTGGAGAGCTTGCAGAGCACTGGGGAAAGGCAGGCAGAGAATTCCCTGCTAGCACCTTCTCTGTGCCTGGGAAGCAGAAGTGTTCACATTGCTTCGCAAGAATCGCTTTTGTGCAGAAAACAGTAACACTTGTTCAGAACGAAAGAAAGCACAGAGCCCCAGATTTTATGTTGTCCTGGAGAGCTTGCAGAGCACTGGGGAAAGGCAGGCAGAGAATTCCTTGCTAGCACCTTCTCTGTGCCTGGGAAGCAGAAGTGTTCACATTGCTTCGCAGAATCGCTTTTGTGCAGAAAACACTAACACTTGTTCAGAAGGAAAGAAAGCACAGAGCCCCAGATTCTATGTTGTCCTGGAGAGCTTGCAGAGCACTGGGGAAAGGCAGGCAGAGAATTCCCTGCTAGCACCTTCTCTGTGCCTGGGAAGCAGAAGTGTTCACATTGCTTCGCAAGAATCGCTTTTGTGCAGAAAACACTAACACTTGTTCAGAAGGAAAGAAAGCACAGAGCCCCAGATTTTATGTTGTCCTGGAGAGCTTGCAGAGCACTGGGGAAAGGCAGGCAGAGAATTCCCTGCTAGCACCTTCTCTGTGCCTGGGAAGCAGTAGTGTTCACATTGCTTCGCAAGAATCGCTTTTGTGCAGAAAACAGTAACACTTGTTCAGAAGTAAAGAAAGCACAGAGCCCCAGATTTTATGTTGTCCTGGAGAGCTTGCAGAGCACTGGGGAAAGGCAGGCAGAGAATTCCCTGCTAGCACCTTCTCTGTGCCTGTTCACATTGCTTCGCAGAATCGCTTTTGTGCAGAAAACAGTAACACTTGTTCAGAACGAAAGAAAGCACAGAGCCCCAGAGTCTATGTTGTCCTGGAGAGCTTGCAGAGCACTGGGGAAAGGCAGGCAGAGAATTCCCTGCTAGCACCTTCTCTGTGCCTGGGAAGCAGAAGTGTTCACATTGCTTCGCAAGAATCGCTTTTGTGCAGAAAACAGTAACACTTGTTCAGAAGGAAAGAAAGCACAGAGCCCCAGATTTTATGTTGTCCTGGAGAGCTTGCAGAGCACTGGGGAAAGGCAGGCAGAGAATTCCTTGCTAGCACCTTCTCTGTGCCTGGGAAGCAGAAGTGTTCACATTGCTTCGCAGAATTGCTTTTGTGCAGAAAACAGTAACACTTGTTCAGAAGGAAAGAAAGCACAGAGCCCCAGATTCTATGTTGTCCTGGAGAGCTTGCAGAGCACTGGGGAAAGGCAGGCAGAGAATTCCCTGCTAGGACCTTCTCTGTGCCTGGGAAGCAGAAGTGTTCACATTGCTTCGCAAGAATCGCTTTTGTGCAGAAAACAGTAACAGTTGTTCAGAACGAAAGAAAGCACAGAGCCCCAGATTTTATGTTGTCCTGCAGAGCTTGCAGAGCACTGGGGAAAGGCAGGCAGAGAATTCCCTGCTAGCACCTTCTCTGTGCCTGGGAAGCAGAAGTGTTCACATTGCTTCGCAAGAATCGCTTTTGTGCAGAAAACACTAACACTTGTTCAGAAGGAAAGAAAGCACAGAGCCCCAGATTTTATGTTGTCCTGGAGAGCTTGCAGAGCACTGGGGAAAGGCAGGCAGAGAATTCCCTGCTAGCACCTTCTCTGTGCCTGGGAAGCAGAAGTGTTCACATTGCTTCGCAGAATCGCTTTTGTGCAGAAAACACTAACACTTGTTCAGAACGAAAGAAAGCACAGAGCCCCAGATTCTATGTTGTCCTGGAGAGCTTGCAGAGCACTGGGGAAAGGCAGGCAGAGAATTCCCTGCTAGCACCTTCTCTGTGCCTGGGAAGCAGAAGTGTTCACATTGCTTCGCAAGAATCGCTTTTGTGCAGAAAACAGTAACACTTGTTCAGAAGTAAAGAAAGCACAGAGCCCCAGATTTTATGTTGTCCTGGAGAGCTTGCAGAGCACTGGGGAAAGGCAGGCAGAGAATTCCTTGCTAGCACCTTCTCTGTGCCTGGGAAGCAGAAGTGTTCACATTGCTTCGCAGAATTGCTTTTGTGCAGAAAACACTAACACTTGTTCAGAAGGAAAGAAAGCACAGAGCCCCAGATTCTATGTTGTCCTGGAGAGCTTGCAGAGCACTGGGGAAAGGCAGGCAGAGAATTCCTTGCTAGCACCTTCTCTGTGCCTGGGAAGCAGAAGTGTTCACATTGCTTCGCAAGAATCGCTTTTGTGCAGAAAACAGTAACACTTGTTCAGAAGGAAAGAAAGCACAGAGCCCCAGATTTTATGTTGTCCTGGAGAGCTTGCAGAGCACTGGGGAAAGGCAGGCAGAGAATTCCCTGCTAGCACCTTCTCTGTGCCTGGGAAGCAGAAGTGTTCACATTGCTTCGCAAGAATCGCTTTTGTGCAGAAAACACTAACAGTTGTTCAGAAGGAAAGAAAGCACAGAGCCCCAGATTTTATGTTGTCCTGCAGAGCTTGCAGAGCACTGGGGAAAGGCAGGCAGAGAATTCCCTGCTAGCACCTTCTCTGTGCCTGGGAAGCAGAAGTGTTCACATTGCTTCGCAAGAATCGCTTTTGTGCAGAAAACAGTAACACTTGTTCAGAAGGAAAGAAAGCACAGAGCCCCAGATTTTATGTTGTCCTGGAGAGCTTGCAGAGCACTGGGGAAAGGCAGGCAGAGAATTCCCTGCTAGCACCTTCTCTGTGCCTGGGAAGCAGAAGTGTTCACATTGCTTCGCAAGAATCGCTTTTGTGCAGAAAACAGTAACACTTGTTCAGAAGGAAAGAAAGCACAGAGCCCCAGATTTTATGTTGTCCTGGAGAGCTTGCAGAGCACTGGGGAAAGGCAGGCAGAGAATTCCCTGCTAGCACCTTCTCTGTGCCTGGGAAGCAGAAGTGTTCACATTGCTTCGCAGAAACGCTTTTGTGCAGAAAACAGTAACACTTGTTCAGAACGAAAGAAAGCACAGAGCCCCAGATTCTATGTTGTCCTGGAGAGCTTGCAGAGCACTGGGGAAAGGCAGGCAGAGAATTCCCTGCTAGCACCTTCTCTGTGCCTGGGAAGCAGAAGTGTTCACATTGCTTCGCAAGAATCGCTTTTGTGCAGAAAACAGTAACACTTGTTCAGAACGAAAGAAAGCACAGAGCCCCAGATTTTATGTTGTCCTGGAGAGCTTGCAGAGCACTGGGGAAAGGCAGGCAGAGAATTCCCTGCTAGCACCTTCTCTGTGCCTGGGAAGCAGAAGTGTTCACATTGCTTCGCAAGAATCGCTTTTGTGCAGAAAACACTAACACTTGTTCAGAAGGAAAGAAAGCACAGAGCCCCAGATTTTATGTTGTCCTGCAGAGCTTGCAGAGCACTGGGGAAAGGCAGGCAGAGAATTCCTTGCTAGCACCTTCTCTGTGCCTGGGAAGCAGAAGTGTTCACATTGCTTCGCAGAATCGCTTTTGTGCAGAAAACACTAACACTTGTTCAGAACGAAAGAAAGCACAGAGCCCCAGATTTTATGTTGTCCTGGAGAGCTTGCAGAGCACTGGGGAAAGGCAGGCAGAGAATTCCTTGCTAGCACCTTCTCTGTGCCTGGGAAGCAGAAGTGTTCACATTGCTTCGCAAGAATCGCTTTTGTGCAGAAAACACTAACACTTGTTCAGAAGGAAAGAAAGCACAGAGCCCCAGATTTTATGTTGTCCTGGAGAGCTTGCAGAGCACTGGGGAAAGGCAGGCAGAGAATTCCCTGCTAGCACCTTCTCTGTGCCTGTTCACATTGCTTCGCAGAATCGCTTTTGTGCAGAAAACAGTAACACTTGTTCAGAAGGAAAGAAAGCACAGAGCCCCAGATTCTATGTTGTCCTGGAGAGCTTGCAGAGCACTGGGGAAAGGCAGGCAGAGAATTCCCTGCTAGCACCTTCTCTGTGCCTGGGAAGCAGAAGTGTTCACATTGCTTCGCAGAATCGCTTTTGTGCAGAAAACAGTAACACTTGTTCAGAAGTAAAGAAAGCACAGAGCCTCAGATTTTATGTTGTCCTGGAGAGCTTGCAGAGCACTGGGGAAAGGCAGGCAGAGAATTCCCTGCTAGCACCTTCTCTGTGCCTGGGAAGCAGAAGTGTTCACATTGCTTCGCAGAATCGCTTTTGTGCAGAAAACAGTAACACTTGTTCAGAAGGAAAGAAAGCACAGAGCCCCAGATTCTATGTTGTCCTGGAGAGCTTGCAGAGCACTGGGGAAAGGCAGGCAGAGAATTCCCTGCTAGCACCTTCTCTGTGCCTGGGAAGCAGAAGTGTTCACATTGCTTCGCAGAAACGCTTTTGTGCAGAAAACAGTAACACTTGTTCAGAAGGAAAAAAAGCACAGAGCCCCAGATTTTATGTTGTCCTGGAGAGCTTGCAGAGCACTGGGGAAAGGCAGGCAGAGAATTCCCTGATAGCACCTTCTCTGTGCCTGGGAAGCAGAAGTGTTCACATTGCTTCGCAAGAATCGCTTTTGTGCAGAAAACAGTAACACTTGTTCAGAAGTAAAGAAAGCACAGAGCCCCAGATTTTATGTTGTCCTGGAGAGCTTGCAGAGCACTGGGGAAAGGCAGGCAGAGAATTCCCTGCTAGCACCTTCTCTGTGCCTGTTCACATTGCTTCGCAGAATCGCTTTTGTGCAGAAAACAGTAACACTTGTTCAGAACGAAAGAAAGCACAGAGCCCCAGAGTCTATGTTGTCCTGGAGAGCTTGCAGAGCACTGGGGAAAGGCAGGCAGAGAATTCCCTGCTAGCACCTTCTCTGTGCCTGGGAAGCAGAAGTGTTCACATTGCTTCGCAAGAATCGCTTTTGTGCAGAAAACAGTAACACTTGTTCAGAAGGAAAGAAAGCACAGAGCCCCAGATTTTATGTTGTCCTGGAGAGCTTGCAGAGCACTGGGGAAAGGCAGGCAGAGAATTCCTTGCTAGCACCTTCTCTGTGCCTGGGAAGCAGAAGTGTTCACATTGCTTCGCAGAATTGCTTTTGTGCAGAAAACACTAACACTTGTTCAGAAGGAAAGAAAGCACAGAGCCCCAGATTCTATGTTGTCCTGGAGAGCTTGCAGAGCACTGGGGAAAGGCAGGCAGAGAATTCCTTGCTAGCACCTTCTCTGTGCCTGGGAAGCAGAAGTGTTCACATTGCTTCGCAAGAATCGCTTTTGTGCAGAAAACAGTAACACTTGTTCAGAAGTAAAGAAAGCACAGAGCCCCAGATTTTATGTTGTCCTGGAGAGCTTGCAGAGCACTGGGGAAAGGCAGGCAGAGAATTCCCTGCTAGCACCTTCTCTGTGCCTGGGAAGCAGAAGTGTTCACATTGCTTCGCAAGAATCGCTTTTGTGCAGAAAACAGTAACAGTTGTTCAGAACGAAAGAAAGCACAGAGCCCCAGATTTTATGTTGTCCTGGAGAGCTTGCAGAGCACTGGGGAAAGGCAGGCAGAGAATTCCCTGCTAGCACCTTCTCTGTGCCTGGGAAGCAGAAGTGTTCACATTGCTTCGCAAGAATCGCTTTTGTGCAGAAAACAGTAACAGTTGTTCAGAAGGAAAGAAAGCACAGAGCCCCAGATTTTATGTTGTCCTGCAGAGCTTGCAGAGCACTGGGGAAAGGCAGGCAGAGAATTCCCTGCTAGCACCTTCTCTGTGCCTGGGAAGCAGAAGTGTTCACATTGCTTCGCAAGAATCGCTTTTGTGCAGAAAACAGTAACAGTTGTTCAGAACGAAAGAAAGCACAGAGCCCCAGATTTTATGTTGTCCTGGAGAGCTTGCAGAGCACTGGGGAAAGGCAGGCAGAGAATTCCCTGCTAGCACCTTCTCTGTGCCTGGGAAGCAGAAGTGTTCACATTGCTTCGCAAGAATCGCTTTTGTGCAGAAAACAGTAACACTTGTTCAGAAGGAAAGAAAGCACAGAGCCCCAGATTTTATGTTGTCCTGGAGAGCTTGCAGAGCACTGGGGAAAGGCAGGCAGAGAATTCCCTGCTAGCACCTTCTCTGTGCCTGGGAAGCAGAAGTGTTCACATTGCTTCGCAGAAACGCTTTTGTGCAGAAAACAGTAACACTTGTTCAGAACGAAAGAAAGCACAGAGCCCCAGATTCTATGTTGTCCTGGAGAGCTTGCAGAGCACTGGGGAAAGGCAGGCAGAGAATTCCCTGCTAGCACCTTCTCTGTGCCTGGGAAGCAGAAGTGTTCACATTGCTTCGCAAGAATCGCTTTTGTGCAGAAAACAGTAACACTTGTTCAGAAGGAAAGAAAGCACAGAGCCCCAGATTTTATGTTGTCCTGCAGAGCTTGCAGAGCACTGGGGAAAGGCAGGCAGAGAATTCCTTGCTAGCACCTTCTCTGTGCCTGGGAAGCAGAAGTGTTCACATTGCTTCGCAGAATCGCTTTTGTGCAGAAAACACTAACACTTGTTCAGAACGAAAGAAAGCACAGAGCCCCAGATTTTATGTTGTCCTGGAGAGCTTGCAGAGCACTGGGGAAAGGCAGGCAGAGAATTCCTTGCTAGCACCTTCTCTGTGCCTGGGAAGCAGAAGTGTTCACATTGCTTCGCAAGAATCGCTTTTGTGCAGAAAACACTAACACTTGTTCAGAAGGAAAGAAAGCACAGAGCCCCAGATTTTATGTTGTCCTGGAGAGCTTGCAGAGCACTGGGGAAAGGCAGGCAGAGAATTCCCTGCTAGCACCTTCTCTGTGCCTGTTCACATTGCTTCGCAGAATCGCTTTTGTGCAGAAAACAGTAACACTTGTTCAGAACGAAAGAAAGCACAGAGCCCCAGATTCTATGTTGTCCTGGAGAGCTTGCAGAGCACTGGGGAAAGGCAGGCAGAGAATTCCCTGCTAGCACCTTCTCTGTGCCTGGGAAGCAGAAGTGTTCACATTGCTTCGCAGAATCGCTTTTGTGCAGAAAACAGTAACACTTGTTCAGAAGGAAAGAAAGCACAGAGCCCCAGATTTTATGTTGTCCTGGAGAGCTTGCAGAGCACTGGGGAAAGGCAGGCAGAGAATTCCCTGCTAGCACCTTCTCTGTGCCTGTTCACATTGCTTCGCAGAATCGCTTTTGTGCAGAAAACAGTAACACTTGTTCAGAAGGAAAGAAAGCACAGAGCCCCAGAATTTATGTTGTCCTGGAGAGCTTGCAGAGCACTGGGGAAAGGCAGGCAGAGAATTCCCTGATAGCACCTTCTCTGTGCCTGTTCACATTGCTTCGCAGAATCGCTTTTGTGCAGAAAACAGTAACACTTGTTCAGAAAGAAAGAAAGCACAGAGCCCCAGATTCTATGTTGTCCTGGAGAGCTTGCAGAGCACTGGGGAAAGGCAGGCAGAGAATTCCCTGCTAGCACCTTCTCTGTGCCTGGGAAGCAGAAGTGTTCACATTGCTTCGCAAGAATCGCTTTTGTGCAGAAAACAGTAACACTTGTTCAGAAGTAAAGAAAGCACAGAGCCCCAGATTTTATGTTGTCCTGGAGAGCTTGCAGAGCACTGGGGAAAGGCAGGCAGAGAATTCCTTGCTAGCACCTTCTCTGTGCCTGGGAAGCAGAAGTGTTCACATTGCTTCGCAGAAACGCTTTTGTGCAGAAAACAGTAACACTTGTTCAGAAGGAAAAAAAGCACAGAGCCCCAGATTTTATGTTGTCCTGGAGAGCTTGCAGAGCACTGGGGAAAGGCAGGCAGAGAATTCCCTGATAGCACCTTCTCTGTGCCTGGGAAGCAGAAGTGTTCACATTGCTTCGCAAGAATCGCTTTTGTGCAGAAAACAGTAACACTTGTTCAGAAGTAAAGAAAGCACAGAGCCCCAGATTTTATGTTGTCCTGGAGAGCTTGCAGAGCACTGGGGAAAGGCAGGCAGAGAATTCCCTGCTAGCACCTTCTCTGTGCCTGTTCACATTGCTTCGCAGAATCGCTTTTGTGCAGAAAACAGTAACACTTGTTCAGAACGAAAGAAAGCACAGAGCCCCAGAGTCTATGTTGTCCTGGAGAGCTTGCAGAGCACTGGGGAAAGGCAGGCAGAGAATTCCCTGCTAGCACCTTCTCTGTGCCTGGGAAGCAGAAGTGTTCACATTGCTTCGCAAGAATCGCTTTTGTGCAGAAAACAGTAACACTTGTTCAGAAGGAAAGAAAGCACAGAGCCCCAGATTTTATGTTGTCCTGGAGAGCTTGCAGAGCACTGGGGAAAGGCAGGCAGAGAATTCCTTGCTAGCACCTTCTCTGTGCCTGGGAAGCAGAAGTGTTCACATTGCTTCGCAGAATTGCTTTTGTGCAGAAAACACTAACACTTGTTCAGAAGGAAAGAAAGCACAGAGCCCCAGATTCTATGTTGTCCTGGAGAGCTTGCAGAGCACTGGGGAAAGGCAGGCAGAGAATTCCCTGCTAGCACCTTCTCTGTGCCTGTTCACATTGCTTCGCAGAATCGCTTTTGTGCAGAAAACAGTAACACTTGTTCAGAACGAAAGAAAGCACAGAGCCCCAGATTCTATGTTGTCCTGGAGAGCTTGCAGAGCACTGGGGAAAGGCAGGCAGAGAATTCCCTGCTAGCACCTTCTCTGTGCCTGGGAAGCAGAAGTGTTCACATTGCTTCGCAGAATCGCTTTTGTGCAGAAAACAGTAACACTTGTTCAGAAGGAAAGAAAGCACAGAGCCCCAGATTTTATGTTGTCCTGGAGAGCTTGCAGAGCACTGGGGAAAGGCAGGCAGAGAATTCCCTGCTAGCACCTTCTCTGTGCCTGTTCACATTGCTTCGCAGAATCGCTTTTGTGCAGAAAACAGTAACACTTGTTCAGAAGGAAAGAAAGCACAGAGCCCCAGAATTTATGTTGTCCTGGAGAGCTTGCAGAGCACTGGGGAAAGGCAGGCAGAGAATTCCCTGATAGCACCTTCTCTGTGCCTGTTCACATTGCTTCGCAGAATCGCTTTTGTGCAGAAAACAGTAACACTTGTTCAGAAAGAAAGAAAGCACAGAGCCCCAGATTCTATGTTGTCCTGGAGAGCTTGCAGAGCACTGGGGAAAGGCAGGCAGAGAATTCCCTGCTAGCACCTTCTCTGTGCCTGGGAAGCAGAAGTGTTCACATTGCTTCGCAAGAATCGCTTTTGTGCAGAAAACAGTAACACTTGTTCAGAAGTAAAGAAAGCACAGAGCCCCAGATTTTATGTTGTCCTGGAGAGCTTGCAGAGCACTGGGGAAAGGCAGGCAGAGAATTCCTTGCTAGCACCTTCTCTGTGCCTGGGAAGCAGAAGTGTTCACATTGCTTCGCAGAATCGCTTTTGTGCAGAAAACAGTAACACTTGTTCAGAAGGAAAGAAAGCACAGAGCCCCAGATTCTATGTTGTCCTGGAGAGCTTGCAGAGCACTGGGGAAAGGCAGGCAGAGAATTCCCTGCTAGCACCTTCTCTGTGCCTGGGAAGCAGAAGTGTTCACATTGCTTCGCAGAAACGCTTTTGTGCAGAAAACAGTAACACTTGTTCAGAAGGAAAAAAAGCACAGAGCCCCAGATTTTATGTTGTCCTGGAGAGCTTGCAGAGCACTGGGGAAAGGCAGGCAGAGAATTCCCTGATAGCACCTTCTCTGTGCCTGGGAAGCAGAAGTGTTCACATTGCTTCGCAAGAATCGCTTTTGTGCAGAAAACAGTAACACTTGTTCAGAAGTAAAGAAAGCACAGAGCCCCAGATTTTATGTTGTCCTGGAGAGCTTGCAGAGCACTGGGGAAAGGCAGGCAGAGAATTCCCTGCTAGCACCTTCTCTGTGCCTGTTCACATTGCTTCACAGAATCGCTTTTGTGCAGAAAACAGTAACACTTGTTCAGAACGAAAGAAAGCACAGAGCCCCAGAGTCTATGTTGTCCTGGAGAGCTTGCAGAGCACTGGGGAAAGGCAGGCAGAGAATTCCCTGCTAGCACCTTCTCTGTGCCTGGGAAGCAGAAGTGTTCACATTGCTTCGCAAGAATCGCTTTTGTGCAGAAAACAGTAACACTTGTTCAGAAGGAAAGAAAGCACAGAGCCCCAGATTTTATGTTGTCCTGGAGAGCTTGCAGAGCACTGGGGAAAGGCAGGCAGAGAATTCCTTGCTAGCACCTTCTCTGTGCCTGGGAAGCAGAAGTGTTCACATTGCTTCGCAGAATTGCTTTTGTGCAGAAAACACTAACACTTGTTCAGAAGGAAAGAAAGCACAGAGCCCCAGATTCTATGTTGTCCTGGAGAGCTTGCAGAGCACTGGGGAAAGGCAGGCAGAGAATTCCTTGCTAGCACCTTCTCTGTGCCTGGGAAGCAGAAGTGTTCACATTGCTTCGCAGAATTGCTTTTGTGCAGAAAACACTAACACTTGTTCAGAAGGAAAGAAAGCACAGAGCCCCAGATTCTATGTTGTCCTGGAGAGCTTGCAGAGCACTGGGGAAAGGCAGGCAGAGAATTCCTTGCTAGCACCTTCTCTGTGCCTGGGAAGCAGAAGTGTTCACATTGCTTCGCAAGAATCGCTTTTGTGCAGAAAACAGTAACACTTGTTCAGAAGTAAAGAAAGCACAGAGCCCCAGATTTTATGTTGTCCTGGAGAGCTTGCAGAGCACTGGGGAAAGGCAGGCAGAGAATTCCCTGCTAGCACCTTCTCTGTGCCTGGGAAGCAGAAGTGTTCATATTGCTTCGCAAGAATCGCTTTTGTGCAGAAAACAGTAACACTTGTTCAGAAGGAAAGAAAGCACAGAGCCCCAGATTTTATGTTGTCCTGGAGAGCTTGCAGAGCACTGGGGAAAGGCAGGCAGAGAATTCCCTGCTAGCACCTTCTCTGTGCCTGGGAAGCAGAAGTGTTCACATTGCTTCGCAAGAATCGCTTTTGTGCAGAAAACACTAACAGTTGTTCAGAAGGAAAGAAAGCACAGAGCCCCAGATTTTATGTTGTCCTGCAGAGCTTGCAGAGCACTGGGGAAAGGCAGGCAGAGAATTCCCTGCTAGCACCTTCTCTGTGCCTGGGAAGCAGAAGTGTTCACATTGCTTCGCAAGAATCGCTTTTGTGCAGAAAACAGTAACAGTTGTTCAGAACGAAAGAAAGCACAGAGCCCCAGATTTTATGTTGTCCTGGAGAGCTTGCAGAGCACTGGGGAAAGGCAGGCAGAGAATTCCCTGCTAGCACCTTCTCTGTGCCTGGGAAGCAGAAGTGTTCACATTGCTTCGCAAGAATCGCTTTTGTGCAGAAAACAGTAACACTTGTTCAGAAGGAAAGAAAGCACAGAGCCCCAGATTTTATGTTGTCCTGGAGAGCTTGCAGAGCACTGGGGAAAGGCAGGCAGAGAATTCCCTGCTAGCACCTTCTCTGTGCCTGGGAAGCAGAAGTGTTCACATTGCTTCGCAAGAATCGCTTTTGTGCAGAAAACAGTAACACTTGTTCAGAAGTAAAGAAAGCACAGAGCCCCAGATTTTATGTTGTCCTGGAGAGCTTGCAGAGCACTGGGGAAAGGCAGGCAGAGAATTCCCTGCTAGCACCTTCTCTGTGCCTGTTCACATTGCTTCGCAGAATCGCTTTTGTGCAGAAAACAGTAACACTTGTTCAGAACGAAAGAAAGCACAGAGCCCCAGAGTCTATGTTGTCCTGGAGAGCTTGCAGAGCACTGGGGAAAGGCAGGCAGAGAATTCCCTGCTAGCACCTTCTCTGTGCCTGGGAAGCAGAAGTGTTCACATTGCTTCGCAAGAATCGCTTTTGTGCAGAAAACAGTAACACTTGTTCAGAAGGAAAGAAAGCACAGAGCCCCAGATTTTATGTTGTCCTGGAGAGCTTGCAGAGCACTGGGGAAAGGCAGGCAGAGAATTCCTTGCTAGCACCTTCTCTGTGCCTGGGAAGCAGAAGTGTTCACATTGCTTCGCAGAATTGCTTTTGTGCAGAAAACAGTAACACTTGTTCAGAAGGAAAGAAAGCACAGAGCCCCAGATTCTATGTTGTCCTGGAGAGCTTGCAGAGCACTGGGGAAAGGCAGGCAGAGAATTCCTTACTAGCACCTTCTCTGTGCCTGGGAAGCAGAAGTGTTCACATTGCTTCGCAAGAATCGCTTTTGTGCAGAAAACAGTAACAGTTGTTCAGAACGAAAGAAAGCACAGAGCCCCAGATTTTATGTTGTCCTGGAGAGCTTGCAGAGCACTGGGGAAAGGCAGGCAGAGAATTCCCTGCTAGCACCTTCTCTGTGCCTGGGAAGCAGAAGTGTTCATATTGCTTCGCAAGAATCGCTTTTGTGCAGAAAACACTAACACTTGTTCAGAAGGAAAGACAGCACAGAGCCCCAGATTTTATGTTGTCCTGGAGAGCTTGCAGAGCACTGGGGAAAGGCAGGCAGAGAATTCCCTGCTAGGACCTTCTCTGTGCCTGGGAAGCAGAAGTGTTCACATTGCTTCGCAAGAATCGCTTTTGTGCAGAAAACACTAACAGTTGTTCAGAAGGAAAGAAAGCACAGAGCCCCAGATTTTATGTTGTCCTGCAGAGCTTGCAGAGCACTGGGGAAAGGCAGGCAGAGAATTCCCTGCTAGCACCTTCTCTGTGCCTGGGAAGCAGAAGTGTTCACATTGCTTCGCAAGAATCGCTTTTGTGCAGAAAACACTAACACTTGTTCAGAAGGAAAGAAAGCACAGAGCCCCAGATTTTATGTTGTCCTGGAGAGCTTGCAGAGCACTGGGGAAAGGCAGGCAGAGAATTCCCTGCTAGCACCTTCTCTGTGCCTGGGAAGCAGAAGTGTTCACATTGCTTCGCAGAATCGCTTTTGTGCAGAAAACACTAACACTTGTTCAGAACGAAAGAAAGCACAGAGCCCCAGATTCTATGTTGTCCTGGAGAGCTTGCAGAGCACTGGGGAAAGGCAGGCAGAGAATTCCCTGCTAGCACCTTCTCTGTGCCTGTTCACATTGCTTCGCAGAATCGCTTTTGTGCAGAAAACAGTAACACTTGTTCAGAAGGAAAGAAAGCACAGAGCCCCAGATTCTATGTTGTCCTGGAGAGCTTGCAGAGCACTGGGGAAAGGCAGGCAGAGAATTCCTTGCTAGCACCTTCTCTGTGCCTGGGAAGCAGAAGTGTTCACATTGCTTCGCAAGAATCGCTTTTGTGCAGAAAACAGTAACACTTGTTCAGAAGGAAAGAAAGCACAGAGCCCCAGATTTTATGTTGTCCTGGAGAGCTTGCAGAGCACTGGGGAAAGGCAGGCAGAGAATTCCCTGCTAGCACCTTCTCTGTGCCTGGGAAGCAGAAGTGTTCACATTGCTTCGCAAGAATCGCTTTTGTGCAGAAAACAGTAACACTTGTTCAGAACGAAAGAAAGCACAGAGCCCCAGATTTTATGTTGTCCTGGAGAGCTTGCAGAGCACTGGGGAAAGGCAGGCAGAGAATTCCCTGCTAGCACCTTCTCTGTGCCTGGGAAGCAGAAGTGTTCACATTGCTTCGCAAGAATCGCTTTTGTGCAGAAAACACTAACACTTGTTCAGAAGGAAAGAAAGCACAGAGCCCCAGATTTTATGTTGTCCTGCAGAGCTTGCAGAGCACTGGGGAAAGGCAGGCAGAGAATTCCTTGCTAGCACCTTCTCTGTGCCTGGGAAGCAGAAGTGTTCACATTGCTTCGCAGAATCGCTTTTGTGCAGAAAACACTAACACTTGTTCAGAACGAAAGAAAGCACAGAGCCCCAGATTTTATGTTGTCCTGGAGAGCTTGCAGAGCACTGGGGAAAGGCAGGCAGAGAATTCCTTGCTAGCAACTTCTCTGTGCCTGGGAAGCAGAAGTGTTCACATTGCTTCGCAAGAATCGCTTTTGTGCAGAAAACACTAACACTTGTTCAGAAGGAAAGAAAGCACAGAGCCCCAGATTTTATGTTGTCCTGGAGAGCTTGCAGAGCACTGGGGAAAGGCAGGCAGAGAATTCCCTGCTAGCACCTTCTCTGTGCCTGTTCACATTGCTTCGCAGAATCGCTTTTGTGCAGAAAACAGTAACACTTGTTCAGAAGGAAAGAAAGCACAGAGCCCCAGATTCTATGTTGTCCTGGAGAGCTTGCAGAGCACTGGGGAAAGGCAGGCAGAGAATTCCCTGCTAGCACCTTCTCTGTGCCTGGGAAGCAGAAGTGTTCACATTGCTTCGCAGAATCGCTTTTGTGCAGAAAACAGTAACACTTGTTCAGAAGTAAAGAAAGCACAGAGCCCCAGATTTTATGTTGTCCTGGAGAGCTTGCAGAGCACTGGGGAAAGGCAGGCAGAGAATTCCCTGCTAGCACCTTCTCTGTGCCTGGGAAGCAGAAGTGTTCACATTGCTTCGCAGAATCGCTTTTGTGCAGAAAACAGTAACACTTGTTCAGAAGGAAAGAAAGCACAGAGCCCCAGATTCTATGTTGTCCTGGAGAGCTTGCAGAGCACTGGGGAAAGGCAGGCAGAGAATTCCCTGCTAGCACCTTCTCTGTGCCTGGGAAGCAGAAGTGTTCACATTGCTTCGCAGAAACGCTTTTGTGCAGAAAACAGTAACACTTGTTCAGAAGGAAAAAAAGCACAGAGCCCCAGATTTTATGTTGTCCTGGAGAGCTTGCAGAGCACTGGGGAAAGGCAGGCAGAGAATTCCCTGATAGCACCTTCTCTGTGCCTGGGAAGCAGAAGTGTTCACATTGCTTCGCAAGAATCGCTTTTGTGCAGAAAACAGTAACACTTGTTCAGAAGTAAAGAAAGCACAGAGCCCCAGATTTTATGTTGTCCTGGAGAGCTTGCAGAGCACTGGGGAAAGGCAGGCAGAGAATTCCCTGCTAGCACCTTCTCTGTGCCTGTTCACATTGCTTCGCAGAATCGCTTTTGTGCAGAAAACAGTAACACTTGTTCAGAACGAAAGAAAGCACAGAGCCCCAGAGTCTATGTTGTCCTGGAGAGCTTGCAGAGCACTGGGGAAAGGCAGGCAGAGAATTCCCTGCTAGCACCTTCTCTGTGCCTGGGAAGCAGAAGTGTTCACATTGCTTCGCAAGAATCGCTTTTGTGCAGAAAACAGTAACACTTGTTCAGAAGGAAAGAAAGCACAGAGCCCCAGATTTTATGTTGTCCTGGAGAGCTTGCAGAGCACTGGGGAAAGGCAGGCAGAGAATTCCTTGCTAGCACCTTCTCTGTGCCTGGGAAGCAGAAGTGTTCACATTGCTTCGCAGAATTGCTTTTGTGCAGAAAACACTAACACTTGTTCAGAAGGAAAGAAAGCACAGAGCCCCAGATTCTATGTTGTCCTGGAGAGCTTGCAGAGCACTGGGGAAAGGCAGGCAGAGAATTCCTTGCTAGCACCTTCTCTGTGCCTGGGAAGCAGAAGTGTTCACATTGCTTCGCAAGAATCGCTTTTGTGCAGAAAACAGTAACAGTTGTTCAGAACGAAAGAAAGCACAGAGCCCCAGATTTTATGTTGTCCTGGAGAGCTTGCAGAGCACTGGGGAAAGGCAGGCAGAGAATTCCCTGCTAGCACCTTCTCTGTGCCTGGGAAGCAGAAGTGTTCACATTGCTTCGCAAGAATCGCTTTTGTGCAGAAAACACTAACAGTTGTTCAGAAGGAAAGAAAGCACAGAGCCCCAGATTTTATGTTGTCCTGCAGAGCTTGCAGAGCACTGGGGAAAGGCAGGCAGAGAATTCCCTGCTAGCACCTTCTCTGTGCCTGGGAAGCAGAAGTGTTCACATTGCTTCGCAAGAATCGCTTTTGTGCAGAAAACAGTAACAGTTGTTCAGAACGAAAGAAAGCACAGAGCCCCAGATTTTATGTTGTCCTGGAGAGCTTGCAGAGCACTGGGGAAAGGCAGGCAGAGAATTCCCTGCTAGCACCTTCTCTGTGCCTGGGAAGCAGAAGTGTTCACATTGCTTCGCAAGAATCGCTTTTGTGCAGAAAACAGTAACACTTGTTCAGAAGTAAAGAAAGCACAGAGCCCCAGATTTTATGTTGTCCTGGAGAGCTTGCAGAGCACTGGGGAAAGGCAGGCAGAGAATTCCCTGCTAGCACCTTCTCTGTGCCTGGGAAGCAGAAGTGTTCACATTGCTTCGCAGAAACGCTTTTGTGCAGAAAACAGTAACACTTGTTCAGAACGAAAGAAAGCACAGAGCCCCAGATTCTATGTTGTCCTGGAGAGCTTGCAGAGCACTGGGGAAAGGCAGGCAGAGAATTCCCTGCTAGCACCTTCTCTGTGCCTGGGAAGCAGAAGTGTTCACATTGCTTCGCAAGAATCGCTTTTGTGCAGAAAACAGTAACACTTGTTCAGAACGAAAGAAAGCACAGAGCCCCAGATTTTATGTTGTCCTGGAGAGCTTGCAGAGCACTGGGGAAAGGCAGGCAGAGAATTCCCTGCTAGCACCTTCTCTGTGCCTGGGAAGCAGAAGTGTTCACATTGCTTCGCAAGAATCGCTTTTGTGCAGAAAACACTAACACTTGTTCAGAAGGAAAGAAAGCACAGAGCCCCAGATTTTATGTTGTCCTGCAGAGCTTGCAGAGCACTGGGGAAAGGCAGGCAGAGAATTCCTTGCTAGCACCTTCTCTGTGCCTGGGAAGCAGAAGTGTTCACATTGCTTCGCAGAATCGCTTTTGTGCAGAAAACACTAACACTTGTTCAGAACGAAAGAAAGCACAGAGCCCCAGATTTTATGTTGTCCTGGAGAGCTTGCAGAGCACTGGGGAAAGGCAGGCAGAGAATTCCTTGCTAGCACCTTCTCTGTGCCTGGGAAGCAGAAGTGTTCACATTGCTTCGCAAGAATCGCTTTTGTGCAGAAAACAGTAACACTTGTTCAGAAGGAAAGAAAGCACAGAGCCCCAGATTTTATGTTGTCCTGGAGAGCTTGCAGAGCACTGGGGAAAGGCAGGCAGAGAATTCCCTGCTAGCACCTTCTCTGTGCCTGTTCACATTGCTTCGCAGAATCGCTTTTGTGCAGAAAACAGTAACACTTGTTCAGAAGGAAAGAAAGCACAGAGCCCCAGATTCTATGTTGTCCTGGAGAGCTTGCAGAGCACTGGGGAAAGGCAGGCAGAGAATTCCCTGCTAGCACCTTCTCTGTGCCTGGGAAGCAGAAGTGTTCACATTGCTTCGCAGAATCGCTTTTGTGCAGAAAACAGTAACACTTGTTCAGAAGGAAAGAAAGCACAGAGCCCCAGATTTTATGTTGTCCTGGAGAGCTTGCAGAGCACTGGGGAAAGGCAGGCAGAGAATTCCCTGCTAGCACCTTCTCTGTGCCTGTTCACATTGCTTCGCAGAATCGCTTTTGTGCAGAAAACAGTAACACTTGTTCAGAAGGAAAGAAAGCACAGAGCCCCAGAATTTATGTTGTCCTGGAGAGCTTGCAGAGCACTGGGGAAAGGCAGGCAGAGAATTCCCTGATAGCACCTTCTCTGTGCCTGTTCACATTGCTTCGCAGAATCGCTTTTGTGCAGAAAACAGTAACACTTGTTCAGAAAGAAAGAAAGCACAGAGCCCCAGATTCTATGTTGTCCTGGAGAGCTTGCAGAGCACTGGGGAAAGGCAGGCAGAGAATTCCCTGCTAGCACCTTCTCTGTGCCTGGGAAGCAGAAGTGTTCACATTGCTTCGCAAGAATCGCTTTTGTGCAGAAAACAGTAACACTTGTTCAGAAGTAAAGAAAGCACAGAGCCCCAGATTTTATGTTGTCCTGGAGAGCTTGCAGAGCACTGGGGAAAGGCAGGCAGAGAATTCCTTGCTAGCACCTTCTCTGTGCCTGGGAAGCAGAAGTGTTCACATTGCTTCGCAGAATCGCTTTTGTGCAGAAAACAGTAACACTTGTTCAGAAGGAAAGAAAGCACAGAGCCCCAGATTCTATGTTGTCCTGGAGAGCTTGCAGAGCACTGGGGAAAGGCAGGCAGAGAATTCCCTGCTAGCACCTTCTCTGTGCCTGGGAAGCAGAAGTGTTCACATTGCTTCGCAGAAACGCTTTTGTGCAGAAAACAGTAACACTTGTTCAGAAGGAAAAAAAGCACAGAGCCCCAGATTTTATGTTGTCCTGGAGAGCTTGCAGAGCACTGGGGAAAGGCAGGCAGAGAATTCCCTGATAGCACCTTCTCTGTGCCTGGGAAGCAGAAGTGTTCACATTGCTTCGCAAGAATCGCTTTTGTGCAGAAAACAGTAACACTTGTTCAGAAGTAAAGAAAGCACAGAGCCCCAGATTTTATGTTGTCCTGGAGAGCTTGCAGAGCACTGGGGAAAGGCAGGCAGAGAATTCCCTGCTAGCACCTTCTCTGTGCCTGTTCACATTGCTTCGCAGAATCGCTTTTGTGCAGAAAACAGTAACACTTGTTCAGAACGAAAGAAAGCACAGAGCCCCAGAGTCTATGTTGTCCTGGAGAGCTTGCAGAGCACTGGGGAAAGGCAGGCAGAGAATTCCCTGCTAGCACCTTCTCTGTGCCTGGGAAGCAGAAGTGTTCACATTGCTTCGCAAGAATCGCTTTTGTGCAGAAAACAGTAACACTTGTTCAGAAGGAAAGAAAGCACAGAGCCCCAGATTTTATGTTGTCCTGGAGAGCTTGCAGAGCACTGGGGAAAGGCAGGCAGAGAATTCCTTGCTAGCACCTTCTCTGTGCCTGGGAAGCAGAAGTGTTCACATTGCTTCGCAGAATTGCTTTTGTGCAGAAAACACTAACACTTGTTCAGAAGGAAAGAAAGCACAGAGCCCCAGATTCTATGTTGTCCTGGAGAGCTTGCAGAGCACTGGGGAAAGGCAGGCAGAGAATTCCTTGCTAGCACCTTCTCTGTGCCTGGGAAGCAGAAGTGTTCACATTGCTTCGCAGAATTGCTTTTGTGCAGAAAACACTAACACTTGTTCAGAAGGAAAGAAAGCACAGAGCCCCAGATTCTATGTTGTCCTGGAGAGCTTGCAGAGCACTGGGGAAAGGCAGGCAGAGAATTCCTTGCTAGCACCTTCTCTGTGCCTGGGAAGCAGAAGTGTTCACATTGCTTCGCAAGAATCGCTTTTGTGCAGAAAACAGTAACACTTGTTCAGAAGTAAAGAAAGCACAGAGCCCCAGATTTTATGTTGTCCTGGAGAGCTTGCAGAGCACTGGGGAAAGGCAGGCAGAGAATTCCCTGCTAGCACCTTCTCTGTGCCTGGGAAGCAGAAGTGTTCATATTGCTTCGCAAGAATCGCTTTTGTGCAGAAAACAGTAACACTTGTTCAGAAGGAAAGAAAGCACAGAGCCCCAGATTTTATGTTGTCCTGGAGAGCTTGCAGAGCACTGGGGAAAGGCAGGCAGAGAATTCCCTGCTAGCACCTTCTCTGTGCCTGGGAAGCAGAAGTGTTCACATTGCTTCGCAAGAATCGCTTTTGTGCAGAAAACACTAACAGTTGTTCAGAAGGAAAGAAAGCACAGAGCCCCAGATTTTATGTTGTCCTGCAGAGCTTGCAGAGCACTGGGGAAAGGCAGGCAGAGAATTCCCTGCTAGCACCTTCTCTGTGCCTGGGAAGCAGAAGTGTTCACATTGCTTCGCAAGAATCGCTTTTGTGCAGAAAACAGTAACAGTTGTTCAGAACGAAAGAAAGCACAGAGCCCCAGATTTTATGTTGTCCTGGAGAGCTTGCAGAGCACTGGGGAAAGGCAGGCAGAGAATTCCCTGCTAGCACCTTCTCTGTGCCTGGGAAGCAGAAGTGTTCACATTGCTTCGCAAGAATCGCTTTTGTGCAGAAAACAGTAACACTTGTTCAGAAGGAAAGAAAGCACAGAGCCCCAGATTTTATGTTGTCCTGGAGAGCTTGCAGAGCACTGGGGAAAGGCAGGCAGAGAATTCCCTGCTAGCACCTTCTCTGTGCCTGGGAAGCAGAAGTGTTCACATTGCTTCGCAGAAACGCTTTTGTGCAGAAAACAGTAACACTTGTTCAGAACGAAAGAAAGCACAGAGCCCCAGATTCTATGTTGTCCTGGAGAGCTTGCAGAGCACTGGGGAAAGGCAGGCAGAGAATTCCCTGCTAGCACCTTCTCTGTGCCTGGGAAGCAGAAGTGTTCACATTGCTTCGCAAGAATCGCTTTTGTGCAGAAAACAGTAACACTTGTTCAGAACGAAAGAAAGCACAGAGCCCCAGATTTTATGTTGTCCTGGAGAGCTTGCAGAGCACTGGGGAAAGGCAGGCAGAGAATTCCCTGCTAGCACCTTCTCTGTGCCTGGGAAGCAGAAGTGTTCACATTGCTTCGCAAGAATCGCTTTTGTGCAGAAAACACTAACACTTGTTCAGAAGGAAAGAAAGCACAGAGCCCCAGATTTTATGTTGTCCTGCAGAGCTTGCAGAGCACTGGGGAAAGGCAGGCAGAGAATTCCTTGCTAGCACCTTCTCTGTGCCTGGGAAGCAGAAGTGTTCACATTGCTTCGCAGAATCGCTTTTGTGCAGAAAACACTAACACTTGTTCAGAACGAAAGAAAGCACAGAGCCCCAGATTTTATGTTGTCCTGGAGAGCTTGCAGAGCACTGGGGAAAGGCAGGCAGAGAATTCCTTGCTAGCACCTTCTCTGTGCCTGGGAAGCAGAAGTGTTCACATTGCTTCGCAAGAATCGCTTTTGTGCAGAAAACACTAACACTTGTTCAGAAGGAAAGAAAGCACAGAGCCCCAGATTTTATGTTGTCCTGGAGAGCTTGCAGAGCACTGGGGAAAGGAAGGCAGAGAATTCCCTGCTAGCACCTTCTCTGTGCCTGTTCACATTGCTTCGCAGAATCGCTTTTGTGCAGAAAACAGTAACACTTGTTCAGAACGAAAGAAAGCACAGAGCCCCAGATTCTATGTTGTCCTGGAGAGCTTGCAGAGCACTGGGGAAAGGCAGGCAGAGAATTCCCTGCTAGCACCTTCTCTGTGCCTGGGAAGCAGAAGTGTTCACATTGCTTCGCAGAATCGCTTTTGTGCAGAAAACAGTAACACTTGTTCAGAAGGAAAGAAAGCACAGAGCCCCAGATTTTATGTTGTCCTGGAGAGCTTGCAGAGCACTGGGGAAAGGCAGGCAGAGAATTCCCTGCTAGCACCTTCTCTGTGCCTGTTCACATTGCTTCGCAGAATCGCTTTTGTGCAGAAAACAGTAACACTTGTTCAGAAGGAAAGAAAGCACAGAGCCCCAGAATTTATGTTGTCCTGGAGAGCTTGCAGAGCACTGGGGAAAGGCAGGCAGAGAATTCCCTGATAGCACCTTCTCTGTGCCTGTTCACATTGCTTCGCAGAATCGCTTTTGTGCAGAAAACAGTAACACTTGTTCAGAAAGAAAGAAAGCACAGAGCCCCAGATTCTATGTTGTCCTGGAGAGCTTGCAGAGCACTGGGGAAAGGCAGGCAGAGAATTCCCTGCTAGCACCTTCTCTGTGCCTGGGAAGCAGAAGTGTTCACATTGCTTCGCAAGAATCGCTTTTGTGCAGAAAACAGTAACACTTGTTCAGAAGTAAAGAAAGCACAGAGCCCCAGATTTTATGTTGTCCTGGAGAGCTTGCAGAGCACTGGGGAAAGGCAGGCAGAGAATTCCTTGCTAGCACCTTCTCTGTGCCTGGGAAGCAGAAGTGTTCACATTGCTTCGCAGAATCGCTTTTGTGCAGAAAACAGTAACACTTGTTCAGAAGGAAAGAAAGCACAGAGCCCCAGATTCTATGTTGTCCTGGAGAGCTTGCAGAGCACTGGGGAAAGGCAGGCAGAGAATTCCCTGCTAGCACCTTCTCTGTGCCTGGGAAGCAGAAGTGTTCACATTGCTTCGCAGAAACGCTTTTGTGCAGAAAACAGTAACACTTGTTCAGAACGAAAGAAAGCACAGAGCCCCAGATTCTATGTTGTCCTGGAGAGCTTGCAGAGCACTGGGGAAAGGCAGGCAGAGAATTCCCTGCTAGCACCTTCTCTGTGCCTGGGAAGCAGAAGTGTTCACATTGCTTCGCAAGAATCGCTTTTGTGCAGAAAACAGTAACACTTGTTCAGAACGAAAGAAAGCACAGAGCCCCAGATTTTATGTTGTCCTGGAGAGCTTGCAGAGCACTGGGGAAAGGCAGGCAGAGAATTCCCTGCTAGCACCTTCTCTGTGCCTGGGAAGCAGAAGTGTTCACATTGCTTCGCAAGAATCGCTTTTGTGCAGAAAACACTAACACTTGTTCAGAAGGAAAGAAAGCACAGAGCCCCAGATTTTATGTTGTCCTGCAGAGCTTGCAGAGCACTGGGGAAAGGCAGGCAGAGAATTCCTTGCTAGCACCTTCTCTGTGCCTGGGAAGCAGAAGTGTTCACATTGCTTCGCAGAATCGCTTTTGTGCAGAAAACAGTAACACTTGTTCAGAAGGAAAGAAAGCACAGAGCCCCAGATTTTATGTTGTCCTGGAGAGCTTGCAGAGCACTGGGGAAAGGCAGGCAGAGAATTCCCTGCTAGCACCTTCTCTGTGCCTGTTCACATTGCTTCGCAGAATCGCTTTTGTGCAGAAAACAGTAACACTTGTTCAGAAGGAAAGAAAGCACAGAGCCCCAGAATTTATGTTGTCCTGGAGAGCTTGCAGAGCACTGGGGAAAGGCAGGCAGAGAATTCCCTGATAGCACCTTCTCTGTGCCTGTTCACATTGCTTCGCAGAATCGCTTTTGTGCAGAAAACAGTAACACTTGTTCAGAACGAAAGAAAGCACAGAGCCCCAGAGTCTATGTTGTCCTGGAGAGCTTGCAGAGCACTGGGGAAAGGCAGGCAGAGAATTCCCTGCTAGCACCTTCTCTGTGCCTGGGAAGCAGAAGTGTTCACATTGCTTCGCAAGAATCGCTTTTGTGCAGAAAACAGTAACACTTGTTCAGAACGAAAGAAAGCACAGAGCCCCAGATTTTATGTTGTCCTGGAGAGCTTGCAGAGCACTGGGGAAAGGCAGGCAGAGAATTCCTTGCTAGCACCTTCTCTGTGCCTGGGAAGCAGAAGTGTTCACATTGCTTCGCAGAATCGCTTTTGTGCAGAAAACACTAACACTTGTTCAGAAGGAAAGAAAGCACAGAGCCCCAGATTCTATGTTGTCCTGGAGAGCTTGCAGAGCACTGGGGAAAGGCAGGCAGAGAATTCCCTGCTAGCACCTTCTCTGTGCCTGGGAAGCAGAAGTGTTCACATTGCTTCGCAAGAATCGCTTTTGTGCAGAAAACACTAACACTTGTTCAGAAGGAAAGAAAGCACAGAGCCCCAGATTTTATGTTGTCCTGGAGAGCTTGCAGAGCACTGGGGAAAGGCAGGCAGAGAATTCCCTGCTAGCACCTTCTCTGTGCCTGGGAAGCAGAAGTGTTCACATTGCTTCGCAAGAATCGCTTTTGTGCAGAAAACAGTAACACTTGTTCAGAAGTAAAGAAAGCACAGAGCCCCAGATTTTATGTTGTCCTGGAGAGCTTGCAGAGCACTGGGGAAAGGCAGGCAGAGAATTCCCTGCTAGCACCTTCTCTGTGCCTGGGAAGCAGAAGTGTTCACATTGCTTCGCAAGAATCGCTTTTGTGCAGAAAACAGTAACACTTGTTCAGAAGGAAAGAAAGCACAGAGCCCCAGATTTTATGTTGTCCTGGAGAGCTTGCAGAGCACTGGGGAAAGGCAGGCAGAGAATTCCCTGCTAGCACCTTCTCTGTGCCTGGGAAGCAGAAGTGTTCACATTGCTTCGCAGAATCGCTTTTGTGCAGAAAACACTAACACTTGTTCAGAACGAAAGAAAGCACAGAGCCCCAGATTCTATGTTGTCCTGGAGAGCTTGCAGAGCACTGGGGAAAGGCAGGCAGAGAATTCCCTGCTAGCACCTTCTCTGTGCCTGTTCACATTGCTTCGCAGAATCGCTTTTGTGCAGAAAACAGTAACACTTGTTCAGAACGAAAGAAAGCACAGAGCCCCAGATTCTATGTTGTCCTGGAGAGCTTGCAGAGCACTGGGGAAAGGCAGGCAGAGAATTCCCTGCTAGCACCTTCTCTGTGCCTGGGAAGCAGAAGTGTTCACATTGCTTCGCAAGAATCGCTTTTGTGCAGAAAACAGTAACACTTGTTCAGAAGGAAAGAAAGCACAGAGCCCCAGATTTTATGTTGTCCTGGAGAGCTTGCAGAGCACTGGGGAAAGGCAGGCAGAGAATTCCTTGCTAGCACCTTCTCTGTGCCTGGGAAGCAGAAGTGTTCACATTGCTTCGCAGAATTGCTTTTGTGCAGAAAACACTAACACTTGTTCAGAAGGAAAGAAAGCACAGAGCCCCAGATTCTATGTTGTCCTGGAGAGCTTGCAGAGCACTGGGGAAAGGCAGGCAGAGAATTCCTTGCTAGCACCTTCTCTGTGCCTGGGAAGCAGAAGTGTTCACATTGCTTCGCAAGAATCGCTTTTGTGCAGAAAACAGTAACACTTGTTCAGAAGGAAAGAAAGCACAGAGCCCCAGATTTTATGTTGTCCTGGAGAGCTTGCAGAGCACTGGGGAAAGGCAGGCAGAGAATTCCCTGCTAGCACCTTCTCTGTGCCTGGGAAGCAGAAGTGTTCACATTGCTTCGCAAGAATCGCTTTTGTGCAGAAAACACTAACAGTTGTTCAGAAGGAAAGAAAGCACAGAGCCCCAGATTTTATGTTGTCCTGCAGAGCTTGCAGAGCACTGGGGAAAGGCAGGCAGAGAATTCCCTGCTAGCACCTTCTCTGTGCCTGGGAAGCAGAAGTGTTCACATTGCTTCGCAAGAATCGCTTTTGTGCAGAAAACAGTAACAGTTGTTCAGAACGAAAGAAAGCACAGAGCCCCAGATTTTATGTTGTCCTGGAGAGCTTGCAGAGCACTGGGGAAAGGCAGGCAGAGAATTCCCTGCTAGCACCTTCTCTGTGCCTGGGAAGCAGAAGTGTTCACATTGCTTCGCAAGAATCGCTTTTGTGCAGAAAACAGTAACACTTGTTCAGAAGGAAAGAAAGCACAGAGCCCCAGATTTTATGTTGTCCTGGAGAGCTTGCAGAGCACTGGGGAAAGGCAGGCAGAGAATTCCCTGCTAGCACCTTCTCTGTGCCTGGGAAGCAGAAGTGTTCACATTGCTTCGCAGAAACGCTTTTGTGCAGAAAACAGTAACACTTGTTCAGAACGAAAGAAAGCACAGAGCCCCAGATTCTATGTTGTCCTGGAGAGCTTGCAGAGCACTGGGGAAAGGCAGGCAGAGAATTCCCTGCTAGCACCTTCTCTGTGCCTGGGAAGCAGAAGTGTTCACATTGCTTCGCAAGAATCGCTTTTGTGCAGAAAACAATAACACTTGTTCAGAACGAAAGAAAGCACAGAGCCCCAGATTTTATGTTGTCCTGGAGAGCTTGCAGAGCACTGGGGAAAGGCAGGCAGAGAATTCCCTGCTAGCACCTTCTCTGTGCCTGGGAAGCAGAAGTGTTCACATTGCTTCGCAAGAATCGCTTTTGTGCAGAAAACACTAACACTTGTTCAGAAGGAAAGAAAGCACAGAGCCCCAGATTTTATGTTGTCCTGCAGAGCTTGCAGAGCACTGGGGAAAGGCAGGCAGAGAATTCCTTGCTAGCACCTTCTCTGTGCCTGGGAAGCAGAAGTGTTCACATTGCTTCGCAGAATCGCTTTTGTGCAGAAAACACTAACACTTGTTCAGAACGAAAGAAAGCACAGAGCCCCAGATTTTATGTTGTCCTGGAGAGCTTGCAGAGCACTGGGGAAAGGCAGGCAGAGAATTCCTTGCTAGCACCTTCTCTGTGCCTGGGAAGCAGAAGTGTTCACATTGCTTCGCAAGAATCGCTTTTGTGCAGAAAACACTAACACTTGTTCAGAAGGAAAGAAAGCACAGAGCCCCAGATTTTATGTTGTCCTGGAGAGCTTGCAGAGCACTGGGGAAAGGCAGGCAGAGAATTCCCTGCTAGCACCTTCTCTGTGCCTGTTCACATTGCTTCGCAGAATCGCTTTTGTGCAGAAAACAGTAACACTTGTTCAGAAGGAAAGAAAGCACAGAGCCCCAGATTCTATGTTGTCCTGGAGAGCTTGCAGAGCACTGGGGAAAGGCAGGCAGAGAATTCCCTGCTAGCACCTTCTCTGTGCCTGGGAAGCAGAAGTGTTCACATTGCTTCGCAGAATCGCTTTTGTGCAGAAAACAGTAACACTTGTTCAGAAGGAAAGAAAGCACAGAGCCCCAGATTTTATGTTGTCCTGGAGAGCTTGCAGAGCACTGGGGAAAGGCAGGCAGAGAATTCCCTGCTAGCACCTTCTCTGTGCCTGTTCACATTGCTTCGCAGAATCGCTTTTGTGCAGAAAACAGTAACACTTGTTCAGAAGGAAAGAAAGCACAGAGCCCCAGAATTTATGTTGTCCTGGAGAGCTTGCAGAGCACTGGGGAAAGGCAGGCAGAGAATTCCCTGATAGCACCTTCTCTGTGCCTGTTCACATTGCTTCGCAGAATCGCTTTTGTGCAGAAAACAGTAACACTTGTTCAGAAAGAAAGAAAGCACAGAGCCCCAGATTCTATGTTGTCCTGGAGAGCTTGCAGAGCACTGGGGAAAGGCAGGCAGAGAATTCCCTGCTAGCACCTTCTCTGTGCCTGGGAAGCAGAAGTGTTCACATTGCTTCGCAAGAATCGCTTTTGTGCAGAAAACAGTAACACTTGTTCAGAAGTAAAGAAAGCACAGAGCCCCAGATTTTATGTTGTCCTGGAGAGCTTGCAGAGCACTGGGGAAAGGCAGGCAGAGAATTCCTTGCTAGCACCTTCTCTGTGCCTGGGAAGCAGAAGTGTTCACATTGCTTCGCAGAATCGCTTTTGTGCAGAAAACAGTAACACTTGTTCAGAAGGAAAGAAAGCACAGAGCCCCAGATTCTATGTTGTCCTGGAGAGCTTGCAGAGCACTGGGGAAAGGCAGGCAGAGAATTCCCTGCTAGCACCTTCTCTGTGCCTGGGAAGCAGAAGTGTTCACATTGCTTCGCAGAAACGCTTTTGTGCAGAAAACAGTAACACTTGTTCAGAAGGAAAAAAAGCACAGAGCCCCAGATTTTATGTTGTCCTGGAGAGCTTGCAGAGCACTGGGGAAAGGCAGGCAGAGAATTCCCTGATAGCACCTTCTCTGTGCCTGGGAAGCAGAAGTGTTCACATTGCTTCGCAAGAATCGCTTTTGTGCAGAAAACAGTAACACTTGTTCAGAAGTAAAGAAAGCACAGAGCCCCAGATTTTATGTTGTCCTGGAGAGCTTGCAGAGCACTGGGGAAAGGCAGGCAGAGAATTCCCTGCTAGCACCTTCTCTGTGCCTGTTCACATTGCTTCGCAGAATCGCTTTTGTGCAGAAAACAGTAACACTTGTTCAGAACGAAAGAAAGCACAGAGCCCCAGAGTCTATGTTGTCCTGGAGAGCTTGCAGAGCACTGGGGAAAGGCAGGCAGAGAATTCCCTGCTAGCACCTTCTCTGTGCCTGGGAAGCAGAAGTGTTCACATTGCTTCGCAAGAATCGCTTTTGTGCAGAAAACAGTAACACTTGTTCAGAAGGAAAGAAAGCACAGAGCCCCAGATTTTATGTTGTCCTGGAGAGCTTGCAGAGCACTGGGGAAAGGCAGGCAGAGAATTCCTTGCTAGCACCTTCTCTGTGCCTGGGAAGCAGAAGTGTTCACATTGCTTCGCAGAATTGCTTTTGTGCAGAAAACACTAACACTTGTTCAGAAGGAAAGAAAGCACAGAGCCCCAGATTCTATGTTGTCCTGGAGAGCTTGCAGAGCACTGGGGAAAGGCAGGCAGAGAATTCCTTGCTAGCACCTTCTCTGTGCCTGGGAAGCAGAAGTGTTCACATTGCTTCGCAAGAATCGCTTTTGTGCAGAAAACAGTAACACTTGTTCAGAAGTAAAGAAAGCACAGAGCCCCAGATTTTATGTTGTCCTGGAGAGCTTGCAGAGCACTGGGGAAAGGCAGGCAGAGAATTCCCTGCTAGCACCTTCTCTGTGCCTGGGAAGCAGAAGTGTTCACATTGCTTCGCAAGAATCGCTTTTGTGCAGAAAACACTAACAGTTGTTCAGAAGGAAAGAAAGCACAGAGCCCCAGATTTTATGTTGTCCTGCAGAGCTTGCAGAGCACTGGGGAAAGGCAGGCAGAGAATTCCCTGCTAGCACCTTCTCTGTGCCTGGGAAGCAGAAGTGTTCACATTGCTTCGCAAGAATCGCTTTTGTGCAGAAAACAGTAACAGTTGTTCAGAACGAAAGAAAGCACAGAGCCCCAGATTTTATGTTGTCCTGGAGAGCTTGCAGAGCACTGGGGAAAGGCAGGCAGAGAATTCCCTGCTAGCACCTTCTCTGTGCCTGGGAAGCAGAAGTGTTCACATTGCTTCGCAAGAATCGCTTTTGTGCAGAAAACAGTAACACTTGTTCAGAAGGAAAGAAAGCACAGAGCCCCAGATTTTATGTTGTCCTGGAGAGCTTGCAGAGCACTGGGGAAAGGCAGGCAGAGAATTCCCTGCTAGCACCTTCTCTGTGCCTGGGAAGCAGAAGTGTTCACATTGCTTCGCAGAAACGCTTTTGTGCAGAAAACAGTAACACTTGTTCAGAACGAAAGAAAGCACAGAGCCCCAGATTCTATGTTGTCCTGGAGAGCTTGCAGAGCACTGGGGAAAGGCAGGCAGAGAATTCCCTGCTAGCACCTTCTCTGTGCCTGGGAAGCAGAAGTGTTCACATTGCTTCGCAAGAATCGCTTTTGTGCAGAAAACAGTAACACTTGTTCAGAACGAAAGAAAGCACAGAGCCCCAGATTTTATGTTGTCCTGGAGAGCTTGCAGAGCACTGGGGAAAGGCAGGCAGAGAATTCCCTGCTAGCACCTTCTCTGTGCCTGGGAAGCAGAAGTGTTCACATTGCTTCGCAAGAATCGCTTTTGTGCAGAAAACACTAACACTTGTTCAGAAGGAAAGAAAGCACAGAGCCCCAGATTTTATGTTGTCCTGCAGAGCTTGCAGAGCACTGGGGAAAGGCAGGCAGAGAATTCCTTGCTAGCACCTTCTCTGTGCCTGGGAAGCAGAAGTGTTCACATTGCTTCGCAGAATCGCTTTTGTGCAGAAAACACTAACACTTGTTCAGAACGAAAGAAAGCACAGAGCCCCAGATTTTATGTTGTCCTGGAGAGCTTGCAGAGCACTGGGGAAAGGCAGGCAGAGAATTCCTTGCTAGCACCTTCTCTGTGCCTGGGAAGCAGAAGTGTTCACATTGCTTCGCAAGAATCGCTTTTGTGCAGAAAACACTAACACTTGTTCAGAAGGAAAGAAAGCACAGAGCCCCAGATTTTATGTTGTCCTGGAGAGCTTGCAGAGCACTGGGGAAAGGCAGGCAGAGAATTCCCTGCTAGCACCTTCTCTGTGCCTGTTCACATTGCTTCGCAGAATCGCTTTTGTGCAGAAAACAGTAACACTTGTTCAGAAGGAAAGAAAGCACAGAGCCCCAGATTCTATGTTGTCCTGGAGAGCTTGCAGAGCACTGGGGAAAGGCAGGCAGAGAATTCCCTGCTAGCACCTTCTCTGTGCCTGGGAAGCAGAAGTGTTCACATTGCTTCGCAGAATCGCTTTTGTGCAGAAAACAGTAACACTTGTTCAGAAGGAAAGAAAGCACAGAGCCCCAGATTTTATGTTGTCCTGGAGAGCTTGCAGAGCACTGGGGAAAGGCAGGCAGAGAATTCCCTGCTAGCACCTTCTCTGTGCCTGTTCACATTGCTTCGCAGAATCGCTTTTGTGCAGAAAACAGTAACACTTGTTCAGAAGGAAAGAAAGCACAGAGCCCCAGAATTTATGTTGTCCTGGAGAGCTTGCAGAGCACTGGGGAAAGGCAGGCAGAGAATTCCCTGATAGCACCTTCTCTGTGCCTGTTCACATTGCTTCGCAGAATCGCTTTTGTGCAGAAAACAGTAACACTTGTTCAGAAAGAAAGAAAGCACAGAGCCCCAGATTCTATGTTGTCCTGGAGAGCTTGCAGAGCACTGGGGAAAGGCAGGCAGAGAATTCCCTGCTAGCACCTTCTCTGTGCCTGGGAAGCAGAAGTGTTCACATTGCTTCGCAAGAATCGCTTTTGTGCAGAAAACAGTAACACTTGTTCAGAAGTAAAGAAAGCACAGAGCCCCAGATTTTATGTTGTCCTGGAGAGCTTGCAGAGCACTGGGGAAAGGCAGGCAGAGAATTCCTTGCTAGCACCTTCTCTGTGCCTGGGAAGCAGAAGTGTTCACATTGCTTCGCAGAATTGCTTTTGTGCAGAAAACAGTAACACTTGTTCAGAAGGAAAGAAAGCACAGAGCCCCAGATTCTATGTTGTCCTGGAGAGCTTGCAGAGCACTGGGGAAAGGCAGGCAGAGAATTCCCTGCTAGCACCTTCTCTGTGCCTGGGAAGCAGAAGTGTTCACATTGCTTCGCAGAAACGCTTTTGTGCAGAAAACAGTAACACTTGTTCAGAAGGAAAAAAAGCACAGAGCCCCAGATTTTATGTTGTCCTGGAGAGCTTGCAGAGCACTGGGGAAAGGCAGGCAGAGAATTCCCTGATAGCACCTTCTCTGTGCCTGGGAAGCAGAAGTGTTCACATTGCTTCGCAAGAATCGCTTTTGTGCAGAAAACAGTAACACTTGTTCAGAAGTAAAGAAAGCACAGAGCCCCAGATTTTATGTTGTCCTGGAGAGCTTGCAGAGCACTGGGGAAAGGCAGGCAGAGAATTCCCTGCTAGCACCTTCTCTGTGCCTGTTCACATTGCTTCGCAGAATCGCTTTTGTGCAGAAAACAGTAACACTTGTTCAGAACGAAAGAAAGCACAGAGCCCCAGAGTCTATGTTGTCCTGGAGAGCTTGCAGAGCACTGGGGAAAGGCAGGCAGAGAATTCCCTGCTAGCACCTTCTCTGTGCCTGGGAAGCAGAAGTGTTCACATTGCTTCGCAAGAATCGCTTTTGTGCAGAAAACAGTAACACTTGTTCAGAAGGAAAGAAAGCACAGAGCCCCAGATTTTATGTTGTCCTGGAGAGCTTGCAGAGCACTGGGGAAAGGCAGGCAGAGAATTCCTTGCTAGCACCTTCTCTGTGCCTGGGAAGCAGAAGTGTTCACATTGCTTCGCAGAATTGCTTTTGTGCAGAAAACACTAACACTTGTTCAGAAGGAAAGAAAGCACAGAGCCCCAGATTCTATGTTGTCCTGGAGAGCTTGCAGAGCACTGGGGAAAGGCAGGCAGAGAATTCCTTGCTAGCACCTTCTCTGTGCCTGGGAAGCAGAAGTGTTCACATTGCTTCGCAGAATTGCTTTTGTGCAGAAAACACTAACACTTGTTCAGAAGGAAAGAAAGCACAGAGCCCCAGATTCTGTGTTGTCCTGGAGAGCTTGCAGAGCACTGGGGAAAGGCAGGCAGAGAATTCCTTGCTAGCACCTTCTCTGTGCCTGGGAAGCAGAAGTGTTCACATTGCTTCGCAAGAATCGCTTTTGTGCAGAAAACAGTAACACTTGTTCAGAAGTAAAGAAAGCACAGAGCCCCAGATTTTATGTTGTCCTGGAGAGCTTGCAGAGCACTGGGGAAAGGCAGGCAGAGAATTCCCTGCTAGCACCTTCTCTGTGCCTGGGAAGCAGAAGTGTTCATATTGCTTCGCAAGAATCGCTTTTGTGCAGAAAACAGTAACACTTGTTCAGAAGGAAAGAAAGCACAGAGCCCCAGATTTTATGTTGTCCTGGAGAGCTTGCAGAGCACTGGGGAAAGGCAGGCAGAGAATTCCCTGCTAGCACCTTCTCTGTGCCTGGGAAGCAGAAGTGTTCACATTGCTTCGCAAGAATCGCTTTTGTGCAGAAAACACTAACAGTTGTTCAGAAGGAAAGAAAGCACAGAGCCCCAGATTTTATGTTGTCCTGCAGAGCTTGCAGAGCACTGGGGAAAGGCAGGCAGAGAATTCCCTGCTAGCACCTTCTCTGTGCCTGGGAAGCAGAAGTGTTCACATTGCTTCGCAAGAATCGCTTTTGTGCAGAAAACAGTAACAGTTGTTCAGAACGAAAGAAAGCACAGAGCCCCAGATTTTATGTTGTCCTGGAGAGCTTGCAGAGCACTGGGGAAAGGCAGGCAGAGAATTCCCTGCTAGCACCTTCTCTGTGCCTGGGAAGCAGAAGTGTTCACATTGCTTCGCAAGAATCGCTTTTGTGCAGAAAACAGTAACACTTGTTCAGAAGGAAAGAAAGCACAGAGCCCCAGATTTTATGTTGTCCTGGAGAGCTTGCAGAGCACTGGGGAAAGGCAGGCAGAGAATTCCCTGCTAGCACCTTCTCTGTGCCTGGGAAGCAGAAGTGTTCACATTGCTTCGCAGAAACGCTTTTGTGCAGAAAACAGTAACACTTGTTCAGAACGAAAGAAAGCACAGAGCCCCAGATTCTATGTTGTCCTGGAGAGCTTGCAGAGCACTGGGGAAAGGCAGGCAGAGAATTCCCTGCTAGCACCTTCTCTGTGCCTGGGAAGCAGAAGTGTTCACATTGCTTCGCAAGAATCGCTTTTGTGCAGAAAACAGTAACACTTGTTCAGAACGAAAGAAAGCACAGAGCCCCAGATTTTATGTTGTCCTGGAGAGCTTGCAGAGCACTGGGGAAAGGCAGGCAGAGAATTCCCTGCTAGCACCTTCTCTGTGCCTGGGAAGCAGAAGTGTTCACATTGCTTCGCAAGAATCGCTTTTGTGCAGAAAACACTAACACTTGTTCAGAAGGAAAGAAAGCACAGAGCCCCAGATTTTATGTTGTCCTGCAGAGCTTGCAGAGCACTGGGGAAAGGCAGGCAGAGAATTCCTTGCTAGCACCTTCTCTGTGCCTGGGAAGCAGAAGTGTTCACATTGCTTCGCAGAATCGCTTTTGTGCAGAAAACACTAACACTTGTTCAGAACGAAAGAAAGCACAGAGCCCCAGATTTTATGTTGTCCTGGAGAGCTTGCAGAGCACTGGGGAAAGGCAGGCAGAGAATTCCTTGCTAGCACCTTCTCTGTGCCTGGGAAGCAGAAGTGTTCACATTGCTTCGCAAGAATCGCTTTTGTGCAGAAAACACTAACACTTGTTCAGAAGGAAAGAAAGCACAGAGCCCCAGATTTTATGTTGTCCTGGAGAGCTTGCAGAGCACTGGGGAAAGGCAGGCAGAGAATTCCCTGCTAGCACCTTCTCTGTGCCTGTTCACATTGCTTCGCAGAATCGCTTTTGTGCAGAAAACAGTAACACTTGTTCAGAAGGAAAGAAAGCACAGAGCCCCAGATTCTATGTTGTCCTGGAGAGCTTGCAGAGCACTGGGGAAAGGCAGGCAGAGAATTCCCTGCTAGCACCTTCTCTGTGCCTGGGAAGCAGAAGTGTTCACATTGCTTCGCAGAATCGCTTTTGTGCAGAAAACAGTAACACTTGTTCAGAAGGAAAGAAAGCACAGAGCCCCAGATTTTATGTTGTCCTGGAGAGCTTGCAGAGCACTGGGGAAAGGCAGGCAGAGAATTCCCTGCTAGCACCTTCTCTGTGCCTGTTCACATTGCTTCGCAGAATCGCTTTTGTGCAGAAAACAGTAACACTTGTTCAGAAGGAAAGAAAGCACAGAGCCCCAGAATTTATGTTGTCCTGGAGAGCTTGCAGAGCACTGGGGAAAGGCAGGCAGAGAATTCCCTGATAGCACCTTCTCTGTGCCTGTTCACATTGCTTCGCAGAATCGCTTTTGTGCAGAAAACAGTAACACTTGTTCAGAAAGAAAGAAAGCACAGAGCCCCAGATTCTATGTTGTCCTGGAGAGCTTGCAGAGCACTGGGGAAAGGCAGGCAGAGAATTCCCTGCTAGCACCTTCTCTGTGCCTGGGAAGCAGAAGTGTTCACATTGCTTCGCAAGAATCGCTTTTGTGCAGAAAACAGTAACACTTGTTCAGAAGTAAAGAAAGCACAGAGCCCCAGATTTTATGTTGTCCTGGAGAGCTTGCAGAGCACTGGGGAAAGGCAGGCAGAGAATTCCTTGCTAGCACCTTCTCTGTGCCTGGGAAGCAGAAGTGTTCACATTGCTTCGCAGAATCGCTTTTGTGCAGAAAACAGTAACACTTGTTCAGAAGGAAAGAAAGCACAGAGCCCCAGATTCTATGTTGTCCTGGAGAGCTTGCAGAGCACTGGGGAAAGGCAGGCAGAGAATTCCCTGCTAGCACCTTCTCTGTGCCTGGGAAGCAGAAGTGTTCACATTGCTTCGCAGAAACGCTTTTGTGCAGAAAACAGTAACACTTGTTCAGAAGGAAAAAAAGCACAGAGCCCCAGATTTTATGTTGTCCTGGAGAGCTTGCAGAGCACTGGGGAAAGGCAGGCAGAGAATTCCCTGATAGCACCTTCTCTGTGCCTGGGAAGCAGAAGTGTTCACATTGCTTCGCAAGAATCGCTTTTGTGCAGAAAACAGTAACACTTGTTCAGAAGTAAAGAAAGCACAGAGCCCCAGATTTTATGTTGTCCTGGAGAGCTTGCAGAGCACTGGGGAAAGGCAGGCAGAGAATTCCCTGCTAGCACCTTCTCTGTGCCTGTTCACATTGCTTCGCAGAATCGCTTTTGTGCAGAAAACAGTAACACTTGTTCAGAACGAAAGAAAGCACAGAGCCCCAGAGTCTATGTTGTCCTGGAGAGCTTGCAGAGCACTGGGGAAAGGCAGGCAGAGAATTCCCTGCTAGCACCTTCTCTGTGCCTGGGAAGCAGAAGTGTTCACATTGCTTCGCAAGAATCGCTTTTGTGCAGAAAACAGTAACACTTGTTCAGAAGGAAAGAAAGCACAGAGCCCCAGATTTTATGTTGTCCTGGAGAGCTTGCAGAGCACTGGGGAAAGGCAGGCAGAGAATTCCTTGCTAGCACCTTCTCTGTGCCTGGGAAGCAGAAGTGTTCACATTGCTTCGCAGAATTGCTTTTGTGCAGAAAACACTAACACTTGTTCAGAAGGAAAGAAAGCACAGAGCCCCAGATTCTATGTTGTCCTGGAGAGCTTGCAGAGCACTGGGGAAAGGCAGGCAGAGAATTCCTTGCTAGCACCTTCTCTGTGCCTGGGAAGCAGAAGTGTTCACATTGCTTCGCAAGAATCGCTTTTGTGCAGAAAACAGTAACACTTGTTCAGAAGTAAAGAAAGCACAGAGCCCCAGATTTTATGTTGTCCTGGAGAGCTTGCAGAGCACTGGGGAAAGGCAGGCAGAGAATTCCCTGCTAGCACCTTCTCTGTGCCTGGGAAGCAGAAGTGTTCATATTGCTTCGCAAGAATCGCTTTTGTGCAGAAAACAGTAACACTTGTTCAGAACGAAAGAAAGCACAGAGCCCCAGATTTTATGTTGTCCTGGAGAGCTTGCAGAGCACTGGGGAAAGGCAGGCAGAGAATTCCCTGCTAGCACCTTCTCTGTGCCTGGGAAGCAGAAGTGTTCACATTGCTTCGCAAGAATCGCTTTTGTGCAGAAAACACTAACAGTTGTTCAGAAGGAAAGAAAGCACAGAGCCCCAGATTTTATGTTGTCCTGCAGAGCTTGCAGAGCACTGGGGAAAGGCAGGCAGAGAATTCCCTGCTAGCACCTTCTCTGTGCCTGGGAAGCAGAAGTGTTCACATTGCTTCGCAAGAATCGCTTTTGTGCAGAAAACAGTAACACTTGTTCAGAAGGAAAGAAAGCACAGAGCCCCAGATTTTATGTTGTCCTGGAGAGCTTGCAGAGCACTGGGGAAAGGCAGGCAGAGAATTCCCTGCTAGCACCTTCTCTGTGCCTGGGAAGCAGAAGTGTTCACATTGCTTCGCAAGAATCGCTTTTGTGCAGAAAACAGTAACACTTGTTCAGAAGGAAAGAAAGCACAGAGCCCCAGATTTTATGTTGTCCTGGAGAGCTTGCAGAGCACTGGGGAAAGGCAGGCAGAGAATTCCCTGCTAGCACCTTCTCTGTGCCTGGGAAGCAGAAGTGTTCACATTGCTTCGCAGAAACGCTTTTGTGCAGAAAACAGTAACACTTGTTCAGAACGAAAGAAAGCACAGAGCCCCAGATTCTATGTTGTCCTGGAGAGCTTGCAGAGCACTGGGGAAAGGCAGGCAGAGAATTCCCTGCTAGCACCTTCTCTGTGCCTGGGAAGCAGAAGTGTTCACATTGCTTCGCAAGAATCGCTTTTGTGCAGAAAACAGTAACACTTGTTCAGAACGAAAGAAAGCACAGAGCCCCAGATTTTATGTTGTCCTGGAGAGCTTGCAGAGCACTGGGGAAAGGCAGGCAGAGAATTCCCTGCTAGCACCTTCTCTGTGCCTGGGAAGCAGAAGTGTTCACATTGCTTCGCAAGAATCCCTTTTGTGCAGAAAACACTAACACTTGTTCAGAAGGAAAGAAAGCACAGAGCCCCAGATTTTATGTTGTCCTGCAGAGCTTGCAGAGCACTGGGGAAAGGCAGGCAGAGAATTCCTTGCTAGCACCTTCTCTGTGCCTGGGAAGCAGAAGTGTTCACATTGCTTCGCAGAATCGCTTTTGTGCAGAAAACACTAACACTTGTTCAGAACGAAAGAAAGCACAGAGCCCCAGATTTTATGTTGTCCTGGAGAGCTTGCAGAGCACTGGGGAAAGGCAGGCAGAGAATTCCTTGCTAGCACCTTCTCTGTGCCTGGGAAGCAGAAGTGTTCACATTGCTTCGCAAGAATCGCTTTTGTGCAGAAAACACTAACACTTGTTCAGAAGGAAAGAAAGCACAGAGCCCCAGATTTTATGTTGTCCTGGAGAGCTTGCAGAGCACTGGGGAAAGGCAGGCAGAGAATTCCCTGCTAGCACCTTCTCTGTGCCTGTTCACATTGCTTCGCAGAATCGCTTTTGTGCAGAAAACAGTAACACTTGTTCAGAAGGAAAGAAAGCACAGAGCCCCAGATTCTATGTTGTCCTGGAGAGCTTGCAGAGCACTGGGGAAAGGCAGGCAGAGAATTCCCTGCTAGCACCTTCTCTGTGCCTGGGAAGCAGAAGTGTTCACATTGCTTCGCAAGAATCGCTTTTGTGCAGAAAACAGTAACACTTGTTCAGAAGGAAAGAAAGCACAGAGCCCCAGATTTTATGTTGTCCTGGAGAGCTTGCAGAGCACTGGGGAAAGGCAGGCAGAGAATTCCCTGCTAGCACCTTCTCTGTGCCTGTTCACATTGCTTCGCAGAATCGCTTTTGTGCAGAAAACAGTAACACTTGTTCAGAAGGAAAGAAAGCACAGAGCCCCAGAATTTATGTTGTCCTGGAGAGCTTGCAGAGCACTGGGGAAAGGCAGGCAGAGAATTCCCTGATAGCACCTTCTCTGTGCCTGTTCACATTGCTTCGCAGAATCGCTTTTGTGCAGAAAACAGTAACACTTGTTCAGAAAGAAAGAAAGCACAGAGCCCCAGATTCTATGTTGTCCTGGAGAGCTTGCAGAGCACTGGGGAAAGGCAGGCAGAGAATTCCCTGCTAGCACCTTCTCTGTGCCTGGGAAGCAGAAGTGTTCACATTGCTTCGCAAGAATCGCTTTTGTGCAGAAAACACTAACACTTGTTCAGAAGGAAAGAAAGCACAGAGCCCCAGATTTTATGTTGTCCTGCAGAGCTTGCAGAGCACTGGGGAAAGGCAGGCAGAGAATTCCTTGCTAGCACCTTCTCTGTGCCTGGGAAGCAGAAGTGTTCACATTGCTTCGCAGAATCGCTTTTGTGCAGAAAACAGTAACACTTGTTCAGAAGGAAAGAAAGCACAGAGCCCCAGATTCTATGTTGTCCTGGAGAGCTTGCAGAGCACTGGGGAAAGGCAGGCAGAGAATTCCCTGCTAGCACCTTCTCTGTGCCTGGGAAGCAGAAGTGTTCACATTGCTTCGCAGAAACGCTTTTGTGCAGAAAACAGTAACACTTGTTCAGAAGGAAAAAAAGCACAGAGCCCCAGATTTTATGTTGTCCTGGAGAGCTTGCAGAGCACTGGGGAAAGGCAGGCAGAGAATTCCCTGCTAGCACCTTCTCTGTGCCTGGGAAGCAGAAGTGTTCACATTGCTTCGCAAGAATCGCTTTTGTGCAGAAAACAGTAACACTTGTTCAGAAGTAAAGAAAGCACAGAGCCCCAGATTTTATGTTGTCCTGGAGAGCTTGCAGAGCACTGGGGAAAGGCAGGCAGAGAATTCCCTGCTAGCACCTTCTCTGTGCCTGTTCACATTGCTTCGCAGAATCGCTTTTGTGCAGAAAACAGTAACACTTGTTCAGAACGAAAGAAAGCACAGAGCCCCAGAGTCTATGTTGTCCTGGAGAGCTTGCAGAGCACTGGGGAAAGGCAGGCAGAGAATTCCCTGCTAGCACCTTCTCTGTGCCTGGGAAGCAGAAGTGTTCACATTGCTTCGCAAGAATCGCTTTTGTGCAGAAAACAGTAACACTTGTTCAGAAGGAAAGAAAGCACAGAGCCCCAGATTTTATGTTGTCCTGGAGAGCTTGCAGAGCACTGGGGAAAGGCAGGCAGAGAATTCCTTGCAAGCACCTTCTCTGTGCCTGGGAAGCAGAAGTGTTCACTATGCTTCGCAGAATTGCTTTTGTGCAGAAAACACTAACACTTGTTCAGAAGGAATGAAAGCACAGAGCCCCAGATTTTATGTTGTCCTGGAGAGCTTGCAGAGCACTGGGGAAAGGCAGGCAGAGAATTCCCTGCTAGCACCTTCTCTGTGCCTGGGAAGCAGAAGTGTTCACATTGCTTCGCAAGAATCGCTTTTGTGCAGAAAACAGTAACACTTGTTCAGAAGGAAAGAAAGCACAGAGCCCCAGATTCTATGTTGTCCTGCAGAGCTTGCAGAGCACTGGGGAAAGGCAGGCAGAGAATTCCTTCCTAGCACCTTCTCTGTGCCTGGGAAGCAGAAGTGTTCACATTGCTTCGCAAGAATCGCTTTTGTGCAGAAAACACTAACACTTGTTCAGAAGGAAAGAAAGCACAGAGCCCCAGATTTTATGTTGTCCTGGAGAGCTTGCAGAGCACTGGGGAAAGGCAGGCAGAGAATTCCCTGCTAGCACCTTCTCTGTGCCTGGGAAGCAGAAGTGTTCACATTGCTTCGCAGAAACGCTTTTGTGCAGAAAACAGTAACACTTGTTCAGAACGAAAGAAAGCACAGAGCCCCAGATTCTATGTTGTCCTGGAGAGCTTGCAGAGCACTGGGGAAAGGCAGGCAGAGAATTCCCTGATAGCACCTTCTCTGTGCCTGTTCACATTGCTTCGCAGAATCGCTTTTGTGCAGAAAACAGTAACACTTGTTCAGAAAGAAAGAAAGCACAGAGCCCCAGATTCTATGTTGTCCTGGAGAGCTTGCAGAGCACTGGGGAAAGGCAGGCAGAGAATTCCCTGCTAGCACCTTCTCTGTGCCTGGGAAGCAGAAGTGTTCACATTGCTTCGCAAGAATCGCTTTTGTGCAGAAAACAGTAACACTTGTTCAGAACGAAAGAAAGCACAGAGCCCCAGAGTCTATGTTGTCCTGGAGAGCTTGCAGAGCACTGGGGAAAGGCAGGCAGAGAATTCCTTGCAAGCACCTTCTCTGTGCCTGGGAAGCAGAAGTGTTCACTATGCTTCGCAGAATTGCTTTTGTGCAGAAAACACTAACACTTGTTCAGAAGGAAAGAAAGCACAGAGCCCCAGATTTTATGTTGTCCTGGAGAGCTTGCAGAGCACTGGGGAAAGGCAGGCAGAGAATTCCTTGCTAGCACCTTCTCTGTGCCTGGGAAGCAGAAGTGTTCACATTGCTTCGCAGAATCGCTTTTGTGCAGAAAACAGTAACACTTGTTCAGAACGAAAGAAAGCACAGAGCCCCAGATTCTATGTTGTCCTGGAGAGCTTGCAGAGCACTGGGGAAAGGCAGGCAGAGAATTCCCTGCTAGCACCTTCTCTGTGCCTGGGAAGCAGAAGTGTTCACATTGCTTCGCAAGAATCGCTTTTGTGCAGAAAACACTAACACTTGTTCAGAAGGAAAGAAAGCACAGAGCCCCAGATTTTATGTTGTCCTGCAGAGCTTGCAGAGCACTGGGGAAAGGCAGGCAGAGAATTCCTTGCTAGCACCTTCTCTGTGCCTGGGAAGCAGAAGTGTTCACATTGCTTCGCAGAATCGCTTTTGTGCAGAAAACAGTAACACTTGTTCAGAAGGAAAGAAAGCACAGAGCCCCAGATTTTATGTTGTCCTGGAGAGCTTGCAGAGCACTGGGGAAAGGCAGGCAGAGAATTCCCTGCTAGCACCTTCTCTGTGCCTGGGAAGCAGAAGTGTTCACATTGCTTCGCAGAAACGCTTTTGTGCAGAAAACAGTAACACTTGTTCAGAACGAAAGAAAGCACAGAGCCCCAGATTCTATGTTGTCCTGGAGAGCTTGCAGAGCACTGGGGAAAGGCAGGCAGAGAATTCCCTGCTAGCACCTTCTCTGTGCCTGTTCACATTGCTTCGCAGAATCGCTTTTGTGCAGAAAACAGTAACACTTGTTCAGAACGAAAGAAAGCACAGAGCCCCAGATTCTATGTTGTCCTGGAGAGCTTGCAGAGCACTGGGGAAAGGCAGGCAGAGAATTCCCTGCTAGCACCTTCTCTGTGCCTGGGAAGCAGAAGTGTTCACATTGCTTCGCAAGAATCGCTTTTGTGCAGAAAACACTAACACTTGTTCAGAAGGAAAGAAAGCACAGAGCCCCAGATTTTATGTTGTCCTGCAGAGCTTGCAGAGCACTGGGGAAAGGCAGGCAGAGAATTCCTTGCTAGCACCTTCTCTGTGCCTGGGAAGCAGAAGTGTTCACATTGCTTTGCAGAATCGCTTTTGTGCAGAAAACAGTAACACTTGTTCAGAAGGAAAGAAAGCACAGAGCCCCAGAATTTATGTTGTCCTGGAGAGCTTGCAGAGCACTGGGGAAAGGCAGGCAGAGAATTCCCTGCTAGCACCTTCTCTGTGCCTGGGAAGCAGAAGTGTTCACATTGCTTCGCAAGAATCGCTTTTGTGCAGAAAACACTAACACTTGTTCAGAAGGAAAGAAAGCACAGAGCCCCAGATTCTATGTTGTCCTGGAGAGCTTGCAGAGCACTGGGGAAAGGCAGGCAGAGAATTCCCTGCTAGCACCTTCTCTGTGCCTGGGAAGCAGAAGTGTTCACATTGCTTCGCAAGAATCGCTTTTGTGCAGAAAACACTAACACTTGTTCAGAACGAAAGAAAGCACAGAGCCCCAGAGTCTATGTTGTCCTGGAGAGCTTGCAGAGCACTGGGGAAAGGCAGGCAGAGAATTCCTTGCTAGCACCTTCTCTGTGCCTGGGAAGCAGAAGTGTTCACATTGCTTCGCAAGAATCGCTTTTGTGCAGAAAACACTAACACTTGTTCAGAAGGAAAGAAAGCACAGAGCCCCAGATTTTATGTTGTCCTGGAGAGCTTGCAGAGCACTGGGGAAAGGCAGGCAGAGAATTCCCTGCTAGCACCTTCTCTGTACCTGGGAAGCAGAAGTGTTCACATTGCTTCGCAAGAATCGCTTTTGTGCAGAAAACATTAACACTTGTTCAGAACGAAAGAAAGCACAGAGCCCCAGATTTTATGTTGTCCTGGAGAGCTTGCAGAGCACTGGGGAAAGGCAGGCAGAGAATTCCCTGCTAGCACCTTCTCTGTGCCTGGGAAGCAGAAGTGTTCACATTGCTTCGCAAGAATCGCTTTTGTGCAGAAAACAGTAACACTTGTTCAGAAGGAAAGAAAGCACAGAGCCCCAGATTTTATTTTGTCCAGGAGCGCTTGCAGAGCACTGGGGAAAGGCAGGCAGAGAATTCCCTGCTAGCACCTTCTCTGTGCCTGGGAAGCAGAAGTGTTCACATTGCTTCGCAGAAACGCTTTTGTGCAGAAAACAGTAACACTTGTTCAGAACGAAAGAAAGCACAGAGCCCCAGATTTTATGTTGTCCTGGAGAGCTTGCAGAGCACTGGGGAAAGGCAGGCAGAGAATTCCCTGCTAGCACCTTCTCTGTGCCTGGGAAGCAGAAGTGTTCACATTGCTTCGCAAGAATCGCTTTTGTGCAGAAAACAGTAACACTTGTTCAGAACGAAAGAAAGCACAGAGCCCCAGATTTTATGTTGTCCTGGAGAGCTTGCAGAGCACTGGGGAAAGGCAGGCAGAGAATTCCCTGCTAGCACCTTCTCTGTGCCTGGGAAGCAGAAGTGTTCACATTGCTTCGCAGAAACGCTTTTGTGCAGAAAACAGTAACACTTGTTCAGAACGAAAGAAAGCACAGAGCCCCAGATTCTATGTTGTCCTGGAGAGCTTGCAGAGCACTGGGGAAAGGCAGGCAGAGAATTCCTTCCTAGCACCTTCTCTGTGCCTGGGAAGCAGAAGTGTTCACATTGCTTCGCAGAATCGCTTTTGTGCAGAAAACAGTAACACTTGTTCAGAACGAAAGAAAGCACAGAGCCCCAGATTTTATGTTGTCCTGGAGAGCTTGCAGAGCACTGGGGAAAGGCAGGCAGAGAATTCCTTGCTAGCACCTTCTCTGTGCCTGTTCACATTGCTTCGCAGAATCGCTTTTGTGCAGAAAACAGTAACACTTGTTCAGAAGGAAAGAAAGCACAGAGCCCCAGATTCTATGTTGTCCTGGAGAGCTTGCAGAGCACTGGGGAAAGGCAGGCAGAGAATTCCCTGCTAGCACCTTCTCTGTGCCTGGGAAGCAGAAGTGTTCACATTGCTTCGCAGAATCGCTTTTGTGCAGAAAACAGTAACACTTGTTCAGAAGGAAAGAAAGCACAGAGCCCCAGATTTTATGTTGTCCTGGAGAGCTTGCAGAGCACTGGGGAAAGGCAGGCAGAGAATTCCCTGCTAGCACCTTCTCTGTGCCTGTTCACATTGCTTCGCAGAATCGCTTTTGTGCAGAAAACAGTAACACTTGTTCAGAACGAAAGAAAGCACAGAGCCCCAGAATTTATGTTGTCCTGGAGAGCTTGCAGAGCACTGGGGAAAGGCAGGCAGAGAATTCCCTGATAGCACCTTCTCTGTGCCTGTTCACATTGCTTCGCAGAATCGCTTTTGTGCAGAAAACAGTAACACTTGTTCAGAAAGAAAGAAAGCACAGAGCCCCAGATTCTATGTTGTCCTGGAGAGCTTGCAGAGCACTGGGGAAAGGCAGGCAGAGAATTCCCTGCTAGCACCTTCTCTGTGCCTGGGAAGCAGAAGTGTTCACATTGCTTCGCAAGAATCGCTTTTGTGCAGAAAACAGTAACACTTGTTCAGAAGTAAAGAAAGCACAGAGCCCCAGATTTTATGTTGTCCTGGAGAGCTTGCAGAGCACTGGGGAAAGGCAGGCAGAGAATTCCCTGCTAGCACCTTCTCTGTGCCTGTTCACATTGCTTCGCAGAATCGCTTTTGTGCAGAAAACAGTAACACTTGTTCAGAACGAAAGAAAGCACAGAGCCCCAGAATTTATGTTGTCCTGGAGAGCTTGCAGAGCACTGGGGAAAGGCAGGCAGAGAATTCCCTGATAGCACCTTCTCTGTGCCTGTTCACATTGCTTCGCAGAATCGCTTTTGTGCAGAAAACATTAACACTTGTTCAGAAAGAAAGAAAGCACAGAGCCCCAGATTCTATGTTGTCCTGGAGAGCTTGCAGAGCACTGGGGAAAGGCAGGCAGAGAATTCCCTGCTAGCACCTTCTCTGTGCCTGGGAAGCAGAAGTGTTCACATTGCTTCGCAAGAATCGCTTTTGTGCAGAAAACAGTAACACTTGTTCAGAAGTAAAGAAAGCACAGAGCCCCAGATTTTATGTTGTCCTGGAGAGCTTGCAGAGCACTGGGGAAAGGCAGGCAGAGAATTCCTTGCTAGCACCTTCTCTGTGCCTGGGAAGCAGAAGTGTTCACATTGCTTCGCAGAATCGCTTTTGTGCAGAAAACACTAACACTTGTTCAGAAGGAAAGAAAGCACAGAGCCCCAGATTTTATGTTCTCCTGGAGAGCTTGCAGAGCACTGGGGAAAGGCAGGCAGAGAATTCCCTGCTAGCACCTTCTCTGTGCCTGGGAAGCAGAAGTGTTCACATTGCTTCGCAGAAACGCTTTTGTGCAGAAAACAGTAACACTTGTTCAGAACGAAAGAAAGCACAGAGCCCCAGATTCTATGTTGTCCTGGAGAGCTTGCAGAGCACTGGGGAAAGGCAGGCAGAGAATTCCCTGCTAGCACCTTCTCTGTGCCTGGGAAGCAGAAGTGTTCACATTGCTTCGCAAGAATCGCTTTTGTGCAGAAAACACTAACACTTGTTCAGAACGAAAGAAAGCACAGAGCCCCAGATTTTATGTTGTCCTGCAGAGCTTGCAGAGCACTGGGGAAAGGCAGGCAGAGAATTCCTTGCTAGCACCTTCTCTGTGCCTGGGAAGCAGAAGTGTTCACATTGCTTTGCAGAATCGCTTTTGTGCAGAAAACAGTAACACTTGTTCAGAAGGAAAGAAAGCACAGAGCCCCAGAATTTATGTTGTCCTGGAGAGCTTGCAGAGCACTGGGGAAAGGCAGGCAGAGAATTCCCTGCTAGCACCTTCTCTGTGCCTGGGAAGCAGAAGTGTTCACATTGCTTCGCAAGAATCGCTTTTGTGCAGAAAACACTAACACTTGTTCAGAAGGAAAGAAAGCACAGAGCCCCAGATTCTATGTTGTCCTGGAGAGCTTGCAGAGCACTGGGGAAAGGCAGGCAGAGAATTCCCTGCTAGCACCTTCTCTGTGCCTGGGAAGCAGAAGTGTTCACATTGCTTCGCAAGAATCGCTTTTGTGCAGAAAACACTAACACTTGTTCAGAAGGAAAGAAAGCACAGAGCCCCAGATTCTATGTTGTCCTGGAGAGCTTGCAGAGCACTGGGGAAAGGCAGGCAGAGAATTCCCTGCTAGCACCTTCTCTGTACCTGGGAAGCAGAAGTGTTCACATTGCTTCGCAAGAATCGCTTTTGTGCAGAAAACATTAACACTTGTTCAGAACGAAAGAAAGCACAGAGCCCCAGATTTTATGTTGTCCTGGAGAGCTTGCAGAGCACTGGGGAAAGGCAGGCAGAGAATTCCCTGCTAGCACCTTCTCTGTGCCTGGGAAGCAGAAGTGTTCACATTGCTTCGCAAGAATCGCTTTTGTGCAGAAAACAGTAACACTTGTTCAGAAGGAAAGAAAGCACAGACCCCCAGATTTTATGTTGTCCTGGAGAGCTTGCAGAGCACTGGGGAAAGGCAGGCAGAGAATTCCCTGCTAGCACCTTCTCTGTGCCTGGGAAGCAGAAGTGTTCACATTGCTTCGCAGAAACGCTTTTGTGCAGAAAACAGTAACACTTGTTCAGAACGAAAGAAAGCACAGAGCCCCAGATTTTATGTTGTCCTGGAGAGCTTGCAGAGCACTGGGGAAAGGCAGGCAGAGAATTCCCTGCTAGCACCTTCTCTGTGCCTGGGAAGCAGAAGTGTTCACATTGCTTCGCAAGAATCGCTTTTGTGCAGAAAACAGTAACACTTGTTCAGAACGAAAGAAAGCACAGAGCCCCAGATTTTATGTTGTCCTGGAGAGCTTGCAGAGCACTGGGGAAAGGCAGGCAGAGAATTCCCTGCTAGCACCTTCTCTGTGCCTGGGAAGCAGAAGTGTTCACATTGCTTCGCAAGAATCGCTTTTGTGCAGAAAACACTAACACTTGTTCAGAAGGAAAGAAAGCACAGAGCCCCAGATTTTATGTTGTCCTGCAGAGCTTGCAGAGCACTGGGGAAAGGCAGGCAGAGAATTCCTTGCTAGCACCTTCTCTGTGCCTGGGAAGCAGAAGTGTTCACATTGCTTCGCAGAATCGCTTTTGTGCAGAAAACACTAACACTTGTTCAGAACGAAAGAAAGCACAGAGCCCCAGATTTTATGTTGTCCTGGAGAGCTTGCAGAGCACTGGGGAAAGGCAGGCAGAGAATTCCTTGCTAGCACCTTCTCTGTGCCTGTTCACATTGCTTCGCAGAATCGCTTTTGTGCAGAAAACAGTAACACTTGTTCAGAAGGAAAGAAAGCACAGAGCCCCAGATTCTATGTTGTCCTGGAGAGCTTGCAGAGCACTGGGGAAAGGCAGGCAGAGAATTCCCTGCTAGCACCTTCTCTGTGCCTGGGAAGCAGAAGTGTTCACATTGCTTCGCAGAATCGCTTTTGTGCAGAAAACAGTAACACTTGTTCAGAAGGAAAGAAAGCACAGAGCCCCAGATTTTATGTTGTCCTGGAGAGCTTGCAGAGCACTGGGGAAAGGCAGGCAGAGAATTCCCTGCTAGCACCTTCTCTGTGCCTGGGAAGCAGAAGTGTTCACATTGCTTCGCAAGAATCGCTTTTGTGCAGAAAACACTAACACTTGTTCAGAAGGAAAGAAAGCACAGAGCCCCAGATTTTATGTTGTCCTGCAGAGCTTGCAGAGCACTGGGGAAAGGCAGGCAGAGAATTCCTTGCTAGCACCTTCTCTGTGCCTGGGAAGCAGAAGTGTTCACATTGCTTTGCAGAATCGCTTTTGTGCAGAAAACAGTAACACTTGTTCAGAAGGAAAGAAAGCACAGAGCCCCAGAATTTATGTTGTCCTGGAGAGCTTGCAGAGCACTGGGGAAAGGCAGGCAGAGAATTCCCTGCTAGCACCTTCTCTGTGCCTGGGAAGCAGAAGTGTTCACATTGCTTCGCAAGAATCGCTTTTGTGCAGAAAACACGAACACTTGTTCAGAACGAAAGAAAGCACAGAGCCCCAGAGTCTATGTTGTCCTGGAGAGCTTGCAGAGCACTGGGGAAAGGCAGGCAGAGAATTCCCTGCTAGCACCTTCTCTGTACCTGGGAAGCAGAAGTGTTCACATTGCTTCGCAAGAATCGCTTTTGTGCAGAAAACATTAACACTTGTTCAGAACGAAAGAAAGCACAGAGCCCCAGATTTTATGTTGTCCTGGAGAGCTTGCAGAGCACTGGGGAAAGGCAGGCAGAGAATTCCCTGCTAGCACCTTCTCTGTGCCTGGGAAGCAGAAGTGTTCACATTGCTTCGCAAGAATCGCTTTTGTGCAGAAAACAGTAACAGTTGTTCAGAACGAAAGAAAGCACAGAGCCCCAGATTCTATGTTGTCCTGGAGAGCTTGCAGAGCACTGGGGAAAGGCAGGCAGAGAATTCCCTGCTAGCACCTTCTCTGTGCCTGGGAAGCAGAAGTGTTCACATTGCTTCGCAAGAATCGCTTTTGTGCAGAAAACAGTAACACTTGTTCAGAACGAAAGAAAGCACAGAGCCCCAGATTCTATGTTGTCCTGGAGAGCTTGCAGAGCACTGGGGAAAGGCAGGCAGAGAATTCCCTGCTAGCACCTTCTCTGTGCCTGGGAAGCAGAAGTGTTCATATTGCTTCGCAAGAATCGCTTTTGTGCAGAAAACAGTAACACTTGTTCAGAAGGAAAGACAGCACAGAGCCCCAGATTTTATGTTGTCCTGCAGAGCTTGCAGAGCACTGGGGAAAGGCAGGCAGAGAATTCCCTGCTAGGACCTTCTCTGTGCCTGGGAAGCAGAAGTGTTCACATTGCTTCGCAAGAATCGCTTTTGTGCAGAAAACAGTAACACTTGTTCAGAAGTAAAGAAAGCACAGAGCCCCAGATTTTATGTTGTCCTGGAGAGCTTGCAGAGCACTGGGGAAAGGCAGGCAGAGGATTCCCTGCTAGCACCTTCTCTGTGCCTGGGAAGCAGAAGTGTTCACATTGCTTCGCAGAAACGCTTTTGTGCAGAAAACAGTAACACTTGTTCAGAACGAAAGAAAGCACAGAGCCCCAGATTCTATGTTGTCCTGGAGAGCTTGCAGAGCACTGGGGAAAGGCAGGCAGAGAATTCCCTGCTAGCACCTTCTCTGTGCCTGGGAAGCAGAAGTGTTCACATTGCTTCGCAAGAATCGCTTTTGTGCAGAAAACAGTAACACTTGTTCAGAACGAAAGAAAGCACAGAGCCCCAGAGTCTATGTTGTCCTGGAGAGCTTGCAGAGCACTGGGGAAAGGCAGGCAGAGAATTCCTTGCAAGCACCTTCTCTGTGCCTGGGAAGCAGAAGTGTTCACATTGCTTCGCAAAAATCGCTTTTGTGCAGAAAACACTAACACTTGTTCAGAAGGAAAGAAAGCACAGAGCCCCAGATTTTATGTTGTCCTGGAGAGCTTGCAGAGCACTGGGGAAAGGCAGGCAGAGAATTCCTTGCTAGCACCTTCTCTGTGCCTGGGAAGCAGAAGTGTTCACATTGCTTCGCAAGAATCGCTTTTGTGCAGAAAACACTAACACTTGTTCAGAAGGAAAGAAAGCACAGAGCCCCAGATTTTATGTTGTCCTGCAGAGCTTGCAGAGCACTGGGGAAAGGCAGGCAGAGAATTCCTTGCTAGCACCTTCTCTGTGCCTGGGAAGCAGAAGTGTTCACATTGCTTCGCAGAATCGCTTTTGTGCAGAAAACAGTAACACTTGTTCAGAACGAAAGAAAGCACAGAGCCCCAGATTTTATGTTGTCCTGGAGAGCTTGCAGAGCACTGGGGAAAGGCAGGCAGAGAATTCCTTGCTAGCACCTTCTCTGTGCCTGGGAAGCAGAAGTGTTCACATTGCTTCGCAAGAATCGCTTTTGTGCAGAAAACAGTAACACTTGTTCAGAAGGAAAGAAAGCACAGAGCCCCAGATTCTATGTTGTCCTGGAGAGCTTGCAGAGCACTGGGGAAAGGCAGGCAGAGAATTCCCTGCTAGCACCTTCTCTGTGCCTGTTCACATTGCTTCGCAGAATCGCTTTTGTGCAGAAAACAGTAACACTTGTTCAGAACGAAAGAAAGCACAGAGCCCCAGATTTTATGTTGTCCTGGAGAGCTTGCAGAGCACTGGGGAAAGGCAGGCAGAGAATTCCCTGCTAGCACCTTCTCTGTGCCTGTTCACATTGCTTCGCAGAATCGCTTTTGTGCAGAAAACAGTAACACTTGTTCAGAAGGAAAGAAAGCACAGAGCCCCAGATTCTATGTTGTCCTGGAGAGCTTGCAGAGCACTGGGGAAAGGCAGGCAGAGAATTCCCTGCTAGCACCTTCTCTGTGCCTGGGAAGCAGAAGTGTTCACATTGCTTCGCAAGAATCGCTTTTGTGCAGAAAACAGTAACACTTGTTCAGAACGAAAGAAAGCACAGAGCCCCAGATTCTATGTTGTCCTGGAGAGCTTGCAGAGCACTGGGGAAAGGCAGGCAGAGAATTCCTTGCAAGCACCTTCTCTGTGCCTGGGAAGCAGAAGTGTTCACTATGCTTCGCATAATTGCTTTTGTGCAGAAAACAGTAACACTTGTTCAGAACGAAAGAAAGCACAGAGCCCCAGATTCTATGTTGTCCTGGAGAGCTTGCAGAGCACTGGGGAAAGGCAGGCAGAGAATTCCCTGCTAGCACCTTCTCTGTGCCTGTTCACATTGCTTCGCAGAATCGCTTTTGTGCAGAAAACAGTAACACTTGTTCAGAACGAAAGAAAGCACAGAGCCCCAGATTCTATGTTGTCCTGGAGAGCTTGCAGAGCACTGGGGAAAGGCAGGCAGAGAATTCCCTGCTAGCACCTTCTCTGTGCCTGGGAAGCACAAGTGTTCACATTGCTTCGCAAGAATCGCTTTTGTGCAGAAAACACTAACACTTGTTCAGAAGGAAAGAAAGCACAGAGCCCCAGATTTTATGTTGTCCTGCAGAGCTTGCAGAGCACTGGGGAAAGGCAGGCAGAGAATTCCTTGCTAGCACCTTCTCTGTGCCTGGGAAGCAGAAGTGTTCACATTGCTTCGCAAGAATCGCTTTTGTGCAGAAAACAGTAACACTTGTTCAGAAGGAAAGAAAGCACAGAGCCCCAGATTTTATGTTGTCCTGGAGAGCTTGCAGAGCACTGGGGAAAGGCAGGCAGAGAATTCCTTGCAAGCACCTTCTCTGTGCCTGGGAAGCAGAAGTGTTCACTATGCTTCGCAGAATTGCTTTTGTGCAGAAAACACAAACACTTGTTCAGAAGGAAAGAAAGCACAGAGCCCCAGATTTTATGTTGTCCTGGAGAGCTTGCAGAGCACTGGGGAAAGGCAGGCAGAGAATTCCTTGCTAGCACCTTCTCTGTGCCTGGGAAGCCGAAGTGTTCACATTGCTTCGCAAGAATCGCTTTTGTGCAGAAAACACTAACACTTGTTCAGAACGAAAGACAGCACAGAGCCCCAGATTTTATGTTGTCCTGGAGAGCTTGCAGAGCACTGGGGAAAGGCAGGCAGAGAATTCCCTGCTAGCACCTTCTCTGTGCCTGGGAAGCAGAAGTGTTCACATTGCTTTGCAGAAACGCTTTTGTGCAGAAAACAGTAACACTTGTTCAGAACGAAAGAAAGCACAGAGCCCCAGATTCTATGTTGTCCTGGAGAGCTTGCAGAGCACTGGGGAAAGGCAGGCAGAGAATTCCCTGCTAGCACCTTCTCTGTGCCTGGGAAGCAGAAGTGTTCACATTGCTTCGCAGAATCGCTTTTGTGCAGAAAACACTAACACTTGTTCAGAAGGAAAGAAAGCACAGAGCCCCAGATTCTATGTTGTCCTGGAGAGCTTGCAGAGCACTGGGGAAAGGCAGGCAGAGAATTCCCTGCTAGCACCTTCTCTGTGCCTGGGAAGCAGAAGTGTTCACATTGCTTCGCAAGAATCGCTTTTGTGCAGAAAACAGTAACACTTGTTCAGAACGAAAGAAAGCACAGAGCCCCAGAGTCTATGTTGTCCTGGAGAGCTTGCAGAGCACTGGGGAAAGGCAGGCAGAGAATTCCCTGCTAGCACCTTCTCTGTACCTGGGAAGCAGAAGTGTTCACATTGCTTCGCAAGAATCGCTTTTGTGCAGAAAACAGTAACACTTGTTCAGAAGGAAAGAAAGCACAGAGCCCCAGATTTTATGTTGTCCTGGAGAGCTTGCAGAGCACTGGGGAAAGGCAGGCAGAGAATTCCTTGCTAGCACCTTCTCTGTGCCTGGGAAGCAGAAGTGTTCACATTGCTTCGCAGAATTGCTTTTGTGCAGAAAACACTAACACTTGTTCAGAAGGAAAGAAAGCACAGAGCCCCAGATTCTATGTTGTCCTGGAGAGCTTGCAGAGCACTGGGGAAAGGCAGGCAGAGAATTCCTTGCTAGCACCTTCTCTGTGCCTGGGAAGCAGAAGTGTTCACATTGCTTCGCAAGAATCGCTTTTGTGCAGAAAACAGTAACAGTTGTTCAGAACGAAAGAAAGCACAGAGCCCCAGATTTTATGTTGTCCTGGAGAGCTTGCAGAGCACTGGGGAAAGGCAGGCAGAGAATTCCCTGCTAGCACCTTCTCTGTGCCTGGGAAGCAGAAGTGTTCACATTGCTTCGCAAGAATCGCTTTTGTGCAGAAAACAGTAACACTTGTTCAGAACGAAAGAAAGCACAGAGCCCCAGATTCTATGTTGTCCTGGAGAGCTTGCAGAGCACTGGGGAAAGGCAGGCAGAGAATTCCCTGCTAGCACCTTCTCTGTGCCTGGGAAGCAGAAGTGTTCACATTGCTTCGCAAGAATCGCTTTTGTGCAGAAAACAGTAACACTTGTTCAGAACGAAAGAAAGCACAGAGCCCCAGATTTTATGTTGTCCTGCAGAGCTTGCAGAGCACTGGGGAAAGGCAGGCAGAGAATTCCCTGCTAGCACCTTCTCTGTGCCTGGGAAGCAGAAGTGTTCACATTGCTTCGCAAGAATCGCTTTTGTGCAGAAAACACTAACACTTGTTCAGAAGGAAAGAAAGCACAGAGCCCCAGATTTTATGTTGTCCTGGAGAGCTTGCAGAGAACTGGGGAAAGGCAGGCAGAGAATTCCCTGATAGCACCTTCTCTGTGCCTGGGAAGCAGAAGTGTTCACATTGCTTCGCAGAATCGCTTTTGTGCAGAAAACACTAACACTTGTTCAGAACGAAAGAAAGCACAGAGCCCCAGATTCTATGTTGTCCTGGAGAGCTTGCAGAGCACTGGGGAAAGGCAGGCAGAGAATTCCCTGCTAGCACCTTCTCTGTGCCTGTTCACATTGCTTCGCAGAATCGCTTTTGTGCAGAAAACAGTAACACTTGTTCAGAACGAAAGAAAGCACAGAGCCCCAGATTCTATGTTGTCCTGGAGAGCTTGCAGAGCACTGGGGAAAGGCAGGCAGAGAATTCCCTGCTAGCACCTTCTCTGTGCCTGGGAAGCAGAAGTGTTCACATTGCTTCGCAGAATCGCTTTTGTGCAGAAAACAGTAACACTTGTTCAGAACGAAAGAAAGCACAGAGCCCCAGATTCTATGTTGTCCTGGAGAGCTTGCAGAGCACTGGGGAAAGGCAGGCAGAGAATTCCCTGCTAGCACCTTCTCTGTGCCTGGGAAGCAGAAGTGTTCACATTGCTTCGCAAGAATCGCTTTTGTGCAGAAAACAGTAACACTTGTTCAGAACGAAAGAAAGCACAGAGCCCCAGATTTTATGTTGTCCTGGAGAGCTTGCAGAGCACTGGGGAAAGGCAGGCAGAGAATTCCTTGCTAGCACCTTCTCTGTGCCTGGGAAGCAGAAGTGTTCACATTGCTTCGCAGAATTGCTTTTGTGCAGAAAACACTAACACTTGTTCAGAAGGAAAGAAAGCACAGAGCCCCAGATTCTATGTTGTCCTGGAGAGCTTGCAGAGCACTGGGGAAAGGCAGGCAGAGAATTCCTTGCTAGCACCTTCTCTGTGCCTGGGAAGCAGAAGTGTTCACATTGCTTCGCAAGAATCGCTTTTGTGCAGAAAACAGTAACAGTTGTTCAGAACGAAAGAAAGCACAGAGCCCCAGATTTTATGTTGTCCTGGAGAGCTTGCAGAGCACTGGGGAAAGGCAGGCAGAGAATTCCCTGCTAGCACCTTCTCTGTGCCTGGGAAGCAGAAGTGTTCACATTGCTTCGCAAGAATCGCTTTTGTGCAGAAAACAGTAACACTTGTTCAGAACGAAAGAAAGCACAGAGCCCCAGATTCTATGTTGTCCTGGAGAGCTTGCAGAGCACTGGGGAAAGGCAGGCAGAGAATTCCCTGCTAGCACCTTCTCTGTGCCTGGGAAGCAGAAGTGTTCATATTGCTTCGCAAGAATCGCTTTTGTGCAGAAAACAGTAACACTTGTTCAGAAGGAAAGACAGCACAGAGCCCCAGATTTTATGTTGTCCTGGAGAGCTTGCAGAGCACTGGGGAAAGGCAGGCAGAGAATTCCCTGCTAGGACCTTCTCTGTGCCTGGGAAGCAGAAGTGTTCACATTGCTTCGCAAGAATCGCTTTTGTGCAGAAAACAGTAACACTTGTTCAGAAGTAAAGAAAGCACAGAGCCCCAGATTTTATGTTGTCCTGGAGAGCTTGCAGAGCACTGGGGAAAGGCAGGCAGAGAATTCCCTGCTAGCACCTTCTCTGTGCCTGGGAAGCAGAAGTGTTCACATTGCTTCGCAGAAACGCTTTTGTGCAGAAAACAGTAACACTTGTTCAGAACGAAAGAAAGCACAGAGCCCCAGATTCTATGTTGTCCTGGAGAGCTTGCAGAGCACTGGGGAAAGGCAGGCAGAGAATTCCCTGCTAGCACCTTCTCTGTGCCTGGGAAGCAGAAGTGTTCACATTGCTTCGCAGAATCGCTTTTGTGCAGAAAACACTAACACTTGTTCAGAAGGAAAGAAAGCACAGAGCCCCAGATTCTATGTTGTCCTGGAGAGCTTGCAGAGCACTGGGGAAAGGCAGGCAGAGAATTCCCTGCTAGCACCTTCTCTGTGCCTGGGAAGCAGAAGTGTTCACATTGCTTCGCAAGAATCGCTTTTGTGCAGAAAACAGTAACACTTGTTCAGAACGAAAGAAAGCACAGAGCCCCAGAGTCTATGTTGTCCTGGAGAGCTTGCAGAGCACTGGGGAAAGGCAGGCAGAGAATTCCTTGCAAGCACCTTCTCTGTGCCTGGGAAGCAGAAGTGTTCACATTGCTTCGCAAAAATCGCTTTTGTGCAGAAAACACTAACACTTGTTCAGAAGGAAAGAAAGCACAGAGCCCCAGATTTTATGTTGTCCTGGAGAGCTTGCAGAGCACTGGGGAAAGGCAGGCAGAGAATTCCTTGCTAGCACCTTCTCTGTGCCTGGGAAGCAGAAGTGTTCACATTGCTTCGCAAGAATCGCTTTTGTGCAGAAAACACTAACACTTGTTCAGAAGGAAAGAAAGCACAGAGCCCCAGATTTTATGTTGTCCTGCAGAGCTTGCAGAGCACTGGGGAAAGGCAGGCAGAGAATTCCTTGCTAGCACCTTCTCTGTGCCTGGGAAGCAGAAGTGTTCACATTGCTTCGCAGAATCGCTTTTGGGCAGAAAACAGTAACACTTGTTCAGAACGAAAGAAAGCACAGAGCCCCAGATTTTATGTTGTCCTGGAGAGCTTGCAGAGCACTGGGGAAAGGCAGGCAGAGAATTCCTTGCTAGCACCTTCTCTGTGCCTGGGAAGCAGAAGTGTTCACATTGCTTCGCAAGAATCGCTTTTGTGCAGAAAACACTAACACTTGTTCAGAACGAAAGAAAGCACAGAGCCCCAGATTTTATGTTGTCCTGGAGAGCTTGCAGAGCACTGGGGAAAGGCAGGCAGAGAATTCCCTGCTAGCACCTTCTCTGTGCCTGTTCACATTGCTTCGCAGAATCGCTTTTGTGCAGAAAACAGTAACACTTGTTCAGAAGGAAAGAAAGCACAGAGCCCCAGATTCTATGTTGTCCTGGAGAGCTTGCAGAGCACTGGGGAAAGGCAGGCAGAGAATTCCCTGCTAGGACCTTCTCTGTGCCTGGGAAGCAGAAGTGTTCACATTGCTTCGCAGAATCGCTTTTGTGCAGAAAACACTAACACTTGTTCAGAAGGAAAGAAAGCACAGAGCCCCAGATTCTATGTTGTCCTGGAGAGCTTGCAGAGCACTGGGGAAAGGCAGGCAGAGAATTCCCTGCTAGCACCTTCTCTGTGCCTGGGAAGCAGAAGTGTTCACATTGCTTCGCAAGAATCGCTTTTGTGCAGAAAACAGTAACACTTGTTCAGAACGAAAGAAAGCACAGAGCCCCAGAGTCTATGTTGTCCTGGAGAGCTTGCAGAGCACTGGGGAAAGGCAGGCAGAGAATTCCTTGCAAGCACCTTCTCTGTGCCTGGGAAGCAGAAGTGTTCACATTGCTTCGCAAAAATCGCTTTTGTGCAGGAAACACTAACACTTGTTCAGAAGGAAAGAAAGCACAGAGCCCCAGATTTTATGTTGTCCTGGAGAGCTTGCAGAGCACTGGGGAAAGGCAGGCAGAGAATTCCTTGCTAGCACCTTCTCTGTGCCTGGGAAGCAGAAGTGTTCACATTGCTTCGCAAGAATCGCTTTTGTGCAGAAAACACTAACACTTGTTCAGAAGGAAAGAAAGCACAGAGCCCCAGATTTTATGTTGTCCTGCAGAGCTTGCAGAGCACTGGGGAAAGGCAGGCAGAGAATTCCTTGCTAGCACCTTCTCTGTGCCTGGGAAGCAGAAGTGTTCACATTGCTTCGCAGAATCGCTTTTGTGCAGAAAACAGTAACACTTGTTCAGAACGAAAGAAAGCACAGAGCCCCAGATTTTATGTTGTCCTGGAGAGCTTGCAGAGCACTGGGGAAAGGCAGGCAGAGAATTCCTTGCTAGCACCTTCTCTGTGCCTGGGAAGCAGAAGTGTTCACATTGCTTCGCAAGAATCGCTTTTGTGCAGAAAACACTAACACTTGTTCAGAAGGAAAGAAAGCACAGAGCCCCAGATTTTATGTTGTCCTGGAGAGCTTGCAGAGCACTGGGGAAAGGCAGGCAGAGAATTCCCTGCTAGCACCTTCTCTGTGCCTGTTCACATTGCTTCGCAGAATCGCTTTTGTGCAGAAAACAGTAACACTTGTTCAGAACGAAAGAAAGCACAGAGCCCCAGATTTTATGTTGTCCTGGAGAGCTTGCAGAGCACTGGGGAAAGGCAGGCAGAGAATTCCCTGCTAGCACCTTCTCTGTGCCTGTTCACATTGCTTCGCAGAATCGCTTTTGTGCAGAAAACAGTAACACTTGTTCAGAACGAAAGAAAGCACAGAGCCCCAGATTCTATGTTGTCCTGGAGAGCTTGCAGAGCACTGGGGAAAGGCAGGCAGAGAATTCCCTGCTAGCACCTTCTCTGTGCCTGGGAAGCAGAAGTGTTCACATTGCTTCGCAAGAATCGCTTTTGTGCAGAAAACAGTAACACTTGTTCAGAACGAAAGAAAGCACAGAGCCCCAGATTCTATGTTGTCCTGGAGAGCTTGCAGAGCACTGGGGAAAGGCAGGCAGAGAATTCCTTGCAAGCACCTTCTCTGTGCCTGGGAAGCAGAAGTGTTCACTATGCTTCGCAGAATTGCTTTTGTGCAGAAAACAGTAACACTTGTTCAGAACGAAAGAAAGCACAGAGCCCCAGATTCTATGTTGTCCTGGAGAGCTTGCAGAGCACTGGGGAAAGGCAGGCAGAGAATTCCCTGCTAGCACCTTCTCTGTGCCTGTTCACATTGCTTCGCAGAATCGCTTTTGTGCAGAAAACAGTAACACTTGTTCAGAACGAAAGAAAGCACAGAGCCCCAGATTCTATGTTGTCCTGGAGAGCTTGCAGAGCACTGGGGAAAGGCAGGCAGAGAATTCCCTGCTAGCACCTTCTCTGTGCCTGGGAAGCAGAAGTGTTCACATTGCTTCGCAAGAATCGCTTTTGTGCAGAAAACACTAACACTTGTTCAGAAGGAAAGAAAGCACAGAGCCCCAGATTTTATGTTGTCCTGCAGAGCTTGCAGAGCACTGGGGAAAGGCAGGCAGAGAATTCCTTGCTAGCACCTTCTCTGTGCCTGGGAAGCAGAAGTGTTCACATTGCTTCGCAAGAATCGCTTTTGTGCAGAAAACAGTAACACTTGTTCAGAAGGAAAGAAAGCACAGAGCCCCAGATTTTATGTTGTCCTGGAGAGCTTGCAGAGCACTGGGGAAAGGCAGGCAGAGAATTCCTTGCAAGCACCTTCTCTGTGCCTGGGAAGCAGAAGTGTTCACTGTGCTTCGCAGAATTGCTTTTGTGCAGAAAACACTAACACTTGTTCAGAAGGAAAGAAAGCACAGAGCCCCAGATTTTATGTTGTCCTGGAGAGCTTGCAGAGCACTGGGGAAAGGCAGGCAGAGAATTCCTTGCTAGCACCTTCTCTGTGCCTGGGAAGCAGAAGTGTTCACATTGCTTCGCAAGAATCGCTTTTGTGCAGAAAACAGTAACACTTGTTCAGAACGAAAGACAGCACAGAGCCCCAGATTTTATGTTGTCCTGGAGAGCTTGCAGAGCACTGGGGAAAGGCAGGCAGAGAATTCCCTGCTAGCACCTTCTCTGTGCCTGGGAAGTAGAAGTGTTCACATTGCTTTGCAGAAACGCTTTTGTGCAGAAAACAGTAACACTTGTTCAGAACGAAAGAAAGCACAGAGCCCCAGATTCTATGTTGTCCTGGAGAGCTTGCAGAGCACTGGGGAAAGGCAGGCAGAGAATTCCCTGCTAGCACCTTCTCTGTGCCTGGGAAGCAGAAGTGTTCACATTGCTTCGCAGAATCGCTTTTGTGCAGAAAACACTAACACTTGTTCAGAAGGAAAGAAAGCACAGAGCCCCAGATTCTATGTTGTCCTGGAGAGCTTGCAGAGCACTGGGGAAAGGCAGGCAGAGAATTCCCTGCTAGCACCTTCTCTGTGCCTGGGAAGCAGAAGTGTTCACATTGCTTCGCAAGAATCGCTTTTGTGCAGAAAACAGTAACACTTGTTCAGAACGAAAGAAAGCACAGAGCCCCAGAGTCTATGTTGTCCTGGAGAGCTTGCAGAGCACTGGGGAAAGGCAGGCAGAGAATTCCCTGCTAGCACCTTCTCTGTACCTGGGAAGCAGAAGTGTTCACATTGCTTCGCAAGAATCGCTTTTGTGCAGAAAACAGTAACACTTGTTCAGAAGGAAAGAAAGCACAGAGCCCCAGATTTTATGTTGTCCTGGAGAGCTTGCAGAGCACTGGGGAAAGGCAGGCAGAGAATTCCTTGCTAGCACCTTCTCTGTGCCTGGGAAGCAGAAGTGTTCACATTGCTTCGCAGAATTGCTTTTGTGCAGAAAACACTAACACTTGTTCAGAAGGAAAGAAAGCACAGAGCCCCAGATTCTATGTTGTCCTGGAGAGCTTGCAGAGCACTGGGGAAAGGCAGGCAGAGAATTCCTTGCTAGCACCTTCTCTGTGCCTGGGAAGCAGAAGTGTTCACATTGCTTCGCAAGAATCGCTTTTGTGCAGAAAACAGTAACAGTTGTTCAGAACGAAAGAAAGCACAGAGCCCCAGATTTTATGTTGTCCTGGAGAGCTTGCAGAGCACTGGGGAAAGGCAGGCAGAGAATTCCCTGCTAGCACCTTCTCTGTGCCTGGGAAGCAGAAGTGTTCACATTGCTTCGCAAGAATCGCTTTTGTGCAGAAAACAGTAACACTTGTTCAGAACGAAAGAAAGCACAGAGCCCCAGATTCTATGTTGTCCTGGAGAGCTTGCAGAGCACTGGGGAAAGGCAGGCAGAGAATTCCCTGCTAGCACCTTCTCTGTGCCTGGGAAGCAGAAGTGTTCACATTGCTTCGCAGAATCGCTTTTGTGCAGAAAACAGTAACAGTTGTTCAGAACGAAAGAAAGCACAGAGCCCCAGATTTTATGTTGTCCTGCAGAGCTTGCAGAGCACTGGGGAAAGGCAGGCAGAGAATTCCCTGCTAGCACCTTCTCTGTGCCTGGGAAGCAGAAGTGTTCACATTGCTTCGCAAGAATCGCTTTTGTGCAGAAAACACTAACACTTGTTCAGAAGGAAAGAAAGCACAGAGCCCCAGATTTTATGTTGTCCTGGAGAGCTTGCAGAGAACTGGGGAAAGGCAGGCAGAGAATTCCCTGATAGCACCTTCTCTGTGCCTGGGAAGCAGAAGTGTTCACATTGCTTCGCAGAATCGCTTTTGTGCAGAAAACACTAACACTTGTTCAGAACGAAAGAAAGCACAGAGCCCCAGATTCTATGTTGTCCTGGAGAGCTTGCAGAGCACTGGGGAAAGGCAGGCAGAGAATTCCCTGCTAGCACCTTCTCTGTGCCTGTTCACATTGCTTCGCAGAATCGCTTTTGTGCAGAAAACAGTAACACTTGTTCAGAACGAAAGAAAGCACAGAGCCCCAGATTCTATGTTGTCCTGGAGAGCTTGCAGAGCACTGGGGAAAGGCAGGCAGAGAATTCCCTGCTAGCACCTTCTCTGTGCCTGGGAAGCAGAAGTGTTCACATTGCTTCGCAAGAATCGCTTTTGTGCAGAAAACAGTAACACTTGTTCAGAAGGAAAGAAAGCACAGAGCCCCAGATTCTATGTTGTCCTGGAGAGCTTGCAGAGCACTGGGGAAAGGCAGGCAGAGAATTCCTTGCTAGCACCTTCTCTGTGCCTGGGAAGCAGAAGTGTTCACATTGCTTCGCAAGAATCGCTTTTGTGCAGAAAACAGTAACAGTTGTTCAGAACGAAAGAAAGCACAGAGCCCCAGATTTTATGTTGTCCTGGAGAGCTTGCAGAGCACTGGGGAAAGGCAGGCAGAGAATTCCCTGCTAGCACCTTCTCTGTGCCTGGGAAGCAGAAGTGTTCACATTGCTTCGCAAGAATCGCTTTTGTGCAGAAAACAGTAACACTTGTTCAGAACGAAAGAAAGCACAGAGCCCCAGATTCTATGTTGTCCTGGAGAGCTTGCAGAGCACTGGGGAAAGGCAGGCAGAGAATTCCCTGCTAGCACCTTCTCTGTGCCTGGGAAGCAGAAGTGTTCATATTGCTTCGCAAGAATCGCTTTTGTGCAGAAAACAGTAACACTTGTTCAGAAGGAAAGACAGCACAGAGCCCCAGATTTTATGTTGTCCTGGAGAGCTTGCAGAGCACTGGGGAAAGGCAGGCAGAGAATTCCCTGCTAGGACCTTCTCTGTGCCTGGGAAGCAGAAGTGTTCACATTGCTTCGCAAGAATCGCTTTTGTGCAGAAAACAGTAACACTTGTTCAGAAGTAAAGAAAGCACAGAGCCCCAGATTTTATGTTGTCCTGGAGAGCTTGCAGAGCACTGGGGAAAGGCAGGCAGAGAATTCCCTGCTAGCACCTTCTCTGTGCCTGGGAAGCAGAAGTGTTCACATTGCTTCGCAGAAACGCTTTTGTGCAGAAAACAGTAACACTTGTTCAGAAGGAAAGAAAGCACAGAGCCCCAGATTCTATGTTGTCCTGGAGAGCTTGCAGAGCACTGGGGAAAGGCAGGCAGAGAATTCCCTGCTAGCACCTTCTCTGTGCCTGGGAAGCAGAAGTGTTCACATTGCTTCGCAGAATCGCTTTTGTGCAGAAAACACTAACACTTGTTCAGAAGGAAAGAAAGCACAGAGCCCCAGATTCTATGTTGTCCTGGAGAGCTTGCAGAGCACTGGGGAAAGGCAGGCAGAGAATTCCCTGCTAGCACCTTCTCTGTGCCTGGGAAGCAGAAGTGTTCACATTGCTTCGCAAGAATCGCTTTTGTGCAGAAAACAGTAACACTTGTTCAGAACGAAAGAAAGCACAGAGCCCCAGAGTCTATGTTGTCCTGGAGAGCTTGCAGAGCACTGGGGAAAGGCAGGCAGAGAATTCCTTGCAAGCACCTTCTCTGTGCCTGGGAAGCAGAAGTGTTCACATTGCTTCGCAAAAATCGCTTTTGTGCAGAAAACACTAACACTTGTTCAGAAGGAAAGAAAGCACAGAGCCCCAGATTTTATGTTGTCCTGGAGAGCTTGCAGAGCACTGGGGAAAGGCAGGCAGAGAATTCCTTGCTAGCACCTTCTCTGTGCCTGGGAAGCAGAAGTGTTCACATTGCTTCGCAAGAATCGCTTTTGTGCAGAAAACACTAACACTTGTTCAGAAGGAAAGAAAGCACAGAGCCCCAGATTTTATGTTGTCCTGCAGAGCTTGCAGAGCACTGGGGAAAGGCAGGCAGAGAATTCCTTGCTAGCACCTTCTCTGTGCCTGGGAAGCAGAAGTGTTCACATTGCTTCGCAGAATCGCTTTTGTGCAGAAAACAGTAACACTTGTTCAGAACGAAAGAAAGCACAGAGCCCCAGATTTTATGTTGTCCTGGAGAGCTTGCAGAGCACTGGGGAAAGGCAGGCAGAGAATTCCTTGCTAGCACCTTCTCTGTGCCTGGGAAGCAGAAGTGTTCACATTGCTTCGCAAGAATCGCTTTTGTGCAGAAAACAGTAACACTTGTTCAGAAGGAAAGAAAGCACAGAGCCCCAGATTTTATGTTGTCCTGGAGAGCTTGCAGAGCACTGGGGAAAGGCAGGCAGAGAATTCCCTGCTAGCACCTTCTCTGTGCCTGTTCACATTGCTTCGCAGAATCGCTTTTGTGCAGAAAACAGTAACACTTGTTCAGAAGGAAAGAAAGCACAGAGCCCCAGATTCTATGTTGTCCTGGAGAGCTTGCAGAGCACTGGGGAAAGGCAGGCAGAGAATTCCCTGCTAGCACCTTCTCTGTGCCTGTTCACATTGCTTCGCAAAATCGCTTTTGTGCAGAAAACAGTAACACTTGTTCAGAAGGAAAGAAAGCACAGAGCCCCAGATTTTATGTTGTCCTGCAGAGCTTGCAGAGCACTGGGGAAAGGCAGGCAGAGAATTCCCTGCTAGCACCTTCTCTGTGCCTGTTCACATTGCTTCGCAGAATCGCTTTTGTGCAGAAAACAGTAACACTTGTTCAGAACGAAAGAAAGCACAGAGCCCCAGATTCTATGTTGTCCTGGAGAGCTTGCAGAGCACTGGGGAAAGGCAGGCAGAGAATTCCTTGCTAGCACCTTCTCTGTGCCTGGGAAGCAGAAGTGTTCACATTGCTTCGCAAGAATCGCTTTTGTGCAGAAAACAGTAACACTTGTTCAGAAGTAAAGAAAGCACAGAGCCCCAGATTTTATGTTGTCCTGGAGAGCTTGCAGAGCACTGGGGAAAGGCAGGCAGAGAATTCCCTGCTAGCACCTTCTCTGTACCTGGGAAGCAGAAGTGTTCACATTGCTTCGCAGAAACGCTTTTGTGCAGAAAACAGTAACACTTGTTCAGAACGAAAGAAAGCACAGAGCCCCAGATTCTATGTTGTCCTGGAGAGCTTGCAGAGCACTGGGGAAAGGCAGGCAGAGAATTCCCTGCTAGCACCTTCTCTGTGCCTGGGAAGCAGAAGTGTTCACATTGCTTCGCAGAATCGCTTTTGTGCAGAAAACACTAACACTTGTTCAGAACGAAAGAAAGCACAGAGCCCCAGATTCTATGTTGTCCTGGAGAGCTTGCAGAGCACTGGGGAAAGGCAGGCAGAGAATTCCCTGCTAGCACCTTCTCTGTGCCTGGGAAGCAGAAGTGTTCACATTGCTTCGCAAGAATCGCTTTTGTGCAGAAAACAGTAACACTTGTTCAGAACGAAAGAAAGCACAGAGCCCCAGATTCTATGTTGTCCTGGAGAGCTTGCAGAGCACTGGGGAAAGGCAGGCAGAGAATTCCTTGCAAGCACCTTCTCTGTGCCTGGGAAGCAGAAGTGTTCACATTGCTTCGCAGAATTGCTTTTGTGCAGAAAACAGTAACACTTGTTCAGAACGAAAGAAAGCACAGAGCCCCAGATTCTATGTTGTCCTGGAGAGCTTGCAGAGCACTGGGGAAAGGCAGGCAGAGAATTCCCTGCTAGCACCTTCTCTGTGCCTGTTCACATTGCTTCGCAGAATCGCTTTTGTGCAGAAAACAGTAACACTTGTTCAGAACGAAAGAAAGCACAGAGCCCCAGATTCTATGTTGTCCTGGAGAGCTTGCAGAGCACTGGGGAAAGGCAGGCAGAGAATTCCCTGCTAGCACCTTCTCTGTGCCTGGGAAGCAGAAGTGTTCACATTGCTTCGCAAGAATCGCTTTTGTGCAGAAAACACTAACACTTGTTCAGAAGGAAAGAAAGCACAGAGCCCCAGATTTTATGTTGTCCTGCAGAGCTTGCAGAGCACTGGGGAAAGGCAGGCAGAGAATTCCTTGCTAGCACCTTCTCTGTGCCTGGGAAGCAGAAGTGTTCACATTGCTTCGCAAGAATCGCTTTTGTGCAGAAAACAGTAACACTTGTTCAGAACGAAAGAAAGCACAGAGCCCCAGATTCTATGTTGTCCTGGAGAGCTTGCAGAGCACTGGGGAAAGGCAGGCAGAGAATTCCCTGCTAGCACCTTCTCTGTGCCTGGGAAGCAGAAGTGTTCACATTGCTTCGCAGAATCGCTTTTGTGCAGAAAACAGTAACACTTGTTCAGAAGGAAAGAAAGCACAGAGCCCCAGATTCTATGTTGTCCTGGAGAGCTTGCAGAGCACTGGGGAAAGGCAGGCAGAGAATTCCCTGCTAGCACCTTCTCTGTGCCTGGGAAGCAGAAGTGTTCACATTGCTTCGCAAGAATCGCTTTTGTGCAGAAAACAGTAACACTTCTTCAGAACTAAAGAAAGCACAGAGCCCCAGATTTTATGTTGTCCTGGAGAGCTTGCAGAGCACTGGGGAAAGGCAGGCAGAGAATTCCTTGCTAGCACCTTCTCTGTGCCTGGGAAGCAGAAGTGTTCACATTGCTTCGCAGAATTGCTTTTGTGCAGAAAACACTAACACTTGTTCAGAAGGAAAGAAAGCACAGAGCCCCAGATTCTATGTTGTCCTGGAGAGCTTGCAGAGCACTGGGGAAAGGCAGGCAGAGAATTCCTTGCTAGCACCTTCTCTGTGCCTGGGAAGCAGAAGTGTTCACATTGCTTCGCAAGAATCGCTTTTGTGCAGAAAACAGTAACAGTTGTTCAGAAGGAAAGAAAGCACAGAGCCCCAGATTTTATGTTGTCCTGGAGAGCTTGCAGAGCACTGGGGAAAGGCAGGCAGAGAATTCCCTGCTAGCACCTTCTCTGTGCCTGGGAAGCAGAAGTGTTCACATTGCTTCGCAAGAATCGCTTTTGTGCAGAAAACAGTAACACTTGTTCAGAACGAAAGAAAGCACAGAGCCCCAGATTCTATGTTGTCCTGGAGAGCTTGCAGAGCACTGGGGAAAGGCAGGCAGAGAATTCCCTGCTAGCACCTTCTCTGTGCCTGGGAAGCAGAAGTGTTCACATTGCTTCGCAAGAATCGCTTTTGTGCAGAAAACAGTAACACTTGTTCAGAACGAAAGAAAGCACAGAGCCCCAGATTTTATGTTGTCCTGCAGAGCTTGCAGAGCACTGGGGAAAGGCAGGCAGAGAATTCCCTGCTAGCACCTTCTCTGTGCCTGGGAAGCAGAAGTGTTCACATTGCTTCGCAAGAATCGCTTTTGTGCAGAAAACACTAACACTTGTTCAGAAGGAAAGAAAGCACAGAGCCCCAGATTTTATGTTGTCCTGGAGAGCTTGCAGAGAACTGGGGAAAGGCAGGCAGAGAATTCCCTGATAGCACCTTCTCTGTGCCTGGGAAGCAGAAGTGTTCACATTGCTTCGCAGAATCGCTTTTGTGCAGAAAACACTAACACTTGTTCAGAACGAAAGAAAGCACAGAGCCCCAGATTCTATGTTGTCCTGGAGAGCTTACAGAGCACTGGGGAAAGGGAGGCAGAGAATTCCCTGCTAGCACCTTCTCTGTGCCTGTTCACATTGCTTCGCAGAATCGCTTTTGTGCAGAAAACAGTAACACTTGTTCAGAACGAAAGAAAGCACAGAGCCCCAGATTCTATGTTGTCCTGGAGAGCTTGCAGAGCACTGGGGAAAGGCAGGCAGAGAATTCCCTGCTAGCACCTTCTCTGTGCCTGGGAAGCAGAAGTGTTCACATTGCTTCGCAAGAATCGCTTTTGTGCAGAAAACAGTAACACTTGTTCAGAACGAAAGAAAGCACAGAGCCCCAGATTTTATGTTGTCCTGGAGAGCTTGCAGAGCACTGGGGAAAGGCAGGCAGAGAATTCCCTGCTAGCACCTTCTCTGTGCCTGGGAAGCAGAAGTGTTCACATTGCTTCGCAAGAATCGCTTTTGTGCAGAAAACAGTAACACTTGTTCAGAAGGAAAGAAAGCACAGAGCCCCAGATTCTATGTTGTCCTGGAGAGCTTGCAGAGCACTGGGGAAAGGCAGGCAGAGAATTCCCTGCTAGCACCTTCTCTGTGCCTGGGAAGCAGAAGTGTTCACATTGCTTCGCAGAATCGCTTTTGTGCAGAAAACAGTAACACTTGTTCAGAACGAAAGAAAGCACAGAGCCCCAGATTCTATGTTGTCCTGGAGAGCTTGCAGAGCACTGGGGAAAGGCAGGCAGAGAATTCCCTGCTAGCACCTTCTCTGTGCCTGGGAAGCAGAAGTGTTCACATTGCTTCGCAAGAATCGCTTTTGTGCAGAAAACAGTAACACTTGTTCAGAAGGAAAGAAAGCACAGAGCCCCAGATTTTATGTTGTCCTGGAGAGCTTGCAGAGCACTGGGGAAAGGCAGGCAGAGAATTCCTTGCTAGCACCTTCTCTGTGCCTGGGAAGCAGAAGTGTTCACATTGCTTCGCAGAATTGCTTTTGTGCAGAAAACACTAACACTTGTTCAGAAGGAAAGAAAGCACAGAGCCCCAGATTCTATGTTGTCCTGGAGAGCTTGCAGAGCACTGGGGAAAGGCAGGCAGAGAATTCCTTGCTAGCACCTTCTCTGTGCCTGGGAAGCAGAAGTGTTCACATTGCTTCGCAAGAATCGCTTTTGTGCAGAAAACAGTAACAGTTGTTCAGAACGAAAGAAAGCACAGAGCCCCAGATTTTATGTTGTCCTGGAGAGCTTGCAGAGCACTGGGGAAAGGCAGGCAGAGAATTCCCTGCTAGCACCTTCTCTGTGCCTGGGAAGCAGAAGTGTTCACATTGCTTCGCAAGAATCGCTTTTGTGCAGAAAACAGTAACACTTGTTCAGAACGAAAGAAAGCACAGAGCCCCAGATTCTATGTTGTCCTGGAGAGCTTGCAGAGCACTGGGGAAAGGCAGGCAGAGAATTCCCTGCTAGCACCTTCTCTGTGCCTGGGAAGCAGAAGTGTTCATATTGCTTCACAAGAATCGCTTTTGTGCAGAAAACAGTAACACTTGTTCAGAAGGAAAGACAGCACAGAGCCCCAGATTTTATGTTGTCCTGCAGAGCTTGCAGAGCACTGGGGAAAGGCAGGCAGAGAATTCCCTGCTAGCACCTTCTCTGTGCCTGGGAAGCAGAAGTGTTCACATTGCTTCGCAAGAATCGCTTTTGTGCAGAAAACAGTAACACTTGTTCAGAACGAAAGAAAGCACAGAGCCCCAGATTTTATGTTGTCCTGGAGAGCTTGCAGAGCACTGGGGAAAGGCAGGCAGAGGATTCCCTGCTAGCACCTTCTCTGTGCCTGGGAAGCAGAAGTGTTCACATTGCTTCGCAGAAACGCTTTTGTGCAGAAAACAGTAACACTTGTTCAGAACGAAAGAAAGCACAGAGCCCCAGATTCTATGTTGTCCTGGAGAGCTTGCAGAGCACTGGGGAAAGGCAGGCAGAGAATTCCCTGCTAGCACCTTCTCTGTGCCTGGGAAGCAGAAGTGTTCACATTGCTTCGCAGAATCGCTTTTGTGCAGAAAACACTAACACTTGTTCAGAAGGAAAGAAAGCACAGAGCCCCAGATTCTATGTTGTCCTGGAGAGCTTGCAGAGCACTGGGGAAAGGCAGGCAGAGAATTCCCTGCTAGCACCTTCTCTGTGCCTGGGAAGCAGAAGTGTTCACATTGCTTCGCAAGAATCGCTTTTGTGCAGAAAACAGTAACACTTGTTCAGAACGAAAGAAAGCACAGAGCCCCAGAGTCTATGTTGTCCTGGAGAGCTTGCAGAGCACTGGGGAAAGGCAGGCAGAGAATTCCTTGCAAGCACCTTCTCTGTGCCTGGGAAGCAGAAGTGTTCACATTGCTTCGCAAAAATCGCTTTTGTGCAGAAAACAGTAACACTTGTTCAGAAGGAAAGAAAGCACAGAGCCCCAGATTTTATGTTGTCCTGGAGAGCTTGCAGAGCACTGGGGAAAGGCAGGCAGAGAATTCCTTGCTAGCACCTTCTCTGTGCCTGGGAAGCAGAAGTGTTCACATTGCTTCGCAGAATTGCTTTTGTGCAGAAAACACTAACACTTGTTCAGAAGGAAAGAAAGCACAGAGCCCCAGATTCTATGTTGTCCTGGAGAGCTTGCAGAGCACTGGGGAAAGGCAGGCAGAGAATTCCTTGCTAGCACCTTCTCTGTGCCTGGGAAGCAGAAGTGTTCACATTGCTTCGCAAGAATCGCTTTTGTGCAGAAAACAGTAACAGTTGTTCAGAACGAAAGAAAGCACAGAGCCCCAGATTTTATGTTGTCCTGGAGAGCTTGCAGAGCACTGGGGAAAGGCAGGCAGAGAATTCCCTGCTAGCACCTTCTCTGTGCCTGGGAAGCAGAAGTGTTCACATTGCTTCGCAAGAATCGCTTTTGTGCAGAAAACAGTAACACTTGTTCAGAACGAAAGAAAGCACAGAGCCCCAGATTCTATGTTGTCCTGGAGAGCTTGCAGAGCACTGGGGAAAGGCAGGCAGAGAATTCCCTGCTAGCACCTTCTCTGTGCCTGGGAAGCAGAAGTGTTCACATTGCTTCGCAGAATCGCTTTTGTGCAGAAAACAGTAACAGTTGTTCAGAACGAAAGAAAGCACAGAGCCCCAGATTTTATGTTGTCCTGCAGAGCTTGCAGAGCACTGGGGAAAGGCAGGCAGAGAATTCCCTGCTAGCACCTTCTCTGTGCCTGGGAAGCAGAAGTGTTCACATTGCTTCGCAAGAATCGCTTTTGTGCAGAAAACACTAACACTTGTTCAGAAGGAAAGAAAGCACAGAGCCCCAGATTTTATGTTGTCCTGGAGAGCTTGCAGAGAACTGGGGAAAGGCAGGCAGAGAATTCCCTGATAGCACCTTCTCTGTGCCTGGGAAGCAGAAGTGTTCACATTGCTTCGCAGAATCGCTTTTGTGCAGAAAACACTAACACTTGTTCAGAACGAAAGAAAGCACAGAGCCCCAGATTCTATGTTGTCCTGGAGAGCTTGCAGAGCACTGGGGAAAGGCAGGCAGAGAATTCCCTGCTAGCACCTTCTCTGTGCCTGTTCACATTGCTTCGCAGAATCGCTTTTGTGCAGAAAACAGTAACACTTGTTCAGAACGAAAGAAAGCACAGAGCCCCAGATTCTATGTTGTCCTGGAGAGCTTGCAGAGCACTGGGGAAAGGCAGGCAGAGAATTCCCTGCTAGCACCTTCTCTGTGCCTGGGAAGCAGAAGTGTTCACATTGCTTCGCAAGAATCGCTTTTGTGCAGAAAACAGTAACACTTGTTCAGAAGGAAAGAAAGCACAGAGCCCCAGATTCTATGTTGTCCTGGAGAGCTTGCAGAGCACTGGGGAAAGGCAGGCAGAGAATTCCTTGCTAGCACCTTCTCTGTGCCTGGGAAGCAGAAGTGTTCACATTGCTTCGCAAGAATCGCTTTTGTGCAGAAAACAGTAACAGTTGTTCAGAACGAAAGAAAGCACAGAGCCCCAGATTTTATGTTGTCCTGGAGAGCTTGCAGAGCACTGGGGAAAGGCAGGCAGAGAATTCCCTGCTAGCACCTTCTCTGTGCCTGGGAAGCAGAAGTGTTCACATTGCTTCGCAAGAATCGCTTTTGTGCAGAAAACAGTAACACTTGTTCAGAACGAAAGAAAGCACAGAGCCCCAGATTCTATGTTGTCCTGGAGAGCTTGCAGAGCACTGGGGAAAGGCAGGCAGAGAATTCCCTGCTAGCACCTTCTCTGTGCCTGGGAAGCAGAAGTGTTCATATTGCTTCGCAAGAATCGCTTTTGTGCAGAAAACAGTAACACTTGTTCAGAAGGAAAGACAGCACAGAGCCCCAGATTTTATGTTGTCCTGGAGAGCTTGCAGAGCACTGGGGAAAGGCAGGCAGAGAATTCCCTGCTAGGACCTTCTCTGTGCCTGGGAAGCAGAAGTGTTCACATTGCTTCGCAAGAATCGCTTTTGTGCAGAAAACAGTAACACTTGTTCAGAAGTAAAGAAAGCACAGAGCCCCAGATTTTATGTTGTCCTGGAGAGCTTGCAGAGCACTGGGGAAAGGCAGGCAGAGAATTCCCTGCTAGCACCTTCTCTGTGCCTGGGAAGCAGAAGTGTTCACATTGCTTCGCAGAAACGCTTTTGTGCAGAAAACAGTAACACTTGTTCAGAAGGAAAGAAAGCACAGAGCCCCAGATTCTATGTTGTCCTGGAGAGCTTGCAGAGCACTGGGGAAAGGCAGGCAGAGAATTCCCTGCTAGCACCTTCTCTGTGCCTGGGAAGCAGAAGTGTTCACATTGCTTCGCAGAATCGCTTTTGTGCAGAAAACACTAACACTTGTTCAGAAGGAAAGAAAGCACAGAGCCCCAGATTCTATGTTGTCCTGGAGAGCTTGCAGAGCACTGGGGAAAGGCAGGCAGAGAATTCCCTGCTAGCACCTTCTCTGTGCCTGGGAAGCAGAAGTGTTCACATTGCTTCGCAAGAATCGCTTTTGTGCAGAAAACAGTAACACTTGTTCAGAACGAAAGAAAGCACAGAGCCCCAGAGTCTATGTTGTCCTGGAGAGCTTGCAGAGCACTGGGGAAAGGCAGGCAGAGAATTCCTTGCAAGCACCTTCTCTGTGCCTGGGAAGCAGAAGTGTTCACATTGCTTCGCAAAAATCGCTTTTGTGCAGAAAACACTAACACTTGTTCAGAAGGAAAGAAAGCACAGAGCCCCAGATTTTATGTTGTCCTGGAGAGCTTGCAGAGCACTGGGGAAAGGCAGGCAGAGAATTCCTTGCTAGCACCTTCTCTGTGCCTGGGAAGCAGAAGTGTTCACATGGCTTCGCAAGAATCGCTTTTGTGCAGAAAACACTAACACTTGTTCAGAAGGAAAGAAAGCACAGAGCCCCAGATTTTATGTTGTCCTGCAGAGCTTGCAGAGCACTGGGGAAAGGCAGGCAGAGAATTCCTTGCTAGCACCTTCTCTGTGCCTGGGAAGCAGAAGTGTTCACATTGCTTCGCAGAATCGCTTTTGTGCAGAAAACAGTAACACTTGTTCAGAACGAAAGAAAGCACAGAGCCCCAGATTTTATGTTGTCCTGGAGAGCTTGCAGAGCACTGGGGAAAGGCAGGCAGAGAATTCCTTGCTAGCACCTTCTCTGTGCCTGGGAAGCAGAAGTGTTCACATTGCTTCGCAAGAATCGCTTTTGTGCAGAAAACAGTAACACTTGTTCAGAAGGAAAGAAAGCACAGAGCCCCAGATTTTATGTTGTCCTGGAGAGCTTGCAGAGCACTGGGGAAAGGCAGGCAGAGAATTCCCTGCTAGCACCTTCTCTGTGCCTGTTCACATTGCTTCGCAGAATCGCTTTTGTGCAGAAAACAGTAACACTTGTTCAGAAGGAAAGAAAGCACAGAGCCCCAGATTCTATGTTGTCCTGGAGAGCTTGCAGAGCACTGGGGAAAGGCAGGCAGAGAATTCCCTGCTAGCACCTTCTCTGTGCCTGTTCACATTGCTTCGCAAAATCGCTTTTGTGCAGAAAACAGTAACACTTGTTCAGAAGGAAAGAAAGCACAGAGCCCCAGATTTTATGTTGTCCTGCAGAGCTTGCAGAGCACTGGGGAAAGGCAGGCAGAGAATTCCCTGCTAGCACCTTCTCTGTGCCTGTTCACATTGCTTCGCAGAATCGCTTTTGTGCAGAAAACAGTAACACTTGTTCAGAACGAAAGAAAGCACAGAGCCCCAGATTCTATGTTGTCCTGGAGAGCTTGCAGAGCACTGGGGAAAGGCAGGCAGAGAATTCCTTGCTAGCACCTTCTCTGTGCCTGGGAAGCAGAAGTGTTCACATTGCTTCGCAAGAATCGCTTTTGTGCAGAAAACAGTAACACTTGTTCAGAAGTAAAGAAAGCACAGAGCCCCAGATTTTATGTTGTCCTGGAGAGCTTGCAGAGCACTGGGGAAAGGCAGGCAGAGAATTCCCTGCTAGCACCTTCTCTGTGCCTGGGAAGCAGAAGTGTTCACATTGCTTCGCAGAAACGCTTTTGTGCAGAAAACAGTAACACTTGTTCAGAACGAAAGAAAGCACAGAGCCCCAGATTCTATGTTGTCCTGGAGAGCTTGCAGAGCACTGGGGAAAGGCAGGCAGAGAATTCCCTGCTAGCACCTTCTCTGTGCCTGGGAAGCAGAAGTGTTCACATTGCTTCGCAGAATCGCTTTTGTGCAGAAAACACTAACACTTGTTCAGAACGAAAGAAAGCACAGAGCCCCAGATTCTATGTTGTCCTGGAGAGCTTGCAGAGCACTGGGGAAAGGCAGGCAGAGAATTCCCTGCTAGCACCTTCTCTGTGCCTGGGAAGCAGAAGTGTTCACATTGCTTCGCAAGAATCGCTTTTGTGCAGAAAACAGTAACACTTGTTCAGAACGAAAGAAAGCACAGAGCCCCAGATTCTATGTTGTCCTGGAGAGCTTGCAGAGCACTGGGGAAAGGCAGGCAGAGAATTCCTTGCAAGCACCTTCTCTGTGCCTGGGAAGCAGAAGTGTTCACATTGCTTCGCAGAATTGCTTTTGTGCAGAAAACAGTAACACTTGTTCAGAACGAAAGAAAGCACAGAGCCCCAGATTCTATGTTGTCCTGGAGAGCTTGCAGAGCACTGGGGAAAGGCAGGCAGAGAATTCCCTGCTAGCACCTTCTCTGTGCCTGTTCACATTGCTTCGCAGAATCGCTTTTGTGCAGAAAACAGTAACACTTGTTCAGAACGAAAGAAAGCACAGAGCCCCAGATTCTATGTTGTCCTGGAGAGCTTGCAGAGCACTGGGGAAAGGCAGGCAGAGAATTCCCTGCTAGCACCTTCTCTGTGCCTGGGAAGCAGAAGTGTTCACATTGCTTCGCAAGAATCGCTTTTGTGCAGAAAACACTAACACTTGTTCAGAAGGAAAGAAAGCACAGAGCCCCAGATTTTATGTTGTCCTGCAGAGCTTGCAGAGCACTGGGGAAAGGCAGGCAGAGAATTCCTTGCTAGCACCTTCTCTGTGCCTGGGAAGCAGAAGTGTTCACATTGCTTCGCAAGAATCGCTTTTGTGCAGAAAACAGTAACACTTGTTCAGAACGAAAGAAAGCACAGAGCCCCAGATTCTATGTTGTCCTGGAGAGCTTGCAGAGCACTGGGGAAAGGCAGGCAGAGAATTCCCTGCTAGCACCTTCTCTGTGCCTGGGAAGCAGAAGTGTTCACATTGCTTCGCAGAATCGCTTTTGTGCAGAAAACACTAACACTTGTTCAGAAGGAAAGAAAGCACAGAGCCCCAGATTCTATGTTGTCCTGGAGAGCTTGCAGAGCACTGGGGAAAGGCAGGCAGAGAATTCCCTGCTAGCACCTTCTCTGTGCCTGGGAAGCAGAAGTGTTCACATTGCTTCGCAAGAATCGCTTTTGTGCAGAAAACAGTAACACTTCTTCAGAACTAAAGAAAGCACAGAGCCCCAGATTTTATGTTGTCCTGGAGAGCTTGCAGAGCACTGGGGAAAGGCAGGCAGAGAATTCCTTGCTAGCACCTTCTCTGTGCCTGGGAAGCAGAAGTGTTCACATTGCTTCGCAGAATTGCTTTTGTGCAGAAAACACTAACACTTGTTCAGAAGGAAAGAAAGCACAGAGCCCCAGATTCTATGTTGTCCTGGAGAGCTTGCAGAGCACTGGGGAAAGGCAGGCAGAGAATTCCTTGCTAGCACCTTCTCTGTGCCTGGGAAGCAGAAGTGTTCACATTGCTTCGCAAGAATCGCTTTTGTGCAGAAAACAGTAACAGTTGTTCAGAACGAAAGAAAGCACAGAGCCCCAGATTTTATGTTGTCCTGGAGAGCTTGCAGAGCACTGGGGAAAGGCAGGCAGAGAATTCCCTGCTAGCACCTTCTCTGTGCCTGGGAAGCAGAAGTGTTCACATTGCTTCGCAAGAATCGCTTTTGTGCAGAAAACAGTAACACTTGTTCAGAACGAAAGAAAGCACAGAGCCCCAGATTCTATGTTGTCCTGGAGAGCTTGCAGAGCACTGGGGAAAGGCAGGCAGAGAATTCCCTGCTAGCACCTTCTCTGTGCCTGGGAAGCAGAAGTGTTCACATTGCTTCGCAAGAATCGCTTTTGTGCAGAAAACAGTAACACTTGTTCAGAACGAAAGAAAGCACAGAGCCCCAGATTTTATGTTGTCCTGCAGAGCTTGCAGAGCACTGGGGAAAGGCAGGCAGAGAATTCCCTGCTAGCACCTTCTCTGTGCCTGGGAAGCAGAAGTGTTCACATTGCTTCGCAAGAATCGCTTTTGTGCAGAAAACACTAACACTTGTTCAGAAGGAAAGAAAGCACAGAGCCCCAGATTTTATGTTGTCCTGGAGAGCTTGCAGAGAACTGGGGAAAGGCAGGCAGAGAATTCCCTGATAGCACCTTCTCTGTGCCTGGGAAGCAGAAGTGTTCACATTGCTTCGCAGAATCGCTTTTGTGCAGAAAACACTAACACTTGTTCAGAACGAAAGAAAGCACAGAGCCCCAGATTCTATGTTGTCCTGGAGAGCTTACAGAGCACTGGGGAAAGGGAGGCAGAGAATTCCCTGCTAGCACCTTCTCTGTGCCTGTTCACATTGCTTCGCAGAATCGCTTTTGTGCAGAAAACAGTAACACTTGTTCAGAACGAAAGAAAGCACAGAGCCCCAGATTCTATGTTGTCCTGGAGAGCTTGCAGAGCACTGGGGAAAGGCAGGCAGAGAATTCCTTGCTAGCACCTTCTCTGTGCCTGGGAAGCAGAAGTGTTCACATTGCTTCGCAAGAATCGCTTTTGTGCAGAAAACAGTAACAGTTGTTCAGAACGAAAGAAAGCACAGAGCCCCAGATTTTATGTTGTCCTGGAGAGCTTGCAGAGCACTGGGGAAAGGCAGGCAGAGAATTCCCTGCTAGCACCTTCTCTGTGCCTGGGAAGCAGAAGTGTTCACATTGCTTCGCAAGAATCGCTTTTGTGCAGAAAACAGTAACACTTGTTCAGAACGAAAGAAAGCACAGAGCCCCAGATTCTATGTTGTCCTGGAGAGCTTGCAGAGCACTGGGGAAAGGCAGGCAGAGAATTCCCTGCTAGCACCTTCTCTGTGCCTGGGAAGCAGAAGTGTTCACATTGCTTCGCAAGAATCGCTTTTGTGCAGAAAACAGTAACACTTGTTCAGAACGAAAGAAAGCACAGAGCCCCAGATTTTATGTTGTCCTGGAGAGCTTGCAGAGCACTGGGGAAAGGCAGGCAGAGAATTCCCTGCTAGCACCTTCTCTGTGCCTGTTCACATTGCTTCGCAGAATCGCTTTTGTGCAGAAAACAGTAACACTTGTTCAGAACGAAAGAAAGCACAGAGCCCCAGATTCTATGTTGTCCTGGAGAGCTTGCAGAGCACTGGGGAAAGGCAGGCAGAGAATTCCCTGCTAGCACCTTCTCTGTGCCTGGGAAGCAGAAGTGTTCACATTGCTTCGCAAGAATCGCTTTTGTGCAGAAAACACTAACACTTGTTCAGAAGGAAAGAAAGCACAGAGCCCCAGATTTTATGTTGTCCTGCAGAGCTTGCAGAGCACTGGGGAAAGGCAGGCAGAGAATTCCTTGCTAGCACCTTCTCTGTGCCTGGGAAGCAGAAGTGTTCACATTGCTTCGCAAGAATCGCTTTTGTGCAGAAAACAGTAACACTTGTTCAGAACGAAAGAAAGCACAGAGCCCCAGATTCTATGTTGTCCTGGAGAGCTTGCAGAGCACTGGGGAAAGGCAGGCAGAGAATTCCCTGCTAGCACCTTCTCTGTGCCTGGGAAGCAGAAGTGTTCACATTGCTTCGCAGAATCGCTTTTGTGCAGAAAACAGTAACACTTGTTCAGAAGGAAAGAAAGCACAGAGCCCCAGATTTTATGTTGTCCTGGAGAGCTTGCAGAGCACTGGGGAAAGGCAGGCAGAGAATTCCCTGCTAGCACCTTCTCTGTGCCTGGGAAGCAGAAGTGTTCACATTGCTTCGCAAGAATCGCTTTTGTGCAGAAAACAGTAACACTTCTTCAGAACTAAAGAAAGCACAGAGCCCCAGATTTTATGTTGTCCTGGAGAGCTTGCAGAGCACTGGGGAAAGGCAGGCAGAGAATTCCTTGCTAGCACCTTCTCTGTGCCTGGGAAGCAGAAGTGTTCACATTGCTTCGCAGAATTGCTTTTGTGCAGAAAACACTAACACTTGTTCAGAAGGAAAGAAAGCACAGAGCCCCAGATTCTATGTTGTCCTGGAGAGCTTGCAGAGCACTGGGGAAAGGCAGGCAGAGAATTCCTTGCTAGCACCTTCTCTGTGCCTGGGAAGCAGAAGTGTTCACATTGCTTCGCAAGAATCGCTTTTGTGCAGAAAACAGTAACAGTTGTTCAGAACGAAAGAAAGCACAGAGCCCCAGATTTTATGTTGTCCTGGAGAGCTTGCAGAGCACTGGGGAAAGGCAGGCAGAGAATTCCCTGCTAGCACCTTCTCTGTGCCTGGGAAGCAGAAGTGTTCACATTGCTTCGCAAGAATCGCTTTTGTGCAGAAAACAGTAACACTTGTTCAGAACGAAAGAAAGCACAGAGCCCCAGATTCTATGTTGTCCTGGAGAGCTTGCAGAGCACTGGGGAAAGGCAGGCAGAGAATTCCCTGCTAGCACCTTCTCTGTGCCTGGGAAGCAGAAGTGTTCACATTGCTTCGCAAGAATCGCTTTTGTGCAGAAAACAGTAACACTTGTTCAGAACGAAAGAAAGCACAGAGCCCCAGATTTTATGTTGTCCTGCAGAGCTTGCAGAGCACTGGGGAAAGGCAGGCAGAGAATTCCCTGCTAGCACCTTCTCTGTGCCTGGGAAGCAGAAGTGTTCACATTGCTTCGCAAGAATCGCTTTTGTGCAGAAAACACTAACACTTGTTCAGAAGGAAAGAAAGCACAGAGCCCCAGATTTTATGTTGTCCTGGAGAGCTTGCAGAGAACTGGGGAAAGGCAGGCAGAGAATTCCCTGATAGCACCTTCTCTGTGCCTGGGAAGCAGAAGTGTTCACATTGCTTCGCAGAATCGCTTTTGTGCAGAAAACACTAACACTTGTTCAGAACGAAAGAAAGCACAGAGCCCCAGATTCTATGTTGTCCTGGAGAGCTTACAGAGCACTGGGGAAAGGGAGGCAGAGAATTCCCTGCTAGCACCTTCTCTGTGCCTGTTCACATTGCTTCGCAGAATCGCTTTTGTGCAGAAAACAGTAACACTTGTTCAGAACGAAAGAAAGCACAGAGCCCCAGATTCTATGTTGTCCTGGAGAGCTTGCAGAGCACTGGGGAAAGGCAGGCAGAGAATTCCCTGCTAGCACCTTCTCTGTGCCTGGGAAGCAGAAGTGTTCACATTGCTTCGCAAGAATCGCTTTTGTGCAGAAAACAGTAACACTTGTTCAGAACGAAAGAAAGCACAGAGCCCCAGATTTTATGTTGTCCTGGAGAGCTTGCAGAGCACTGGGGAAAGGCAGGCAGAGAATTCCCTGCTAGCACCTTCTCTGTGCCTGGGAAGCAGAAGTGTTCACATTGCTTCGCAAGAATCGCTTTTGTGCAGAAAACAGTAACACTTGTTCAGAAGGAAAGAAAGCACAGAGCCCCAGATTCTATGTTGTCCTGGAGAGCTTGCAGAGCACTGGGGAAAGGCAGGCAGAGAATTCCCTGCTAGCACCTTCTCTGTGCCTGGGAAGCAGAAGTGTTCACATTGCTTCGCAGAATCGCTTTTGTGCAGAAAACAGTAACACTTGTTCAGAACGAAAGAAAGCACAGAGCCCCAGATTCTATGTTGTCCTGGAGAGCTTGCAGAGCACTGGGGAAAGGCAGGCAGAGAATTCCCTGCTAGCACCTTCTCTGTGCCTGGGAAGCAGAAGTGTTCACATTGCTTCGCAAGAATCGCTTTTGTGCAGAAAACAGTAACACTTGTTCAGAAGGAAAGAAAGCACAGAGCCCCAGATTTTATGTTGTCCTGGAGAGCTTGCAGAGCACTGGGGAAAGGCAGGCAGAGAATTCCTTGCTAGCACCTTCTCTGTGCCTGGGAAGCAGAAGTGTTCACATTGCTTCGCAGAATTGCTTTTGTGCAGAAAACACTAACACTTGTTCAGAAGGAAAGAAAGCACAGAGCCCCAGATTCTATGTTGTCCTGGAGAGCTTGCAGAGCACTGGGGAAAGGCAGGCAGAGAATTCCTTGCTAGCACCTTCTCTGTGCCTGGGAAGCAGAAGTGTTCACATTGCTTCGCAAGAATCGCTTTTGTGCAGAAAACAGTAACAGTTGTTCAGAACGAAAGAAAGCACAGAGCCCCAGATTTTATGTTGTCCTGGAGAGCTTGCAGAGCACTGGGGAAAGGCAGGCAGAGAATTCCCTGCTAGCACCTTCTCTGTGCCTGGGAAGCAGAAGTGTTCACATTGCTTCGCAAGAATCGCTTTTGTGCAGAAAACAGTAATACTTGTTCAGAACGAAAGAAAGCACAGAGCCCCAGATTCTATGTTGTCCTGGAGAGCTTGCAGAGCACTGGGGAAAGGCAGGCAGAGAATTCCCTGCTAGCACCTTCTCTGTGCCTGGGAAGCAGAAGTGTTCATATTGCTTCGCAAGAATCGCTTTTGTGCAGAAAACAGTAACACTTGTTCAGAAGGAAAGACAGCACAGAGCCCCAGATTTTATGTTGTCCTGCAGAGCTTGCAGAGCACTGGGGAAAGGCAGGCAGAGAATTCCCTGCTAGGACCTTCTCTGTGCCTGGGAAGCAGAAGTGTTCACATTGCTTCGCAAGAATCGCTTTTGTGCAGAAAACAGTAACACTTGTTCAGAAGTAAAGAAAGCACAGAGCCCCAGATTTTATGTTGTCCTGGAGAGCTTGCAGAGCACTGGGGAAAGGCAGGCAGAGGATTCCCTGCTAGCACCTTCTCTGTGCCTGGGAAGCAGAAGTGTTCACATTGCTTCGCAGAAACGCTTTTGTGCAGAAAACAGTAACACTTGTTCAGAACGAAAGAAAGCACAGAGCCCCAGATTCTATGTTGTCCTGGAGAGCTTGCAGAGCACTGGGGAAAGGCAGGCAGAGAATTCCCTGCTAGCACCTTCTCTGTGCCTGGGAAGCAGAAGTGTTCACATTGCTTCGCAGAATCGCTTTTGTGCAGAAAACACTAACACTTGTTCAGAAGGAAAGAAAGCACAGAGCCCCAGATTCTATGTTGTCCTGGAGAGCTTGCAGAGCACTGGGGAAAGGCAGGCAGAGAATTCCCTGCTAGCACCTTCTCTGTGCCTGGGAAGCAGAAGTGTTCACATTGCTTCGCAAGAATCGCTTTTGTGCAGAAAACAGTAACACTTGTTCAGAACGAAAGAAAGCACAGAGCCCCAGAGTCTATGTTGTCCTGGAGAGCTTGCAGAGCACTGGGGAAAGGCAGGCAGAGAATTCCTTGCAAGCACCTTCTCTGTGCCTGGGAAGCAGAAGTGTTCACATTGCTTCGCAAAAATCGCTTTTGTGCAGAAAACAGTAACACTTGTTCAGAAGGAAAGAAAGCACAGAGCCCCAGATTTTATGTTGTCCTGGAGAGCTTGCAGAGCACTGGGGAAAGGCAGGCAGAGAATTCCTTGCTAGCACCTTCTCTGTGCCTGGGAAGCAGAAGTGTTCACATTGCTTCGCAGAATTGCTTTTGTGCAGAAAACACTAACACTTGTTCAGAAGGAAAGAAAGCACAGAGCCCCAGATTCTATGTTGTCCTGGAGAGCTTGCAGAGCACTGGGGAAAGGCAGGCAGAGAATTCCTTGCTAGCACCTTCTCTGTGCCTGGGAAGCAGAAGTGTTCACATTGCTTCGCAAGAATCGCTTTTGTGCAGAAAACAGTAACAGTTGTTCAGAACGAAAGAAAGCACAGAGCCCCAGATTTTATGTTGTCCTGGAGAGCTTGCAGAGCACTGGGGAAAGGCAGGCAGAGAATTCCCTGCTAGCACCTTCTCTGTGCCTGGGAAGCAGAAGTGTTCACATTGCTTCGCAAGAATCGCTTTTGTGCAGAAAACAGTAACACTTGTTCAGAACGAAAGAAAGCACAGAGCCCCAGATTCTATGTTGTCCTGGAGAGCTTGCAGAGCACTGGGGAAAGGCAGGCAGAGAATTCCCTGCTAGCACCTTCTCTGTGCCTGGGAAGCAGAAGTGTTCACATTGCTTCGCAGAATCGCTTTTGTGCAGAAAACAGTAACAGTTGTTCAGAACGAAAGAAAGCACAGAGCCCCAGATTTTATGTTGTCCTGCAGAGCTTGCAGAGCACTGGGGAAAGGCAGGCAGAGAATTCCCTGCTAGCACCTTCTCTGTGCCTGGGAAGCAGAAGTGTTCACATTGCTTCGCAAGAATCGCTTTTGTGCAGAAAACACTAACACTTGTTCAGAAGGAAAGAAAGCACAGAGCCCCAGATTTTATGTTGTCCTGGAGAGCTTGCAGAGAACTGGGGAAAGGCAGGCAGAGAATTCCCTGATAGCACCTTCTCTGTGCCTGGGAAGCAGAAGTGTTCACATTGCTTCGCAGAATCGCTTTTGTGCAGAAAACACTAACACTTGTTCAGAACGAAAGAAAGCACAGAGCCCCAGATTCTATGTTGTCCTGGAGAGCTTGCAGAGCACTGGGGAAAGGCAGGCAGAGAATTCCCTGCTAGCACCTTCTCTGTGCCTGTTCACATTGCTTCGCAGAATCGCTTTTGTGCAGAAAACAGTAACACTTGTTCAGAACGAAAGAAAGCACAGAGCCCCAGGTTCTATGTTGTCCTGGAGAGCTTGCAGAGCACTGGGGAAAGGCAGGCAGAGAATTCCCTGCTAGCACCTTCTCTGTGCCTGGGAAGCAGAAGTGTTCACATTGCTTCGCAAGAATCGCTTTTGTGCAGAAAACAGTAACACTTGTTCAGAAGGAAAGAAAGCACAGAGCCCCAGATTCTATGTTGTCCTGGAGAGCTTGCAGAGCACTGGGGAAAGGCAGGCAGAGAATTCCTTGCTAGCACCTTCTCTGTGCCTGGGAAGCAGAAGTGTTCACATTGCTTCGCAAGAATCGCTTTTGTGCAGAAAACAGTAACAGTTGTTCAGAACGAAAGAAAGCACAGAGCCCCAGATTTTATGTTGTCCTGGAGAGCTTGCAGAGCACTGGGGAAAGGCAGGCAGAGAATTCCCTGCTAGCACCTTCTCTGTGCCTGGGAAGCAGAAGTGTTCACATTGCTTCGCAAGAATCGCTTTTGTGCAGAAAACAGTAACACTTGTTCAGAACGAAAGAAAGCACAGAGCCCCAGATTCTATGTTGTCCTGGAGAGCTTGCAGAGCACTGGGGAAAGGCAGGCAGAGAATTCCCTGCTAGCACCTTCTCTGTGCCTGGGAAGCAGAAGTGTTCATATTGCTTCGCAAGAATCGCTTTTGTGCAGAAAACAGTAACACTTGTTCAGAAGGAAAGACAGCACAGAGCCCCAGATTTTATGTTGTCCTGGAGAGCTTGCAGAGCACTGGGGAAAGGCAGGCAGAGAATTCCCTGCTAGGACCTTCTCTGTGCCTGGGAAGCAGAAGTGTTCACATTGCTTCGCAAGAATCGCTTTTGTGCAGAAAACAGTAACACTTGTTCAGAAGTAAAGAAAGCACAGAGCCCCAGATTTTATGTTGTCCTGGAGAGCTTGCAGAGCACTGGGGAAAGGCAGGCAGAGAATTCCCTGCTAGCACCTTCTCTGTGCCTGGGAAGCAGAAGTGTTCACATTGCTTCGCAGAAACGCTTTTGTGCAGAAAACAGTAACACTTGTTCAGAAGGAAAGAAAGCACAGAGCCCCAGATTCTATGTTGTCCTGGAGAGCTTGCAGAGCACTGGGGAAAGGCAGGCAGAGAATTCCCTGCTAGCACCTTCTCTGTGCCTGGGAAGCAGAAGTGTTCACATTGCTTCGCAGAATCGCTTTTGTGCAGAAAACACTAACACTTGTTCAGAAGGAAAGAAAGCACAGAGCCCCAGATTCTATGTTGTCCTGGAGAGCTTGCAGAGCACTGGGGAAAGGCAGGCAGAGAATTCCCTGCTAGCACCTTCTCTGTGCCTGGGAAGCAGAAGTGTTCACATTGCTTCGCAAGAATCGCTTTTGTGCAGAAAACAGTAACACTTGTTCAGAACGAAAGAAAGCACAGAGCCCCAGAGTCTATGTTGTCCTGGAGAGCTTGCAGAGCACTGGGGAAAGGCAGGCAGAGAATTCCTTGCAAGCACCTTCTCTGTGCCTGGGAAGCAGAAGTGTTCACATTGCTTCGCAAAAATCGCTTTTGTGCAGAAAACACTAACACTTGTTCAGAAGGAAAGAAAGCACAGAGCCCCAGATTTTATGTTGTCCTGGAGAGCTTGCAGAGCACTGGGGAAAGGCAGGCAGAGAATTCCTTGCTAGCACCTTCTCTGTGCCTGGGAAGCAGAAGTGTTCACATGGCTTCGCAAGAATCGCTTTTGTGCAGAAAACACTAACACTTGTTCAGAAGGAAAGAAAGCACAGAGCCCCAGATTTTATGTTGTCCTGCAGAGCTTGCAGAGCACTGGGGAAAGGCAGGCAGAGAATTCCTTGCTAGCACCTTCTCTGTGCCTGGGAAGCAGAAGTGTTCACATTGCTTCGCAGAATCGCTTTTGTGCAGAAAACAGTAACACTTGTTCAGAACGAAAGAAAGCACAGAGCCCCAGATTTTATGTTGTCCTGGAGAGCTTGCAGAGCACTGGGGAAAGGCAGGCAGAGAATTCCCTGCTAGCACCTTCTCTGTGCCTGTTCACATTGCTTCGCAGAATCGCTTTTGTGCAGAAAACAGTAACACTTGTTCAGAAGGAAAGAAAGCACAGAGCCCCAGATTCTATGTTGTCCTGGAGAGCTTGCAGAGCACTGGGGAAAGGCAGGCAGAGAATTCCCTGCTAGCACCTTCTCTGTGCCTGTTCACATTGCTTCGCAGAATCGCTTTTGTGCAGAAAACAGTAACACTTGTTCAGAACGAAAGAAAGCACAGAGCCCCAGATTCTATGTTGTCCTGGAGAGCTTGCAGAGCACTGGGGAAAGGCAGGCAGAGAATTCCCTGCTAGCACCTTCTCTGTGCCTGGGAAGCAGAAGTGTTCACATTGCTTCGCAAGAATCGCTTTTGTGCAGAAAACACTAACACTTGTTCAGAAGTAAAGAAAGCACAGAGCCCCAGATTTTATGTTGTCCTGGAGAGCTTGCAGAGCACTGGGGAAAGGCAGGCAGAGAATTCCCTGCTAGCACCTTCTCTGTGCCTGGGAAGCAGAAGTGTTCACATTGCTTCGCAGAAACGCTTTTGTGCAGAAAACAGTAACACTTGTTCAGAACGAAAGAAAGCACAGAGCCCCAGATTCTATGTTGTCCTGGAGAGCTTGCAGAGCACTGGGGAAAGGCAGGCAGAGAATTCCCTGCTAGCACCTTCTCTGTGCCTGGGAAGCAGAAGTGTTCACATTGCTTCGCAGAATCGCTTTTGTGCAGAAAACACTAACACTTGTTCAGAACGAAAGAAAGCACAGAGCCCCAGATTCTATGTTGTCCTGGAGAGCTTGCAGAGCACTGGGGAAAGGCAGGCAGAGAATTCCCTGCTAGCACCTTCTCTGTGCCTGGGAAGCAGAAGTGTTCACATTGCTTCGCAAGAATCGCTTTTGTGCAGAAAACAGTAACACTTGTTCAGAACGAAAGAAAGCACAGAGCCCCAGATTCTATGTTGTCCTGGAGAGCTTGCAGAGCACTGGGGAAAGGCAGGCAGAGAATTCCTTGCAAGCACCTTCTCTGTGCCTGGGAAGCAGAAGTGTTCACATTGCTTCGCAGAATTGCTTTTGTGCAGAAAACAGTAACACTTGTTCAGAACGAAAGAAAGCACAGAGCCCCAGATTCTATGTTGTCCTGGAGAGCTTGCAGAGCACTGGGGAAAGGCAGGCAGAGAATTCCCTGCTAGCACCTTCTCTGTGCCTGTTCACATTGCTTCGCAGAATCGCTTTTGTGCAGAAAACAGTAACACTTGTTCAGAACGAAAGAAAGCACAGAGCCCCAGATTCTATGTTGTCCTGGAGAGCTTGCAGAGCACTGGGGAAAGGCAGGCAGAGAATTCCCTGCTAGCACCTTCTCTGTGCCTGGGAAGCAGAAGTGTTCACATTGCTTCGCAAGAATCGCTTTTGTGCAGAAAACACTAACACTTGTTCAGAAGGAAAGAAAGCACAGAGCCCCAGATTTTATGTTGTCCTGCAGAGCTTGCAGAGCACTGGGGAAAGGCAGGCAGAGAATTCCTTGCTAGCACCTTCTCTGTGCCTGGGAAGCAGAAGTGTTCACATTGCTTCGCAAGAATCGCTTTTGTGCAGAAAACAGTAACACTTGTTCAGAACGAAAGAAAGCACAGAGCCCCAGATTCTATGTTGTCCTGGAGAGCTTGCAGAGCACTGGGGAAAGGCAGGCAGAGAATTCCCTGCTAGCACCTTCTCTGTGCCTGGGAAGCAGAAGTGTTCACATTGCTTCGCAGAATCGCTTTTGTGCAGAAAACACTAACACTTGTTCAGAAGGAAAGAAAGCACAGAGCCCCAGATTCTATGTTGTCCTGGAGAGCTTGCAGAGCACTGGGGAAAGGCAGGCAGAGAATTCCCTGCTAGCACCTTCTCTGTGCCTGTTCACATTGCTTCGCAGAATCGCTTTTGTGCAGAAAACAGTAACACTTGTTCAGAACGAAAGAAAGCACAGAGCCCCAGGTTCTATGTTGTCCTGGAGAGCTTGCAGAGCACTGGGGAAAGGCAGGCAGAGAATTCCCTGCTAGCACCTTCTCTGTGCCTGGGAAGCAGAAGTGTTCACATTGCTTCGCAAGAATCGCTTTTGTGCAGAAAACAGTAACACTTGTTCAGAAGGAAAGAAAGCACAGAGCCCCAGATTCTATGTTGTCCTGGAGAGCTTGCAGAGCACTGGGGAAAGGCAGGCAGAGAATTCCTTGCTAGCACCTTCTCTGTGCCTGGGAAGCAGAAGTGTTCACATTGCTTCGCAAGAATCGCTTTTGTGCAGAAAACAGTAACAGTTGTTCAGAACGAAAGAAAGCACAGAGCCCCAGATTTTATGTTGTCCTGGAGAGCTTGCAGAGCACTGGGGAAAGGCAGGCAGAGAATTCCCTGCTAGCACCTTCTCTGTGCCTGGGAAGCAGAAGTGTTCACATTGCTTCGCAAGAATCGCTTTTGTGCAGAAAACAGTAACACTTGTTCAGAACGAAAGAAAGCACAGAGCCCCAGATTCTATGTTGTCCTGGAGAGCTTGCAGAGCACTGGGGAAAGGCAGGCAGAGAATTCCCTGCTAGCACCTTCTCTGTGCCTGGGAAGCAGAAGTGTTCATATTGCTTCGCAAGAATCGCTTTTGTGCAGAAAACAGTAACACTTGTTCAGAAGGAAAGACAGCACAGAGCCCCAGATTTTATGTTGTCCTGGAGAGCTTGCAGAGCACTGGGGAAAGGCAGGCAGAGAATTCCCTGCTAGGACCTTCTCTGTGCCTGGGAAGCAGAAGTGTTCACATTGCTTCGCAAGAATCGCTTTTGTGCAGAAAACAGTAACACTTGTTCAGAAGTAAAGAAAGCACAGAGCCCCAGATTTTATGTTGTCCTGGAGAGCTTGCAGAGCACTGGGGAAAGGCAGGCAGAGAATTCCCTGCTAGCACCTTCTCTGTGCCTGGGAAGCAGAAGTGTTCACATTGCTTCGCAGAAACGCTTTTGTGCAGAAAACAGTAACACTTGTTCAGAAGGAAAGAAAGCACAGAGCCCCAGATTCTATGTTGTCCTGGAGAGCTTGCAGAGCACTGGGGAAAGGCAGGCAGAGAATTCCCTGCTAGCACCTTCTCTGTGCCTGGGAAGCAGAAGTGTTCACATTGCTTCGCAGAATCGCTTTTGTGCAGAAAACACTAACACTTGTTCAGAAGGAAAGAAAGCACAGAGCCCCAGATTCTATGTTGTCCTGGAGAGCTTGCAGAGCACTGGGGAAAGGCAGGCAGAGAATTCCCTGCTAGCACCTTCTCTGTGCCTGGGAAGCAGAAGTGTTCACATTGCTTCGCAAGAATCGCTTTTGTGCAGAAAACAGTAACACTTGTTCAGAACGAAAGAAAGCACAGAGCCCCAGAGTCTATGTTGTCCTGGAGAGCTTGCAGAGCACTGGGGAAAGGCAGGCAGAGAATTCCTTGCAAGCACCTTCTCTGTGCCTGGGAAGCAGAAGTGTTCACATTGCTTCGCAAAAATCGCTTTTGTGCAGAAAACACTAACACTTGTTCAGAAGGAAAGAAAGCACAGAGCCCCAGATTTTATGTTGTCCTGGAGAGCTTGCAGAGCACTGGGGAAAGGCAGGCAGAGAATTCCTTGCTAGCACCTTCTCTGTGCCTGGGAAGCAGAAGTGTTCACATGGCTTCGCAAGAATCGCTTTTGTGCAGAAAACACTAACACTTGTTCAGAAGGAAAGAAAGCACAGAGCCCCAGATTTTATGTTGTCCTGCAGAGCTTGCAGAGCACTGGGGAAAGGCAGGCAGAGAATTCCTTGCTAGCACCTTCTCTGTGCCTGGGAAGCAGAAGTGTTCACATTGCTTCGCAGAATCGCTTTTGTGCAGAAAACAGTAACACTTGTTCAGAACGAAAGAAAGCACAGAGCCCCAGATTTTATGTTGTCCTGGAGAGCTTGCAGAGCACTGGGGAAAGGCAGGCAGAGAATTCCCTGCTAGCACCTTCTCTGTGCCTGTTCACATTGCTTCGCAGAATCGCTTTTGTGCAGAAAACAGTAACACTTGTTCAGAAGGAAAGAAAGCACAGAGCCCCAGATTCTATGTTGTCCTGGAGAGCTTGCAGAGCACTGGGGAAAGGCAGGCAGAGAATTCCCTGCTAGCACCTTCTCTGTGCCTGTTCACATTGCTTCGCAGAATCGCTTTTGTGCAGAAAACAGTAACACTTGTTCAGAACGAAAGAAAGCACAGAGCCCCAGATTCTATGTTGTCCTGGAGAGCTTGCAGAGCACTGGGGAAAGGCAGGCAGAGAATTCCCTGCTAGCACCTTCTCTGTGCCTGGGAAGCAGAAGTGTTCACATTGCTTCGCAAGAATCGCTTTTGTGCAGAAAACACTAACACTTGTTCAGAAGTAAAGAAAGCACAGAGCCCCAGATTTTATGTTGTCCTGGAGAGCTTGCAGAGCACTGGGGAAAGGCAGGCAGAGAATTCCCTGCTAGCACCTTCTCTGTGCCTGGGAAGCAGAAGTGTTCACATTGCTTCGCAGAAACGCTTTTGTGCAGAAAACAGTAACACTTGTTCAGAACGAAAGAAAGCACAGAGCCCCAGATTCTATGTTGTCCTGGAGAGCTTGCAGAGCACTGGGGAAAGGCAGGCAGAGAATTCCCTGCTAGCACCTTCTCTGTGCCTGGGAAGCAGAAGTGTTCACATTGCTTCGCAGAATCGCTTTTGTGCAGAAAACACTAACACTTGTTCAGAACGAAAGAAAGCACAGAGCCCCAGATTCTATGTTGTCCTGGAGAGCTTGCAGAGCACTGGGGAAAGGCAGGCAGAGAATTCCCTGCTAGCACCTTCTCTGTGCCTGGGAAGCAGAAGTGTTCACATTGCTTCGCAAGAATCGCTTTTGTGCAGAAAACAGTAACACTTGTTCAGAACGAAAGAAAGCACAGAGCCCCAGATTCTATGTTGTCCTGGAGAGCTTGCAGAGCACTGGGGAAAGGCAGGCAGAGAATTCCTTGCAAGCACCTTCTCTGTGCCTGGGAAGCAGAAGTGTTCACATTGCTTCGCAGAATTGCTTTTGTGCAGAAAACAGTAACACTTGTTCAGAACGAAAGAAAGCACAGAGCCCCAGATTCTATGTTGTCCTGGAGAGCTTGCAGAGCACTGGGGAAAGGCAGGCAGAGAATTCCCTGCTAGCACCTTCTCTGTGCCTGTTCACATTGCTTCGCAGAATCGCTTTTGTGCAGAAAACAGTAACACTTGTTCAGAACGAAAGAAAGCACAGAGCCCCAGATTCTATGTTGTCCTGGAGAGCTTGCAGAGCACTGGGGAAAGGCAGGCAGAGAATTCCCTGCTAGCACCTTCTCTGTGCCTGGGAAGCAGAAGTGTTCACATTGCTTCGCAAGAATCGCTTTTGTGCAGAAAACACTAACACTTGTTCAGAAGGAAAGAAAGCACAGAGCCCCAGATTTTATGTTGTCCTGCAGAGCTTGCAGAGCACTGGGGAAAGGCAGGCAGAGAATTCCTTGCTAGCACCTTCTCTGTGCCTGGGAAGCAGAAGTGTTCACATTGCTTCGCAAGAATCGCTTTTGTGCAGAAAACAGTAACACTTGTTCAGAACGAAAGAAAGCACAGAGCCCCAGATTCTATGTTGTCCTGGAGAGCTTGCAGAGCACTGGGGAAAGGCAGGCAGAGAATTCCCTGCTAGCACCTTCTCTGTGCCTGGGAAGCAGAAGTGTTCACATTGCTTCGCAGAATCGCTTTTGTGCAGAAAACACTAACACTTGTTCAGAAGGAAAGAAAGCACAGAGCCCCAGATTCTATGTTGTCCTGGAGAGCTTGCAGAGCACTGGGGAAAGGCAGGCAGAGAATTCCCTGCTAGCACCTTCTCTGTGCCTGGGAAGCAGAAGTGTTCACATTGCTTCGCAAGAATCGCTTTTGTGCAGAAAACAGTAACACTTCTTCAGAACTAAAGAAAGCACAGAGCCCCAGATTTTATGTTGTCCTGGAGAGCTTGCAGAGCACTGGGGAAAGGCAGGCAGAGAATTCCTTGCTAGCACCTTCTCTGTGCCTGGGAAGCAGAAGTGTTCACATTGCTTCGCAGAATTGCTTTTGTGCAGAAAACACTAACACTTGTTCAGAAGGAAAGAAAGCACAGAGCCCCAGATTCTATGTTGTCCTGGAGAGCTTGCAGAGCACTGGGGAAAGGCAGGCAGAGAATTCCTTGCTAGCACCTTCTCTGTGCCTGGGAAGCAGAAGTGTTCACATTGCTTCGCAAGAATCGCTTTTGTGCAGAAAACAGTAACAGTTGTTCAGAACGAAAGAAAGCACAGAGCCCCAGATTTTATGTTGTCCTGGAGAGCTTGCAGAGCACTGGGGAAAGGCAGGCAGAGAATTCCCTGCTAGCACCTTCTCTGTGCCTGGGAAGCAGAAGTGTTCACATTGCTTCGCAAGAATCGCTTTTGTGCAGAAAACAGTAACACTTGTTCAGAACGAAAGAAAGCACAGAGCCCCAGATTCTATGTTGTCCTGGAGAGCTTGCAGAGCACTGGGGAAAGGCAGGCAGAGAATTCCCTGCTAGCACCTTCTCTGTGCCTGGGAAGCAGAAGTGTTCACATTGCTTCGCAAGAATCGCTTTTGTGCAGAAAACAGTAACACTTGTTCAGAACGAAAGAAAGCACAGAGCCCCAGATTTTATGTTGTCCTGCAGAGCTTGCAGAGCACTGGGGAAAGGCAGGCAGAGAATTCCCTGCTAGCACCTTCTCTGTGCCTGGGAAGCAGAAGTGTTCACATTGCTTCGCAAGAATCGCTTTTGTGCAGAAAACACTAACACTTGTTCAGAAGGAAAGAAAGCACAGAGCCCCAGATTTTATGTTGTCCTGGAGAGCTTGCAGAGAACTGGGGAAAGGCAGGCAGAGAATTCCCTGATAGCACCTTCTCTGTGCCTGGGAAGCAGAAGTGTTCACATTGCTTCGCAGAATCGCTTTTGTGCAGAAAACAGTAACACTTGTTCAGAACGAAAGAAAGCACAGAGCCCCAGATTCTATGTTGTCCTGGAGAGCTTACAGAGCACTGGGGAAAGGGAGGCAGAGAATTCCCTGCTAGCACCTTCTCTGTGCCTGTTCACATTGCTTCGCAGAATCGCTTTTGTGCAGAAAACAGTAACACTTGTTCAGAACGAAAGAAAGCACAGAGCCCCAGATTCTATGTTGTCCTGGAGAGCTTGCAGAGCACTGGGGAAAGGCAGGCAGAGAATTCCCTGCTAGCACCTTCTCTGTGCCTGGGAAGCAGAAGTGTTCACATTGCTTCGCAAGAATCGCTTTTGTGCAGAAAACAGTAACACTTGTTCAGAACGAAAGAAAGCACAGAGCCCCAGATTTTATGTTGTCCTGGAGAGCTTGCAGAGCACTGGGGAAAGGCAGGCAGAGAATTCCCTGCTAGCACCTTCTCTGTGCCTGGGAAGCAGAAGTGTTCACATTGCTTCGCAAGAATCGCTTTTGTGCAGAAAACAGTAACACTTGTTCAGAAGGAAAGAAAGCACAGAGCCCCAGATTCTATGTTGTCCTGGAGAGCTTGCAGAGCACTGGGGAAAGGCAGGCAGAGAATTCCCTGCTAGCACCTTCTCTGTGCCTGGGAAGCAGAAGTGTTCACATTGCTTCGCAGAATCGCTTTTGTGCAGAAAACAGTAACACTTGTTCAGAACGAAAGAAAGCACAGAGCCCCAGATTCTATGTTGTCCTGGAGAGCTTGCAGAGCACTGGGGAAAGGCAGGCAGAGAATTCCCTGCTAGCACCTTCTCTGTGCCTGGGAAGCAGAAGTGTTCACATTGCTTCGCAAGAATCGCTTTTGTGCAGAAAACAGTAACACTTGTTCAGAAGGAAAGAAAGCACAGAGCCCCAGATTTTATGTTGTCCTGGAGAGCTTGCAGAGCACTGGGGAAAGGCAGGCAGAGAATTCCTTGCTAGCACCTTCTCTGTGCCTGGGAAGCAGAAGTGTTCACATTGCTTCGCAGAATTGCTTTTGTGCAGAAAACACTAACACTTGTTCAGAAGGAAAGAAAGCACAGAGCCCCAGATTCTATGTTGTCCTGGAGAGCTTGCAGAGCACTGGGGAAAGGCAGGCAGAGAATTCCTTGCTAGCACCTTCTCTGTGCCTGGGAAGCAGAAGTGTTCACATTGCTTCGCAAGAATCGCTTTTGTGCAGAAAACAGTAACAGTTGTTCAGAACGAAAGAAAGCACAGAGCCCCAGATTTTATGTTGTCCTGGAGAGCTTGCAGAGCACTGGGGAAAGGCAGGCAGAGAATTCCCTGCTAGCACCTTCTCTGTGCCTGGGAAGCAGAAGTGTTCACATTGCTTCGCAAGAATCGCTTTTGTGCAGAAAACAGTAACACTTGTTCAGAACGAAAGAAAGCACAGAGCCCCAGATTCTATGTTGTCCTGGAGAGCTTGCAGAGCACTGGGGAAAGGCAGGCAGAGAATTCCCTGCTAGCACCTTCTCTGTGCCTGGGAAGCAGAAGTGTTCATATTGCTTCGCAAGAATCGCTTTTGTGCAGAAAACAGTAACACTTGTTCAGAAGGAAAGACAGCACAGAGCCCCAGATTTTATGTTGTCCTGCAGAGCTTGCAGAGCACTGGGGAAAGGCAGGCAGAGAATTCCCTGCTAGGACCTTCTCTGTGCCTGGGAAGCAGAAGTGTTCACATTGCTTCGCAAGAATCGCTTTTGTGCAGAAAACAGTAACACTTGTTCAGAAGTAAAGAAAGCACAGAGCCCCAGATTTTATGTTGTCCTGGAGAGCTTGCAGAGCACTGGGGAAAGGCAGGCAGAGGATTCCCTGCTAGCACCTTCTCTGTGCCTGGGAAGCAGAAGTGTTCACATTGCTTCGCAGAAACGCTTTTGTGCAGAAAACAGTAACACTTGTTCAGAACGAAAGAAAGCACAGAGCCCCAGATTCTATGTTGTCCTGGAGAGCTTGCAGAGCACTGGGGAAAGGCAGGCAGAGAATTCCCTGCTAGCACCTTCTCTGTGCCTGGGAAGCAGAAGTGTTCACATTGCTTCGCAGAATCGCTTTTGTGCAGAAAACACTAACACTTGTTCAGAAGGAAAGAAAGCACAGAGCCCCAGATTCTATGTTGTCCTGGAGAGCTTGCAGAGCACTGGGGAAAGGCAGGCAGAGAATTCCCTGCTAGCACCTTCTCTGTGCCTGGGAAGCAGAAGTGTTCACATTGCTTCGCAAGAATCGCTTTTGTGCAGAAAACAGTAACACTTGTTCAGAACGAAAGAAAGCACAGAGCCCCAGAGTCTATGTTGTCCTGGAGAGCTTGCAGAGCACTGGGGAAAGGCAGGCAGAGAATTCCTTGCAAGCACCTTCTCTGTGCCTGGGAAGCAGAAGTGTTCACATTGCTTCGCAAAAATCGCTTTTGTGCAGAAAACACTAACACTTGTTCAGAAGGAAAGAAAGCACAGAGCCCCAGATTTTATGTTGTCCTGGAGAGCTTGCAGAGCACTGGGGAAAGGCAGGCAGAGAATTCCTTGCTAGCACCTTCTCTGTGCCTGGGAAGCAGAAGTGTTCACATTGCTTCGCAAGAATCGCTTTTGTGCAGAAAACACTAACACTTGTTCAGAAGGAAAGAAAGCACAGAGCCCCAGATTTTATGTTGTCCTGCAGAGCTTGCAGAGCACTGGGGAAAGGCAGGCAGAGAATTCCTTGCTAGCACCTTCTCTGTGCCTGGGAATCAGAAGTGTTCACATTGCTTCGCAGAATCGCTTTTGTGCAGAAAACAGTAACACTTGTTCAGAAGGAAAGAAAGCACAGAGCCCCAGATTTTATGTTGTCCTGGAGAGCTTGCAGAGCACTGGGGAAAGGCAGGCAGAGAATTCCTTGCTAGCACCTTCTCTGTGCCTGGGAAGCAGAAGTGTTCACATTGCTTCGCAAGAATCGCTTTTGTGCAGAAAACAGTAACACTTGTTCAGAAGGAAAGAAAGCACAGAGCCCCAGATTTTATGTTGTCCTGGAGAGCTTGCAGAGCACTGGGGAAAGGCAGGCAGAGAATTCCCTGCTAGCACCTTCTCTGTGCCTGTTCACATTGCTTCGCAGAATCGCTTTTGTGCAGAAAACAGTAACACTTGTTCAGAAGGAAAGAAAGCACAGAGCCCCAGATTCTATGTTGTCCTGGAGAGCTTGCAGAGCACTGGGGAAAGGCAGGCAGAGAATTCCCTGCTAGCACCTTCTCTGTGCCTGGGAAGCAGAAGTGTTCACATTGCTTCGCAGAATCGCTTTTGTGCAGAAAACAGTAACACTTGTTCAGAAGGAAAGAAAGCACAGAGCCCCAGATTTTATGTTGTCCTGGAGAGCTTGCAGAGCACTGGGGAAAGGCAGGCAGAGAATTCCCTGCTAGCACCTTCTCTGTTCCTGTTCACATTGCTTCGCAAAATCGCTTTTGTGCAGAAAACAGTAACACTTGTTCAGAAGGAAAGAAAGCACAGAGCCCCAGAATTTATGTTGTCCTGGAGAGCTTGCAGAGCACTGGGGAAAGGCAGGCAGAGAATTCCCTGCTAGCACCTTCTCTGTGCCTGTTCACATTGCTTCGCAGAATCGCTTTTGTGCAGAAAACAGTAACACTTGTTCAGAACGAAAGAAAGCACAGAGCCCCAGATTCTATGTTGTCCTGGAGAGCTTGCAGAGCACTGGGGAAAGGCAGGCAGAGAATTCCTTGCTAGCACCTTCTCTGTGCCTGGGAAGCAGAAGTGTTCACATTGCTTCGCAAGAATCGCTTTTGTGCAGAAAACAGTAACACTTGTTCAGAAGTAAAGAAAGCACAGAGCCCCAGATTTTATGTTGTCCTGGAGAGCTTGCAGAGCACTGGGGAAAGGCAGGCAGAGAATTCCCTGCTAGCACCTTCTCTGTGCCTGGGAAGCAGAAGTGTTCACATTGCTTCGCAGAAACGCTTTTGTGCAGAAAACAGTAACACTTGTTCAGAACGAAAGAAAGCACAGAGCCCCAGATTCTATGTTGTCCTGGAGAGCTTGCAGAGCACTGGGGAAAGGCAGGCAGAGAATTCCCTGCTAGCACCTTCTCTGTGCCTGGGAAGCAGAAGTGTTCACATTGCTTCGCAGAATCGCTTTTGTGCAGAAAACACTAACACTTGTTCAGAAGGAAAGAAAGCACAGAGCCCCAGATTCTATGTTGTCCTGGAGAGCTTGCAGAGCACTGGGGAAAGGCAGGCAGAGAATTCCCTGCTAGCACCTTCTCTGTGCCTGGGAAGCAGAAGTGTTCACATTGCTTCTCAAGAATCGCTTTTGTGCAGAAAACAGTAACACTTGTTCAGAACGAAAGAAAGCACAGAGCCCCAGATTTTATGTTGTCCTGGAGAGCTTGCAGAGCACTGGGGAAAGGCAGGCAGAGAATTCCTTGCTAGCACCTTCTCTGTGCCTGGGAAGCAGAAGTGTTCACATTGCTTCGCAGAATCGCTTTTGTGCAGAAAACAGTAACACTTGTTCAGAACGAAAGAAAGCACAGAGCCCCAGATTTTATGTTGTCCTGGAGAGCTTGCAGAGCACTGGGGAAAGGCAGGCAGAGAATTCCTTGCTAGCACCTTCTCTGTGCCTGGGAAGCAGAAGTGTTCACATTGCTTCGCAAGAATCGCTTTTGTGCAGAAAACACTAACACTTGTTCAGAAGGAAAGAAAGCACAGAGCCCCAGATTTTATGTTGTCCTGGAGAGCTTGCAGAGCACTGGGGAAAGGCAGGCAGAGAATTCCCTGCTAGCACCTTCTCTGTGCCTGTTCACATTGCTTCGCAGAATCGCTTTTGTGCAGAAAACAGTAACACTTGTTCAGAAGGAAAGACAGCACAGAGCCCCAGATTCTATGTTGTCCTGGAGAGCTTGCAGAGCACTGGGGAAAGGCAGGCAGAGAATTCCCTGCTAGCACCTTCTCTGTGCCTGGGAAGCAGAAGTGTTCACATTGCTTCGCAGAATCGCTTTTGTGCAGAAAACAGTAACACTTGTTCAGAAGGAAAGAAAGCACAGAGCCCCAGATTTTATGTTGTCCTGGAGAGCTTGCAGAGCACTGGGGAAAGGCAGGCAGAGAATTCCTTGCTAGCACCTTCTCTGTGCCTGGGAAGCAGAAGTGTTCACATTGCTTCGCAAGAATCGCTTTTGTGCAGAAAACACTAACACTTGTTCAGAAGGAAAGAAAGCACAGAGCCCCAGATTTTATGTTGTCCTGCAGAGCTTGCAGAGCACTGGGGAAAGGCAGGCAGAGAATTCCCTGCTAGCACCTTCTCTGTGCCTGGGAAGCAGAAGTGTTCACATTGCTTCGCAGAATCGCTTTTGTGCAGAAAACAGTAACACTTGTTCAGAAGGAAAGAAAGCACAGAGCCCCAGATTTTATGTTGTCCTGGAGAGCTTGCAGAGCACTGGGGAAAGGCAGGCAGAGAATTCCTTGCTAGCACCTTCTCTGTGCCTGGGAAGCAGAAGTGTTCACATTGCTTCGCAAGAATCGCTTTTGTGCAGAAAACAGTAACACTTGTTCAGAAGGAAAGAAAGCACAGAGCCCCAGATTTTATGTTGTCCTGGAGAGCTTGCAGAGCACTGGGGAAAGGCAGGCAGAGAATTCCCTGCTAGCACCTTCTCTGTGCCTGTTCACATTGCTTCGCAGAATCGCTTTTGTGCAGAAAACAGTAACACTTGTTCAGAAGGAAAGAAAGCACAGAGCCCCAGATTCTATGTTGTCCTGGAGAGCTTGCAGAGCACTGGGGAAAGGCAGGCAGAGAATTCCCTGCTAGCACCTTCTCTGTGCCTGGGAAGCAGAAGTGTTCACATTGCTTCGCAGAATCGCTTTTGTGCAGAAAACAGTAACACTTGTTCAGAAGGAAAGAAAGCACAGAGCCCCAGATTTTATGTTGTCCTGGAGAGCTTGCAGAGCACTGGGGAAAGGCAGGCAGAGAATTCCCTGCTAGCACCTTCTCTGTTCCTGTTCACATTGCTTCGCAAAATCGCTTTTGTGCAGAAAACAGTAACACTTGTTCAGAAGGAAAGAAAGCACAGAGCCCCAGAATTTATGTTGTCCTGGAGAGCTTGCAGAGCACTGGGGAAAGGCAGGCAGAGAATTCCCTGCTAGCACCTTCTCTGTGCCTGTTCACATTGCTTCGCAGAATCGCTTTTGTGCAGAAAACAGTAACACTTGTTCAGAAGGAAAGAAAGCACAGAGCCCCAGATTCTATGTTGTCCTGGAGAGCTTGCAGAGCACTGGGGAAAGGCAGGCAGAGAATTCCTTGCTAGCACCTTCTCTGTGCCTGGGAAGCAGAAGTGTTCACATTGCTTCGCAAGAATCGCTTTTGTGCAGAAAACAGTAACACTTGTTCAGAAGTAAAGAAAGCACAGAGCCCCAGATTTTATGTTGTCCTGGAGAGCTTGCAGAGCACTGGGGAAAGGCAGGCAGAGAATTCCCTGCTAGCACCTTCTCTGTGCCTGGGAAGCAGAAGTGTTCACATTGCTTCGCAGAAACGCTTTTGTGCAGAAAACAGTAACACTTGTTCAGAACGAAAGAAAGCACAGAGCCCCAGATTCTATGTTGTCCTGGAGAGCTTGCAGAGCACTGGGGAAAGGCAGGCAGAGAATTCCCTGCTAGCACCTTCTCTGTGCCTGGGAAGCAGAAGTGTTCACATTGCTTCGCAGAATCGCTTTTGTGCAGAAAACACTAACACTTGTTCAGAAGGAAAGAAAGCACAGAGCCCCAGATTCTATGTTGTCCTGGAGAGCTTGCAGAGCACTGGGGAAAGGCAGGCAGAGAATTCCCTGCTAGCACCTTCTCTGTGCCTGGGAAGCAGAAGTGTTCACATTGCTTCGCAGAATCGCTTTTGTGCAGAAAACAGTAACACTTGTTCAGAACGAAAGAAAGCACAGAGCCCCAGATTTTATGTTGTCCTGGAGAGCTTGCAGAGCACTGGGGAAAGGCAGGCAGAGAATTCCTTGCTAGCACCTTCTCTGTGCCTGGGAAGCAGAAGTGTTCACATTGCTTCGCAAGAATCGCTTTTGTGCAGAAAACACTAACACTTGTTCAGAAGGAATGAAAGCACAGAGCCCCAGATTTTATGTTGTCCTGGAGAGCTTGCAGAGCACTGGGGAAAGGCAGGCAGAGAATTCCCTGCTAGCACCTTCTCTGTGCCTGTTCACATTGCTTCGCAGAATCGCTTTTGTGCAGAAAACAGTAACACTTGTTCAGAAGGAAAGACAGCACAGAGCCCCAGATTCTATGTTGTCCTGGAGAGCTTGCAGAGCACTGGGGAAAGGCAGGCAGAGAATTCCCTGCTAGCACCTTCTCTGTGCCTGGGAAGCAGAAGTGTTCACATTGCTTCGCAGAATCGCTTTTGTGCAGAAAACAGTAACACTTGTTCAGAAGGAAAGAAAGCACAGAGCCCCAGATTTTATGTTGTCCTGGAGAGCTTGCAGAGCACTGGGGAAAGGCAGGCAGAGAATTCCCTGCTAGCACCTTCTCTGTGCCTGTTCACATTGCTTCGCAAAATCGCTTTTGTGCAGAAAACAGTAACACTTGTTCAGAACGAAAGAAAGCACAGAGCCCCAGAGTCTATGTTGTCCTGGAGAGCTTGCAGAGCACTGGGGAAAGGCAGGCAGAGAATTCCCTGATAGCACCTTCTCTGTGCCTGTTCACATTGCTTCGCAGAATCGCTTTTGTGCAGAAAACAGTAACACTTGTTCAGAACGAAAGAAAGCACAGAGCCCCAGATTCTATGTTGTCCTGGAGAGCTTGCAGAGCACTGGGGAAAGGCAGGCAGAGAATTCCCTGCTAGCACCTTCTCTGTGCGTGGGAAGCAGAAGTGTTCACATTGCTTCGCAGAAACGCTTTTGTGCAGAAAACAGTAACACTTGTTCAGAACGAAAGAAAGCACAGAGCCCCAGATTCTATGTTGTCCTGGAGAGCTTGCAGAGCACTGGGGAAAGGCAGGCAGAGAATTCCCTGCTAGCACCTTCTCTGTGCCTGGGAAGCAGAAGTGTTCACATTGCTTCGCAGAATCACTTTTGTGCAGAAAACACTAACACTTGTTCAGAAGGAAAGAAAGCACAGAGCCCCAGATTCTATGTTGTCCTGGAGAGCTTGCAGAGCACTGGGGAAAGGCAGGCAGAGAATTCCCTGCTAGCACCTTCTCTGTGCCTGGGAAGCAGAAGTGTTCACATTGCTTCGCAAGAATCGCTTTTGTGCAGAAAACAGTAACACTTGTTCAGAACGAAAGAAAGCACAGAGCCCCAGATTTTATGTTGTCCTGCAGAGCTTGCAGAGCACTGGGGAAAGGCAGGCAGAGAATTCCTTGCTAGCACCTTCTCTGTGCCTGGGAAGCAGAAGTGTTCACATTGCTTCGCAGAATCGCTTTTGTGCAGAAAACAGTAACACTTGTTCAGAACGAAAGAAAGCACAGAGCCCCAGATTTTATGTTGTCCTGGAGAGCTTGCAGAGCACTGGGGAAAGGCAGGCAGAGAATTCCTTGCTAGCACCTTCTCTGTGCCTGGGAAGCAGAAGTGTTCACATTGCTTCGCAAGAATCGCTTTTGTGCAGAAAACACTAACACTTGTTCAGAAGGAATGAAAGCACAGAGCCCCAGATTTTATGTTGTCCTGGAGAGCTTGCAGAGCACTGGGGAAAGGCAGGCAGAGAATTCCCTGCTAGCACCTTCTCTGTGCCTGTTCACATTGCTTCGCAGAATCGCTTTTGTGCAGAAAACAGTAACACTTGTTCAGAAGGAAAGAAAGCACAGAGCCCCAGATTCTATGTTGTCCTGGAGAGCTTGCAGAGCACTGGGGAAAGGCAGGCAGAGAATTCCCTGCTAGCACCTTCTCTGTGCCTGGGAAGCAGAAGTGTTCACATTGCTTCGCAGAATCGCTTTTGTGCAGAAAACAGTAACACTTGTTCAGAAGGAAAGAAAGCACAGAGCCCCAGATTTTATGTTGTCCTGGAGAGCTTGCAGAGCACTGGGGAAAGGCAGGCAGAGAATTCCCTGCTAGCACCTTCTCTGTGCCTGTTCACATTGCTTCGCAAAATCGCTTTTGTGCAGAAAACAGTAACACTTGTTCAGAAGGAAAGAAAGCACAGAGCCCCAGATTCTATGTTGTCCTGGAGAGCTTGCAGAGCACTGGGGAAAGGCAGGCAGAGAATTCCCTGATAGCACCTTCTCTGTGCCTGTTCACATTGCTTCGCAGAATCGCTTTTGTGCAGAAAACAGTAACACTTGTTCAGAACGAAAGAAAGCACAGAGCCCCAGATTCTATGTTGTCCTGGAGAGCTTGCAGAGCACTGGGGAAAGGCAGGCAGAGAATTCCTTGCTAGCACCTTCTCTGTGCCTGGGAAGCAGAAGTGTTCACATTGCTTCGCAAGAATCGCTTTTGTGCAGAAAACAGTAACACTTGTTCAGAAGTAAAGAAAGCACAGAGCCCCAGATTTTATGTTGTCCTGGAGAGCTTGCAGAGCACTGGGGAAAGGCAGGCAGAGAATTCCCTGCTAGCACCTTCTCTGTGCCTGGGAAGCAGAAGTGTTCACATTGCTTCGCAGAAACGCTTTTGTGCAGAAAACAGTAACACTTGTTCAGAACGAAAGAAAGCACAGAGCCCCAGATTCTATGTTGTCCTGGAGAGCTTGCAGAGCACTGGGGAAAGGCAGGCAGAGAATTCCCTGCTAGCACCTTCTCTGTGCCTGGGAAGCAGAAGTGTTCACATTGCTTCGCAAGAATCGCTTTTGTGCAGAAAACACTAACACTTGTTCAGAAGGAAAGAAAGCACAGAGCCCCAGATTTTATGTTGTCCTGGAGAGCTTGCAGAGCACTGGGGAAAGGCAGGCAGAGAATTCCTTGCTAGCACCTTCTCTGTGCCTGGGAAGCAGAAGTGTTCACATTGCTTCGCAGAATCGCTTTTGTGCAGAAAACAGTAACACTTGTTCAGAACGAAAGAAAGCACAGAGCCCCAGATTTTATGTTGTCCTGGAGAGCTTGCAGAGCACTGGGGAAAGGCAGGCAGAGAATTCCTTGCTAGCACCTTCTCTGTGCCTGGGAAGCAGAAGTGTTCACATTGCTTCGCAAGAATCGCTTTTGTGCAGAAAACACTAACACTTGTTCAGAAGGAATGAAAGCACAGAGCCCCAGATTTTATGTTGTCCTGGAGAGCTTGCAGAGCACTGGGGAAAGGCAGGCAGAGAATTCCCTGCTAGCACCTTCTCTGTGCCTGTTCACATTGCTTCGCAGAATCGCTTTTGTGCAGAAAACAGTAACACTTGTTCAGAAGGAAAGAAAGCACAGAGCCCCAGATTCTATGTTGTCCTGGAGAGCTTGCAGAGCACTGGGGAAAGGCAGGCAGAGAATTCCCTGCTAGCACCTTCTCTGTGCCTGGGAAGCAGAAGTGTTCACATTGCTTCGCAGAATCGCTTTTGTGCAGAAAACAGTAACACTTGTTCAGAAGGAAAGAAAGCACAGAGCCCCAGATTTTATGTTGTCCTGGAGAGCTTGCAGAGCACTGGGGAAAGGCAGGCAGAGAATTCCCTGCTAGCACCTTCTCTGTGCCTGTTCACATTGCTTCGCAAAATCGCTTTTGTGCAGAAAACAGTAACACTTGTTCAGAAGGAAAGAAAGCACAGAGCCCCAGATTCTATGTTGTCCTGGAGAGCTTGCAGAGCACTGGGGAAAGGCAGGCAGAGAATTCCCTGCTAGCACCTTCTCTGTGCCTGTTCACATTGCTTCGCAGAATCGCTTTTGTGCAGAAAACAGTAACACTTGTTCAGAACGAAAGAAAGCACAGAGCCCCAGATTCTATGTTGTCCTGGAGAGCTTGCAGAGCACTGGGGAAAGGCAGGCAGAGAATTCCTTGCTAGCACCTTCTCTGTGCCTGGGAAGCAGAAGTGTTCACATTGCTTCGCAAGAATCGCTTTTGTGCAGAAAACAGTAACACTTGTTCAGAAGTAAAGAAAGCACAGAGCCCCAGATTTTATGTTGTCCTGGAGAGCTTGCAGAGCAGTGGGGAAAGGCAGGCAGAGAATTCCCTGCTAGCACCTTCTCTGTGCCTGGGAAGCAGAAGTGTTCACATTGCTTCGCAGAAACGCTTTTGTGCAGAAAACAGTAACACTTGTTCAGAACGAAAGAAAGCACAGAGCCCCAGATTCTATGTTGTCCTGGAGAGCTTGCAGAGCACTGGGGAAAGGCAGGTAGAGAATTCCCTGCTAGCACCTTCTCTGTGCCTGGGAAGCAGAAGTGTTCACATTGCTTCGCAGAATCACTTTTGTGCAGAAAACACTAACACTTGTTCAGAAGGAAAGAAAGCACAGAGCCCCAGATTCTATGTTGTCCTGGAGAGCTTGCAGAGCACTGGGGAAAGGCAGGCAGAGAATTCCCTGCTAGCACCTTCTCTGTGCCTGGGAAGCAGAAGTGTTCACATTGCTTCGCAAGAATCGCTTTTGTGCAGAAAACAGTAACACTTGTTCAGAACGAAAGAAAGCACAGAGCCCCAGATTTTATGTTGTCCTGGAGAGCTTGCAGAGCACTGGGGAAAGGCAGGCAGAGAATTCCTTGCTAGCACCTTCTCTGTGCCTGGGAAGCAGAAGTGTTCACATTGCTTCGCAGAATCGCTTTTGTGCAGAAAACAGTAACACTTGTTCAGAACGAAAGAAAGCACAGAGCCCCAGATTTTATGTTGTCCTGGAGAGCTTGCAGAGCACTGGGGAAAGGCAGGCAGAGAATTCCTTGCTAGCACCTTCTCTGTGCCTGGGAAGCAGAAGTGTTCACATTGCTTCGCAAGAATCGCTTTTGTGCAGAAAACACTAACACTTGTTCTGAAGGAATGAAAGCACAGAGCCCCAGATTTTATGTTGTCCTGGAGAGCTTGCAGAGCACTGGGGAAAGGCAGGCAGAGAATTCCTTGCTAGCACCTTCTCTGTGCCTGGGAAGCAGAAGTGTTCACATTGCTTCGCAAGAATCGCTTTTGTGCAGAAAACAGTAACACTTGTTCAGAAGGAAAGAAAGCACAGAGCCCCAGATTTTATGTTGTCCTGGAGAGCTTGCAGAGCACTGGGGAAAGGCAGGCAGAGAATTCCCTGCTAGCACCTTCTCTGTGCCTGTTCACATTGCTTCGCAGAATCGCTTTTGTGCAGAAAACAGTAACACTTGTTCAGAAGGAAAGAAAGCACAGAGCCCCAGATTCTATGTTGTCCTGGAGAGCTTGCAGAGCAGTGGGGAAAGGCAGGCAGAGAATTCCCTGCTAGCACCTTCTCTGTGCCTGGGAAGCAGAAGTGTTCACATTGCTTCGCAGAATCGCTTTTGTGCAGAAAACAGTAACACTTGTTCAGAAGGAAAGAAAGCACAGAGCCCCAGATTTTATGTTGTCCTGGAGAGCTTGCAGAGCACTGGGGAAAGGCAGGCAGAGAATTCCCTGCTAGCACCTTCTCTGTGCCTGTTCACATTGCTTCGCAAAATCGCTTTTGTGCAGAAAACAGTAACACTTGTTCAGAAGGAAAGAAAGCACAGAGCCCCAGATTCTATGTTGTCCTGGAGAGCTTGCAGAGCACTGGGGAAAGGCAGGCAGAGAATTCCCTGATAGCACCTTCTCTGTGCCTGTTCACATTGCTTCGCAGAATCGCTTTTGTGCAGAAAACAGTAACACTTGTTCAGAACGAAAGAAAGCACAGAGCCCCAGATTCTATGTTGTCCTGGAGAGCTTGCAGAGCACTGGGGAAAGGCAGGCAGAGAATTCCTTGCTAGCACCTTCTCTGTGCCTGGGAAGCAGAAGTGTTCACATTGCTTCGCAAGAATCGCTTTTGTGCAGAAAACAGTAACACTTGTTCAGAAGTAAAGAAAGCACAGAGCCCCAGATTTTATGTTGTCCTGGAGAGCTTGCAGAGCACTGGGGAAAGGCAGGCAGAGAATTCCCTGCTAGCACCTTCTCTGTGCCTGGGAAGCAGAAGTGTTCACATTGCTTCGCAGAAACGCTTTTGTGCAGAAAACAGTAACACTTGTTCAGAACGAAAGAAAGCACAGAGCCCCAGAGTCTATGTTGTCCTGGAGAGCTTGCAGAGCACTGGGGAAAGGCAGGCAGAGAATTCCCTGCTAGCACCTTCTCTGTGCCTGGGAAGCAGAAGTGTTCACATTGCTTCGCAAGAATCGCTTTTGTGCAGAAAACAGTAACACTTGTTCAGAACGAAAGAAAGCACAGAGCCCCAGATTTTATGTTGTCCTGGAGAGCTTGCAGAGCACTGGGGAAAGGCAGGCAGAGAATTCCTTGCTAGCACCTTCTCTGTGCCTGGGAAGCAGAAGTGTTCACATTGCTTCGCAGAATCGCTTTTGTGCAGAAAACAGTAACACTTGTTCAGAACGAAAGAAAGCACAGAGCCCCAGATTTTATGTTGTCCTGGAGAGCTTGCAGAGCACTGGGGAAAGGCAGGCAGAGAATTCCTTGCTAGCACCTTCTCTGTGCCTGGGAAGCAGAAGTGTTCACATTGCTTCGCAAGAATCGCTTTTGTGCAGAAAACACTAACACTTGTTCAGAAGGAATGAAAGCACAGAGCCCCAGATTTTATGTTGTCCTGGAGAGCTTGCAGAGCACTGGGGAAAGGCAGGCAGAGAATTCCCTGCTAGCACCTTCTCTGTGCCTGTTCACATTGCTTCGCAGAATCGCTTTTGTGCAGAAAACAGTAACACTTGTTCAGAAGGAAAGAAAGCACAGAGCCCCAGATTCTATGTTGTCCTGGAGAGCTTGCAGAGCACTGGGGAAAGGCAGGCAGAGAATTCCCTGCTAGCACCTTCTCTGTGCCTGGGAAGCAGAAGTGTTCACATTGCTTCGCAGAATCGCTTTTGTGCAGAAAACAGTAACACTTGTTCAGAAGGAAAGAAAGCACAGAGCCCCAGATTTTATGTTGTCCTGGAGAGCTTGCAGAGCACTGGGGAAAGGCAGGCAGAGAATTCCCTGCTAGCACCTTCTCTGTGCCTGTTCACATTGCTTCGCAGAATTGCTTTTGTGCAGAAAACAGTAACACTTGTTCAGAAGGAAAGAAAGCACAGAGCCCCAGAATTTATGTTGTCCTGGAGAGCTTGCAGAGCACTGGGGAAAGGCAGGCAGAGAATTCCCTGCTAGCACCTTCTCTGTGCCTGTTCACATTGCTTCGCAAGAATCGCTTTTGTGCAGAAAACAGTAACACTTGTTCAGAAGTAAAGAAAGCACAGAGCCCCAGATTTTATGTTGTCCTGGAGAGCTTGCAGAGCACTGGGGAAAGGCAGGCAGAGAATTCCCTGCTAGCACCTTCTCTGTGCCTGGGAAGCAGAAGTGTTCACATTGCTTCGCAGAAACGCTTTTGTGCAGAAAACAGTAACACTTGTTCAGAACGAAAGAAAGCACAGAGCCCCAGATTCTATGTTGTCCTGGAGAGCTTGCAGAGCACTGGGGAAAGGCAGGCAGAGAATTCCCTGCTAGCACCTTCTCTGTGCCTGGGAAGCAGAAGTGTTCACATTGCTTCGCAGAATCGCTTTTGTGCAGAAAACACTAACACTTGTTCAGAAGGAAAGAAAGCACAGAGCCCCAGATTCTATGTTGTCCTGGAGAGCTTGCAGAGCACTGGGGAAAGGCAGGCAGAGAATTCCCTGCTAGCACCTTCTCTGTGCCTGGGAAGCAGAAGTGTTCACATTGCTTCGCAAGAATCGCTTTTGTGCAGAAAACAGTAACACTTGTTCAGAACGAAAGAAAGCACAGAGCCCCAGAGTCTATGTTGTCCTGGAGAGCTTGCAGAGCACTGGGGAAAGGCAGGCAGAGAATTCCTTGCAAGCACCTTCTCTGTGCCTGGGAAGCAGAAGTGTTCACATTGCTTCGCAAAAATCGCTTTTGTGCAGAAAACACTAACACTTGTTCAGAAGGAAAGAAAGCACAGAGCCCCAGATTTTATGTTGTCCTGGAGAGCTTGCAGAGCACTGGGGAAAGGCAGGCAGAGAATTCCTTGCTAGCACCTTCTCTGTGCCTGGGAAGCAGAAGTGTTCACATTGCTTCGCAAGAATCGCTTTTGTGCAGAAAACACTAACACTTGTTCAGAAGGAAAGAAAGCACAGAGCCCCAGATTTTATGTTGTCCTGCAGAGCTTGCAGAGCACTGGGGAAAGGCAGGCAGAGAATTCCTTGCTAGCACCTTCTCTGTGCCTGGGAAGCAGAAGTGTTCACATTGCTTCGCAGAATCGCTTTTGTGCAGAAAACAGTAACACTTGTTCAGAACGAAAGAAAGCACAGAGCCCCAGAGTCTATGTTGTCCTGGAGAGCTTGCAGAGCACTGGGGAAAGGCAGGCAGAGAATTCCTTGCTAGCACCTTCTCTGTGCCTGGGAAGCAGAAGTGTTCACATTGCTTTGCAGAATCGCTTTTGTGCAGAAAACAGTAACACTTGTTCATAAGGAAAGAAAGCACAGAGCCCCAGATTTTATGTTGTCCTGGAGAGCTTGCAGAGCACTGGGGAAAGGCAGGCAGAGAATTCCCTGATAGCACCTTCTCTGTTCCTGTTCACATTGCTTCGCAGAATCGCTTTTGTGCAGAAAACATTAACACTTGTTCAGAACGAAAGAAAGCACAGAGCCCCAGATTCTATGTTGTCCTGGAGAGCTTGCAGAGCACTGGGGAAAGGCAGGCAGAGAATTCCCTGCTAGCACCTTCTCTGTGCCTGGGAAGCAGAAGTGTTCACATTGCTTCGCAAGAACCGCTTTTGTGCAGAAAACAGTAACACTTGTTCAGAAGGAAAGAAAGCACAGAGCCCCAGATTTTATGTTGTCCTGGAGAGCTTGCAGAGCACTGGGGAAAGGCAGGCAGAGAATTCCTTGCAAGCACCTTCTCTGTGCCTGGGAAGCAGAAGTGTTCACTATGCTTCGCAGAATTGCTTTTGTGCAGAAAACACTAACACTTGTTCAGAAGGAAAGAAAGCACAGAGCCCCAGATTTTATGTTGTCCTGGAGAGCTTGCAGAGCACTGGGGAAAGGCAGGCAGAGAATTCCTTGCTAGCACCTTCTCTGTGCCTGGGAAGCCGAAGTGTTCACATTGCTTCGCAAGAATCGCTTTTGTGCAGAAAACACTAACACTTGTTCAGAACGAAAGACAGCACAGAGCCCCAGATTTTATGTTGTCCTGGAGAGCTTGCAGAGCACTGGGGAAAGGCAGGCAGAGAATTCCCTGCTAGCACCTTCTCTGTGCCTGGGAAGCAGAAGTGTTCACATTGCTTCGCAGAATCGCTTTTGTGCAGAAAACACTAACACTTGTTCAGAAGGAAAGAAAGCACAGAGCCCCAGATTCTATGTTGTCCTGGAGAGCTTGCAGAGCACTGGGGAAAGGCAGGCAGAGAATTCCCTGCTAGCACCTTCTCTGTGCCTGGGAAGCAGAAGTGTTCACATTGCTTCGCAAGAATCGCTTTTGTGCAGAAAACAGTAACACTTGTTCAGAACGAAAGAAAGCACAGAGCCCCAGAGTCTATGTTGTCCTGGAGAGCTTGCAGAGCACTGGGGAAAGGCAGGCAGAGAATTCCCTGCTAGCACCTTCTCTGTACCTGGGAAGCAGAAGTGTTCACATTGCTTCGCAAGAATCGCTTTTGTGCAGAAAACACTAACACTTGTTCAGAAGGAAAGAAAGCACAGAGCCCCAGATTTTATGTTGTCCTGGAGAGCTTGCAGAGCACTGGGGAAAGGCAGGCAGACAATTCCTTGCTAGCACCTTCTCTGTGCCTGGGAAGCAGAAGTGTTCACATTGCTTCGCAGAATTGCTTTTGTGCAGAAAACACTAACACTTGTTCAGAAGGAATGAAAGCACAGAGCCCCAGATTCTATGTTGTCCTGGAGAGCTTGCAGAGCACTGGGGAAAGGCAGGCAGAGAATTCCTTGCTAGCACCTTCTCTGTGCCTGGGAAGCAAAAGTGTTCACATTGCTTCGCAAGAATCGCTTTTGTGCAGAAAACAGTAACACTTGTTCAGAACGAAAGAAAGCACAGAGCCCCAGATTCTATGTTGTCCTGGAGAGCTTGCAGAGCACTGGGGAAAGGCAGGCAGAGAATTCCCTGCTAGCACCTTCTCTGTACCTGGGAAGCAGAAGTGTTCACATTGCTTCGCAAGAATCGCTTTTGTGCAGAAAACAGTAACACTTGTTCAGAACGAAAGAAAGCACAGAGCCCCAGATTTTATGTTGTCCTGGAGAGCTTGCAGAGCACTGGGGAAAGGCAGGCAGAGAATTCCCTGCTAGCACCTTCTCTGTGCCTGGGAAGCAGAAGTGTTCACATTGCTTCGCAAGAATGGCTTTTGTGCAGAAAACAGTAACACTTGTTCAGAAGGAAAGAAAGCACAGAGCCCCAGATTTTATGTTGTCCTGGAGAGCTTGCAGAGCACTGGGGAAAGGCAGGCAGAGAATTCCCTGCTAGCACCTTCTCTGTGCCTGGGAAGCAGAAGTGTTCACATTGCTTCGCAGAAACGCTTTTGTGCAGAAAACAGTAACACTTGTTCAGAACGAAAGAAAGCACAGAGCCCCAGATTCTATGTTGTCCTGGAGAGCTTGCAGAGCACTGGGGAAAGGCAGGCAGAGAATTCCCTGCTAGCACCTTCTCTGTGCCTGGGAAGCAGAAGTGTTCACATTGCTTCGCAAGAATCGCTTTTGTGCAGAAAACAGTAACACTTGTTCAGAACGAAAGAAAGCACAGAGCCCCAGATTTTATGTTGTCCTGGAGAGCTTGCAGAGCACTGGGGAAAGGCAGGCAGAGAATTCCCTGCTAGCACCTTCTCTGTGCCTGGGAAGCAGAAGTGTTCACATTGCTTCGCAAGAATCGCTTTTGTGCAGAAAACACTAACACTTGTTCAGAAGGAAAGAAAGCACAGAGCCCCAGATTTTATGTTGTCCTGCAGAGCTTGCAGAGCACTGGGGAAAGGCAGGCAGAGAATTCCTTGCTAGCACCTTCTCTGTGCCTGGGAAGCAGAAGTGTTCACATTGCTTCGCAGAATCGCTTTTGTGCAGAAAACACTAACACTTGTTCAGAAGGAAAGAAAGCACAGAGCCCCAGATTTTATGTTGTCCTGGAGAGCTTGCAGAGCACTGGGGAAAGGCAGGCAGAGAATTCCTTGCTAGCACCTTCTCTGTGCCTGGGAAGCAGAAGTGTTCACATTGCTTCGCAAGAATCGCTTTTGTGCAGAAAACACTAACACTTGTTCAGAAGGAATGAAAGCACAGAGCCCCAGATTTTATGTTGTCCTGGAGAGCTTGCAGAGCACTGGGGAAAGGCAGGCAGAGAATTCCCTGCTAGCACCTTCTCTGTGCCTGTTCACATTGCTTCGCAGAATCGCTTTTGTGCAGAAAACAGTAACACTTGTTCAGAAGGAAAGAAAGCACAGAGCCCCAGATTCTATGTTGTCCTGGAGAGCTTGCAGAGCACTGGGGAAAGGCAGGCAGAGAATTCCCTGCTAGCACCTTCTCTGTGCCTGGGAAGCAGAAGTGTTCACATTGCTTCGCAGAATCGCTTTTGTGCAGAAAACAGTAACACTTGTTCAGAAGGAAAGAAAGCACAGAGCCCCAGATTTTATGTTGTCCTGGAGAGCTTGCAGAGCACTGGGGAAAGGCAGGCAGAGAATTCCCTGCTAGCACCTTCTCTGTGCCTGTTCACATTGCTTCGCAGAATCGCTTTTGTGCAGAAAACAGTAACACTTGTTCAGAAGGAAAGAAAGCACAGAGCCCCAGAATTTATGTTGTCCTGGAGAGCTTGCAGAGCACTGGGGAAAGGCAGGCAGAGAATTCCCTGATAGCACCTTCTCTGTGCCTGTTCACATTGCTTCGCAGAATCGCTTTTGTGCAGAAAACAGTAACACTTGTTCAGAAAGAAAGAAAGCACAGAGCCCCAGATTCTATGTTGTCCTGGAGAGCTTGCAGAGCACTGGGGAAAGGCAGGCAGAGAATTCCCTGCTAGCACCTTCTCTGTGCCTGGGAAGCAGAAGTGTTCACATTGCTTCGCAAGAATCGCTTTTGTGCAGAAAACAGTAACACTTGTTCAGAAGTAAAGAAAGCACAGAGCCCCAGATTTTATGTTGTCCTGGAGAGCTTGCAGAGCACTGGGGAAAGGCAGGCAGAGAATTCCTTGCTAGCACCTTCTCTGTGCCTGGGAAGCAGAAGTGTTCACATTGCTTCGCAGAATCGCTTTTGTGCAGAAAACAGTAACACTTGTTCAGAAGGAAAGAAAGCACAGAGCCCCAGATTCTATGTTGTCCTGGAGAGCTTGCAGAGCACTGGGGAAAGGCAGGCAGAGAATTCCCTGCTAGCACCTTCTCTGTGCCTGGGAAGCAGAAGTGTTCACATTGCTTCGCAGAAACGCTTTTGTGCAGAAAACAGTAACACTTGTTCAGAAGGAAAGAAAGCACAGAGCCCCAGATTTTATGTTGTCCTGGAGAGCTTGCAGAGCACTGGGGAAAGGCAGGCAGAGAATTCCCTGCTAGCACCTTCTCTGTGCCTGGGAAGCAGAAGTGTTCACATTGCTTCGCAAGAATCGCTTTTGTGCAGAAAACAGTAACACTTGTTCAGAACGAAAGAAAGCACAGAGCCCCAGATTTTATGTTGTCCTGCAGATCTTGCAGAGCACTGGGGAAAGGCAGGCAGAGAATTCCCTGCTAGCACCTTCTCTGTGCCTGGGAAGCAGAAGTGTTCACATTGCTTCGCAGAAACGCTTTTGTGCAGAAAACAGTAACACTTGTTCAGAACGAAAGAAAGCACAGAGCCCCAGATTCTATGTTGTCCTGGAGAGCTTGCAGAGCACTGGGGAAAGGCAGGCAGAGAATTCCCTGCTAGCACCTTCTCTGTGCCTGGGAAGCAGAAGTGTTCACATTGCTTCGCAAGAATCGCTTTTGTGCAGAAAACAGTAACACTTGTTCAGAACGAAAGAAAGCACTGAGCCCCAGATTTTATGTTGTCCTGGAGAGCTTGCAGAGCACTGGGGAAAGGCAGGCAGAGAATTCCCTGCTAGCACCTTCTCTGTGCCTGGGAAGCAGAAGTGTTCACATTGCTTCGCAAGAATCGCTTTTGTGCAGAAAACACTAACACTTGTTCAGAAGGAAAGAAAGCACAGAGCCCCAGATTTTATGTTGTCCTGCAGAGCTTGCAGAGCACTGGGGAAAGGCAGGCAGAGAATTCCTTGCTAGCACCTTCTCTGTGCCTGGGAAGCAGAAGTGTTCACATTGCTTCGCAGAATCGCTTTTGTGCAGAAAACACTAACACTTGTTCAGAAGGAAAGAAAGCACAGAGCCCCAGATTTTATGTTGTCCTGGAGAGCTTGCAGAGCACTGGGGAAAGGCAGGCAGAGAATTCCCTGCTAGCACCTTCTCTGTGCCTGGGAAGCAGAAGTGTTCACATTGCTTCGCAAGAATCGCTTTTGTGCAATAAACAGTAACACTTGTTCAGAAGGAATGAAAGCACAGAGCCCCAGATTTTATGTTGTCCTGGAGAGCTTGCAGAGCACTGGGGAAAGGCAGGCAGAGAATTCCCTGCTATCACCTTCTCTGTGCCTGTTCACATTGCTTCGCAGAATCGCTTTTGTGCAGAAAACAGTAACACTTGTTCAGAAGGAAAGAAAGCACAGAGCCCCAGATTCTATGTTGTCCTGGAGAGCTTGCAGAGCACTGGGGAAAGGCAGGCAGAGAATTCCCTGCTAGCACCTTCTCTGTGCCTGGGAAGCAGAAGTGTTCACATTGCTTCGCAGAATCGCTTTTGTGCAGAAAACAGTAACACTTGTTCAGAAGGAAAGAAAGCACAGAGCCCCAGATTTTATGTTGTCCTGGAGAGCTTGCAGAGCACTGGGGAAAGGCAGGCAGAGAATTCCCTGCTAGCACCTTCTCTGTGCCTGTTCACATTGCTTCGCAGAATCGCTTTTGTGCAGAAAACAGTAACACTTGTTCAGAAGGAAAGAAAGCACAGAGCCCCAGAATTTATGTTGTCCTGGAGAGCTTGCAGAGCACTGGGGAAAGGCAGGCAGAGAATTCCCTGATAGCACCTTCTCTGTGCCTGTTCACATTGCTTCGCAGAATCGCTTTTGTGCAGAAAACAGTAACACTTGTTCAGAAAGAAGGAAAGCACAGAGCCCCAGATTCTATGTTGTCCTGGAGAGCTTGCAGAGCACTGGGGAAAGGCAGGCAGAGAATTCCCTGCTAGCACCTTCTCTGTGCCTGGGAAGCAGAAGTGTTCACATTGCTTCGCAAGAATCGCTTTTGTGCAGAAAACAGTAACACTTGTTCAGAAGTAAAGAAAGCACAGAGCCCCAGATTTTATGTTGTCCTGGAGAGCTTGCAGAGCACTGGGGAAAGGCAGGCAGAGAATTCCTTGCTAGCACCTTCTCTGTGCCTGGGAAGCAGAAGTGTTCACATTGCTTCGCAGAATCGCTTTTGTGCAGAAAACAGTAACACTTGTTCAGAAGGAAAGAAAGCACAGAGCCCCAGATTCTATGTTGTCCTGGAGAGCTTGCAGAGCACTGGGGAAAGGCAGGCAGAGAATTCCCTGCTAGCACCTTCTCTGTGCCTGGGAAGCAGAAGTGTTCACATTGCTTCGCAGAAACGCTTTTGTGCAGAAAACAGTAACACTTGTTCAGAAGGAAAGAAAGCACAGAGCCCCAGATTCTATGTTGTCCTGGAGAGCTTGCAGAGCACTGGGGAAAGGCAGGCAGAGAATTCCCTGCTAGCACCTTCTCTGTGCCTGGGAAGCAGAAGTGTTCACATTGCTTCGCAAGAATCGCTTTTGTGCAGAAAACAGTAACACTTGTTCAGAAGGAAAGAAAGCACAGAGCCCCAGATTTTATGTTGTCCTGGAGAGCTTGCAGAGCACTGGGGAAAGGCAGGCAGAGAATTCCCTGCTAGCACCTTCTCTGTGCCTGGGAAGCAGAAGTGTTCACATTGCTTCGCAAGAATTGCTTTTGTGCAGAAAACACTAACACTTGTTCAGAAGGAAAGAAAGCACAGAGCCCCAGATTTTATGTTGTCCTGCAGAGCTTGCAGAGCACTGGGGAAAGGCAGGCAGAGAATTCCTTGCTAGCACCTTCTCTGTGCCTGGGAAGCAGAAGTGTTCACATTGCTTCGCAGAATCGCTTTTGTGCAGAAAACACTAACACTTGTTCAGAAGGAAAGAAAGCACAGAGCCCCAGATTTTATGTTGTCCTGGAGAGCTTGCAGAGCACTGGGGAAAGGCAGGCAGAGAATTCCTTGCTAGCACCTTCTCTGTGCCTGGGAAGCAGAAGTGTTCACATTGCTTCGCAAGAATCGCTTTTGTGCAGAAAACACTAACACTTGTTCAGAAGGAATGAAAGCACAGAGCCCCAGATTTTATGTTGTCCTGGAGAGCTTGCAGAGCACTGGGGAAAGGCAGGCAGAGAATTCCCTGCTAGCACCTTCTCTGTGCCTGGGAAGCAGAAGTGTTCACATTGCTTCGCAGAAACGCTTTTGTGCAGAAAACAGTAACACTTGTTCAGAACGAAAGAAAGCACAGAGCCCCAGATTCTATGTTGTCCTGGAGAGCTTGCAGAGCACTGGGGAAAGGCAGGCAGAGAATTCCCTGCTAGCACCTTCTCTGTGCCTGGGAAGCAGAAGTGTTCACATTGCTTCGCAAGAATCGCTTTTGTGCAGAAAACAGTAACACTTGTTCAGAACGAAAGAAAGCACAGAGCCCCAGATTTTATGTTGTCCTGGAGAGCTTGCAGAGCACTGGGGAAAGGCAGGCAGAGAATTCCCTGCTAGCACCTTCTCTGTGCCTGGGAAGCAGAAGTGTTCACATTGCTTCGCAAGAATCGCTTTTGTGCAGAAAACACTAACACTTGTTCAGAAGGAAAGAAAGCACAGAGCCCCAGATTTTATGTTGTCCTGCAGAGCTTGCAGAGCACTGGGGAAAGGCAGGCAGAGAATTCCTTGCTAGCACCTTCTCTGTGCCTGGGAAGCAGAAGTGTTCACATTGCTTCGCAGAATCGCTTTTGTGCAGAAAACACTAACACTTGTTCAGAAGGAAAGAAAGCACAGAGCCCCAGATTTTATGTTGTCCTGGAGAGCTTGCAGAGCACTGGGGAAAGGCAGGCAGAGAATTCCTTGCTAGCACCTTCTCTGTGCCTGGGAAGCAGAAGTGTTCACATTGCTTCGCAAGAATCGCTTTTGTGCAGAAAACACTAACACTTGTTCAGAAGGAATGAAAGCACAGAGCCCCAGATTTTATGTTGTCCTGGAGAGCTTGCAGAGCACTGGGGAAAGGCAGGCAGAGAATTCCCTGCTAGCACCTTCTCTGTGCCTGTTCACATTGCTTCGCAGAATCGCTTTTGTGCAGAAAACAGTAACACTTGTTCAGAAGGAAAGAAAGCACAGAGCCCCAGATTCTATGTTGTCCTGGAGAGCTTGCAGAGCACTGGGGAAAGGCAGGCAGAGAATTCCCTGCTAGCACCTTCTCTGTGCCTGGGAAGCAGAAGTGTTCACATTGCTTCGCAGAATCGCTTTTGTGCAGAAAACAGTAACACTTGTTCAGAAGGAAAGAAAGCACAGAGCCCCAGATTTTATGTTGTCCTGGAGAGCTTGCAGAGCACTGGGGAAAGGCAGGCAGAGAATTCCCTGCTAGCACCTTCTCTGTGCCTGTTCACATTGCTTCGCAGAATCGCTTTTGTGCAGAAAACAGTAACACTTGTTCAGAAGGAAAGAAAGCACAGAGCCCCAGAATTTATGTTGTCCTGGAGAGCTTGCAGAGCACTGGGGAAAGGCAGGCAGAGAATTCCCTGATAGCACCTTCTCTGTGCCTGTTCACATTGCTTCGCAGAATCGCTTTTGTGCAGAAAACAGTAACACTTGTTCAGAAAGAAAGAAAGCACAGAGCCCCAGATTCTATGTTGTCCTGGAGAGCTTGCAGAGCACTGGGGAAAGGCAGGCAGAGAATTCCCTGCTAGCACCTTCTCTGTGCCTGGGAAGCAGAAGTGTTCACATTGCTTCGCAAGAATCGCTTTTGTGCAGAAAACAGTAACACTTGTTCAGAAGTAAAGAAAGCACAGAGCCCCAGATTTTATGTTGTCCTGGAGAGCTTGCAGAGCACTGGGGAAAGGCAGGCAGAGAATTCCTTGCTAGCACCTTCTCTGTGCCTGGGAAGCAGAAGTGTTCACATTGCTTCGCAGAATCGCTTTTGTGCAGAAAACAGTAACACTTGTTCAGAAGGAAAGAAAGCACAGAGCCCCAGATTCTATGTTGTCCTGGAGAGCTTGCAGAGCACTGGGGAAAGGCAGGCAGAGAATTCCCTGCTAGCACCTTCTCTGTGCCTGGGAAGCAGAAGTGTTCACATTGCTTCGCAGAAACGCTTTTGTGCAGAAAACAGTAACACTTGTTCAGAAGGAAAGAAAGCACAGAGCCCCAGATTTTATGTTGTCCTGGAGAGCTTGCAGAGCACTGGGGAAAGGCAGGCAGAGAATTCCCTGCTAGCACCTTCTCTGTGCCTGGGAAGCAGAAGTGTTCACATTGCTTCGCAAGAATCGCTTTTGTGCAGAAAACAGTAACACTTGTTCAGAACGAAAGAAAGCACAGAGCCCCAGATTTTATGTTGTCCTGCAGAGCTTGCAGAGCACTGGGGAAAGGCAGGCAGAGAATTCCCTGCTAGCACCTTCTCTGTGCCTGGGAAGCAGAAGTGTTCACATTGCTTCGCAGAAACGCTTTTGTGCAGAAAACAGTAACACTTGTTCAGAACGAAAGAAAGCACAGAGCCCCAGATTCTATGTTGTCCTGGAGAGCTTGCAGAGCACTGGGGAAAGGCAGGCAGAGAATTCCCTGCTAGCACCTTCTCTGTGCCTGGGAAGCAGAAGTGTTCACATTGCTTCGCAAGAATCGCTTTTGTGCAGAAAACAGTAACACTTGTTCAGAACGAAAGAAAGCACTGAGCCCCAGATTTTATGTTGTCCTGGAGAGCTTGCAGAGCACTGGGGAAAGGCAGGCAGAGAATTCCCTGCTAGCACCTTCTCTGTGCCTGGGAAGCAGAAGTGTTCACATTGCTTCGCAAGAATCGCTTTTGTGCAGAAAACACTAACACTTGTTCAGAAGGAAAGAAAGCACAGAGCCCCAGATTTTATGTTGTCCTGCAGAGCTTGCAGAGCACTGGGGAAAGGCAGGCAGAGAATTCCTTGCTAGCACCTTCTCTGTGCCTGGGAAGCAGAAGTGTTCACATTGCTTCGCAGAATCGCTTTTGTGCAGAAAACACTAACACTTGTTCAGAAGGAAAGAAAGCACAGAGCCCCAGATTTTATGTTGTCCTGGAGAGCTTGCAGAGCACTGGGGAAAGGCAGGCAGAGAATTCCCTGCTAGCACCTTCTCTGTGCCTGGGAAGCAGAAGTGTTCACATTGCTTCGCAAGAATCGCTTTTGTGCAATAAACAGTAACACTTGTTCAGAAGGAATGAAAGCACAGAGCCCCAGATTTTATGTTGTCCTGGAGAGCTTGCAGAGCACTGGGGAAAGGCAGGCAGAGAATTCCCTGCTATCACCTTCTCTGTGCCTGTTCACATTGCTTCGCAGAATCGCTTTTGTGCAGAAAACAGTAACACTTGTTCAGAAGGAAAGAAAGCACAGAGCCCCAGATTCTATGTTGTCCTGGAGAGCTTGCAGAGCACTGGGGAAAGGCAGGCAGAGAATTCCCTGCTAGCACCTTCTCTGTGCCTGGGAAGCAGAAGTGTTCACATTGCTTCGCAGAATCGCTTTTGTGCAGAAAACAGTAACACTTGTTCAGAAGGAAAGAAAGCACAGAGCCCCAGATTTTATGTTGTCCTGGAGAGCTTGCAGAGCACTGGGGAAAGGCAGGCAGAGAATTCCCTGCTAGCACCTTCTCTGTGCCTGTTCACATTGCTTCGCAGAATCGCTTTTGTGCAGAAAACAGTAACACTTGTTCAGAAGGAAAGAAAGCACAGAGCCCCAGAATTTATGTTGTCCTGGAGAGCTTGCAGAGCACTGGGGAAAGGCAGGCAGAGAATTCCCTGATAGCACCTTCTCTGTGCCTGTTCACATTGCTTCGCAGAATCGCTTTTGTGCAGAAAACAGTAACACTTGTTCAGAAAGAAAGAAAGCACAGAGCCCCAGATTCTATGTTGTCCTGGAGAGCTTGCAGAGCACTGGGGAAAGGCAGGCAGAGAATTCCCTGCTAGCACCTTCTCTGTGCCTGGGAAGCAGAAGTGTTCACATTGCTTCGCAAGAATCGCTTTTGTGCAGAAAACAGTAACACTTGTTCAGAAGTAAAGAAAGCACAGAGCCCCAGATTTTATGTTGTCCTGGAGAGCTTGCAGAGCACTGGGGAAAGGCAGGCAGAGAATTCCTTGCTAGCACCTTCTCTGTGCCTGGGAAGCAGAAGTGTTCACATTGCTTCGCAGAATCGCTTTTGTGCAGAAAACAGTAACACTTGTTCAGAAGGAAAGAAAGCACAGAGCCCCAGATTCTATGTTGTCCTGGAGAGCTTGCAGAGCACTGGGGAAAGGCAGGCAGAGAATTCCCTGCTAGCACCTTCTCTGTGCCTGGGAAGCAGAAGTGTTCACATTGCTTCGCAGAAACGCTTTTGTGCAGAAAACAGTAACACTTGTTCAGAAGGAAAGAAAGCACAGAGCCCCAGATTCTATGTTGTCCTGGAGAGCTTGCAGAGCACTGGGGAAAGGCAGGCAGAGAATTCCCTGCTAGCACCTTCTCTGTGCCTGGGAAGCAGAAGTGTTCACATTGCTTCGCAAGAATCGCTTTTGTGCAGAAAACAGTAACACTTGTTCAGAAGGAAAGAAAGCACAGAGCCCCAGATTTTATGTTGTCCTGGAGAGCTTACAGAGCACTGGGGAAAGGCAGGCAGAGAATTCCCTGCTAGCACCTTCTCTGTGCCTGGGAAGCAGAAGTGTTCACATTGCTTCGCAAGAATTGCTTTTGTGCAGAAAACAGTAACACTTGTTCAGAAGGAAAGAAAGCACAGAGCCCCAGATTTTATGTTGTCCTGCAGAGCTTGCAGAGCACTGGGGAAAGGCAGGCAGAGAATTCCTTGCTAGCACCTTCTCTGTGCCTGGGAAGCAGAAGTGTTCACATTGCTTCGCAGAATCGCTTTTGTTCAGAAAACACTAACACTTGTTCAGAAGGAAAGAAAGCACAGAGCCCCAGATTTTATGTTGTCCTGGAGAGCTTGCAGAGCACTGGGGAAAGGCAGGCAGAGAATTCCTTGCTAGCACCTTCTCTGTGCCTGGGAAGCAGAAGTGTTCACATTGCTTCGCAAGAATCGCTTTTGTGCAGAAAACACTAACACTTGTTCAGAAGGAATGAAAGCACAGAGCCCCAGATTTTATGTTGTCCTGGAGAGCTTGCAGAGCACTGGGGAAAGGCAGGCAGAGAATTCCCTGCTAGCACCTTCTCTGTGCCTGTTCACATTGCTTCGCAGAATCGCTTTTGTGCAGAAAACAGTAACACTTGTTCAGAAGGAAAGAAAGCACAGAGCCCCAGATTCTATGTTGTCCTGGAGAGCTTGCAGAGCACTGGGGAAAGGCAGGCAGAGAATTCCCTGCTAGCACCTTCTCTGTGCCTGGGAAGCAGAAGTGTTCACATTGCTTCGCAGAATCGCTTTTGTGCAGAAAACAGTAACACTTGTTCAGAAGGAAAGAAAGCACAGAGCCCCAGATTTTATGTTGTCCTGGAGAGCTTGCAGAGCACTGGGGAAAGGCAGGCAGAGAATTCCCTGCTAGCACCTTCTCTGTGCCTGTTCACATTGCTTCGCAGAATCGCTTTTGTGCAGAAAACAGTAACACTTGTTCAGAAGGAAAGAAAGCACAGAGCCCCAGAATTTATGTTGTCCTGGAGAGCTTGCAGAGCACTGGGGAAAGGCAGGCAGAGAATTCCCTGATAGCACCTTCTCTGTGCCTGTTCACATTGCTTCGCAGAATCGCTTTTGTGCAGAAAACAGTAACACTTGTTCAGAAGGAAAGAAAGCACAGAGCCCCAGATTTTATGTTGTCCTGGAGAGCTTGCAGAGCACTGGGGAAAGGCAGGCAGAGAATTCCCTGCTAGCACCTTCTCTGTGCCTGGGAAGCAGAAGTGTTCACATTGCTTCGCAAGAATTGCTTTTGTGCAGAAAACACTAACACTTGTTCAGAAGGAAAGAAAGCACAGAGCCCCAGATTTTATGTTGTCCTGCAGAGCTTGCAGAGCACTGGGGAAAGGCAGGCAGAGAATTCCTTGCTAGCACCTTCTCTGTGCCTGGGAAGCAGAAGTGTTCACATTGCTTCGCAGAATCGCTTTTGTGCAGAAAACACTAACACTTGTTCAGAAGGAAAGAAAGCACAGAGCCCCAGATTTTATGTTGTCCTGGAGAGCTTGCAGAGCACTGGGGAAAGGCAGGCAGAGAATTCCTTGCTAGCACCTTCTCTGTGCCTGGGAAGCAGAAGTGTTCACATTGCTTCGCAAGAATCGCTTTTGTGCAGAAAACACTAACACTTGTTCAGAAGGAAAGAAAGCACAGAGCCCCAGATTCTATGTTGTCCTGGAGAGCTTGCAGAGCACTGGGGAAAGGCAGGCAGAGAATTCCCTGCTAGCACCTTCTCTGTGCCTGTTCACATTGCTTCGCAGAATCGCTTTTGTGCAGAAAACAGTAACACTTGTTCAGAAGGAAAGAAAGCACAGAGCCCCAGATTCTATGTTGTCCTGGAGAGCTTGCAGAGCACTGGGGAAAGGCAGGCAGAGAATTCCCTGCTAGCACCTTCTCTGTGCCTGGGAAGCAGAAGTGTTCACATTGCTTCGCAGAATCGCTTTTGTGCAGAAAACAGTAACACTTGTTCAGAAGGAAAGAAAGCACAGAGCCCCAGATTTTATGTTGTCCTGGAGAGCTTGCAGAGCACTGGGGAAAGGCAGGCAGAGAATTCCCTGCTAGCACCTTCTCTGTGCCTGTTCACATTGCTTCGCAGAATCGCTTTTGTGCAGAAAACAGTAACACTTGTTCAGAAGGAAAGAAAGCACAGAGCCCCAGAATTTATGTTGTCCTGGAGAGCTTGCAGAGCACTGGGGAAAGGCAGGCAGAGAATTCCCTGATAGCACCTTCTCTGTGCCTGTTCACATTGCTTCGCAGAATCGCTTTTGTGCAGAAAACAGTAACACTTGTTCAGAAAGAAAGAAAGCACAGAGCCCCAGATTCTATGTTGTCCTGGAGAGCTTGCAGAGCACTGGGGAAAGGCAGGCAGAGAATTCCCTGCTAGCACCTTCTCTGTGCCTGGGAAGCAGAAGTGTTCACATTGCTTCGCAAGAATCGCTTTTGTGCAGAAAACAGTAACACTTGTTCAGAAGTAAAGAAAGCACAGAGCCCCAGATTTTATGTTGTCCTGGAGAGCTTGCAGAGCACTGGGGAAAGGCAGGCAGAGAATTCCTTGCTAGCACCTTCTCTGTGCCTGGGAAGCAGAAGTGTTCACATTGCTTCGCAGAATCGCTTTTGTGCAGAAAACAGTAACACTTGTTCAGAAGGAAAGAAAGCACAGAGCCCCAGATTCTATGTTGTCCTGGAGAGCTTGCAGAGCACTGGGGAAAGGCAGGCAGAGAATTCCCTGCTAGCACCTTCTCTGTGCCTGGGAAGCAGAAGTGTTCACATTGCTTCGCAGAAACGCTTTTGTGCAGAAAACAGTAACACTTGTTCAGAAGGAAAGAAAGCACAGAGCCCCAGATTTTATGTTGTCCTGGAGAGCTTGCAGAGCACTGGGGAAAGGCAGGCAGAGAATTCCCTGCTAGCACCTTCTCTGTGCCTGGGAAGCAGAAGTGTTCACATTGCTTCGCAAGAATCGCTTTTGTGCAGAAAACAGTAACACTTGTTCAGAACGAAAGAAAGCACAGAGCCCCAGATTTTATGTTGTCCTGCAGAGCTTGCAGAGCACTGGGGAAAGGCAGGCAGAGAATTCCCTGCTAGCACCTTCTCTGTGCCTGGGAAGCAGAAGTGTTCACATTGCTTCGCAGAAACGCTTTTGTGCAGAAAACAGTAACACTTGTTCAGAACGAAAGAAAGCACAGAGCCCCAGATTCTATGTTGTCCTGGAGAGCTTGCAGAGCACTGGGGAAAGGCAGGCAGAGAATTCCCTGCTAGCACCTTCTCTGTGCCTGGGAAGCAGAAGTGTTCACATTGCTTCGCAAGAATCGCTTTTGTGCAGAAAACAGTAACACTTGTTCAGAACGAAAGAAAGCACTGAGCCCCAGATTTTATGTTGTCCTGGAGAGCTTGCAGAGCACTGGGGAAAGGCAGGCAGAGAATTCCCTGCTAGCACCTTCTCTGTGCCTGGGAAGCAGAAGTGTTCACATTGCTTCGCAAGAATCGCTTTTGTGCAGAAAACACTAACACTTGTTCAGAAGGAAAGAAAGCACAGAGCCCCAGATTTTATGTTGTCCTGCAGAGCTTGCAGAGCACTGGGGAAAGGCAGGCAGAGAATTCCTTGCTAGCACCTTCTCTGTGCCTGGGAAGCAGAAGTGTTCACATTGCTTCGCAGAATCGCTTTTGTGCAGAAAACACTAACACTTGTTCAGAAGGAAAGAAAGCACAGAGCCCCAGATTTTATGTTGTCCTGGAGAGCTTGCAGAGCACTGGGGAAAGGCAGGCAGAGAATTCCCTGCTAGCACCTTCTCTGTGCCTGGGAAGCAGAAGTGTTCACATTGCTTCGCAAGAATCGCTTTTGTGCAATAAACAGTAACACTTGTTCAGAAGGAATGAAAGCACAGAGCCCCAGATTTTATGTTGTCCTGGAGAGCTTGCAGAGCACTGGGGAAAGGCAGGCAGAGAATTCCCTGCTATCACCTTCTCTGTGCCTGTTCACATTGCTTCGCAGAATCGCTTTTGTGCAGAAAACAGTAACACTTGTTCAGAAGGAAAGAAAGCACAGAGCCCCAGATTCTATGTTGTCCTGGAGAGCTTGCAGAGCACTGGGGAAAGGCAGGCAGAGAATTCCCTGCTAGCACCTTCTCTGTGCCTGGGAAGCAGAAGTGTTCACATTGCTTCGCAGAATCGCTTTTGTGCAGAAAACAGTAACACTTGTTCAGAAGGAAAGAAAGCACAGAGCCCCAGATTTTATGTTGTCCTGGAGAGCTTGCAGAGCACTGGGGAAAGGCAGGCAGAGAATTCCCTGCTAGCACCTTCTCTGTGCCTGTTCACATTGCTTCGCAGAATCGCTTTTGTGCAGAAAACAGTAACACTTGTTCAGAAGGAAAGAAAGCACAGAGCCCCAGAATTTATGTTGTCCTGGAGAGCTTGCAGAGCACTGGGGAAAGGCAGGCAGAGAATTCCCTGATAGCACCTTCTCTGTGCCTGTTCACATTGCTTCGCAGAATCGCTTTTGTGCAGAAAACAGTAACACTTGTTCAGAAAGAAAGAAAGCACAGAGCCCCAGATTCTATGTTGTCCTGGAGAGCTTGCAGAGCACTGGGGAAAGGCAGGCAGAGAATTCCCTGCTAGCACCTTCTCTGTGCCTGGGAAGCAGAAGTGTTCACATTGCTTCGCAAGAATCGCTTTTGTGCAGAAAACAGTAACACTTGTTCAGAAGTAAAGAAAGCACAGAGCCCCAGATTTTATGTTGTCCTGGAGAGCTTGCAGAGCACTGGGGAAAGGCAGGCAGAGAATTCCTTGCTAGCACCTTCTCTGTGCCTGGGAAGCAGAAGTGTTCACATTGCTTCGCAGAATCGCTTTTGTGCAGAAAACAGTAACACTTGTTCAGAAGGAAAGAAAGCACAGAGCCCCAGATTCTATGTTGTCCTGGAGAGCTTGCAGAGCACTGGGGAAAGGCAGGCAGAGAATTCCCTGCTAGCACCTTCTCTGTGCCTGGGAAGCAGAAGTGTTCACATTGCTTCGCAGAAACGCTTTTGTGCAGAAAACAGTAACACTTGTTCAGAAGGAAAGAAAGCACAGAGCCCCAGATTCTATGTTGTCCTGGAGAGCTTGCAGAGCACTGGGGAAAGGCAGGCAGAGAATTCCCTGCTAGCACCTTCTCTGTGCCTGGGAAGCAGAAGTGTTCACATTGCTTCGCAAGAATCGCTTTTGTGCAGAAAACAGTAACACTTGTTCAGAAGGAAAGAAAGCACAGAGCCCCAGATTTTATGTTGTCCTGGAGAGCTTGCAGAGCACTGGGGAAAGGCAGGCAGAGAATTCCCTGCTAGCACCTTCTCTGTGCCTGGGAAGCAGAAGTGTTCACATTGCTTCGCAAGAATTGCTTTTGTGCAGAAAACACTAACACTTGTTCAGAAGGAAAGAAAGCACAGAGCCCCAGATTTTATGTTGTCCTGCAGAGCTTGCAGAGCACTGGGGAAAGGCAGGCAGAGAATTCCTTGCTAGCACCTTCTCTGTGCCTGGGAAGCCGAAGTGTTCACATTGCTTCGCAAGAATCGCTTTTGTGCAGAAAACACTAACACTTGTTCAGAACGAAAGACAGCACAGAGCCCCAGATTTTATGTTGTCCTGGAGAGCTTGCAGAGCACTGGGGAAAGGCAGGCAGAGAATTCCCTGCTAGCACCTTCTCTGTGCCTGGGAAGCAGAAGTGTTCACATTGCTTTGCAGAAACGCTTTTGTGCAGAAAACAGTAACACTTGTTCAGAACGAAAGAAAGCACAGAGCCCCAGATTCTATGTTGTCCTGGAGAGCTTGCAGAGCACTGGGGAAAGGCAGGCAGAGAATTCCCTGCTAGCACCTTCTCTGTGCCTGGGAAGCAGAAGTGTTCACATTGCTTCGCAGAATCGCTTTTGTGCAGAAAACACTAACACTTGTTCAGAAGGAAAGAAAGCACAGAGCCCCAGATTCTATGTTGTCCTGGAGAGCTTGCAGAGCACTGGGGAAAGGCAGGCAGAGAATTCCCTGCTAGCACCTTCTCTGTGCCTGGGAAGCAGAAGTGTTCACATTGCTTCGCAAGAATCGCTTTTGTGCAGAAAACAGTAACACTTGTTCAGAACGAAAGAAAGCACAGAGCCCCAGAGTCTATGTTGTCCTGGAGAGCTTGCAGAGCACTGGGGAAAGGCAGGCAGAGAATTCCCTGCTAGCACCTTCTCTGTACCTGGGAAGCAGAAGTGTTCACATTGCTTCGCAAGAATCGCTTTTGTGCAGAAAACAGTAACACTTGTTCAGAAGGAAAGAAAGCACAGAGCCCCAGATTTTATGTTGTCCTGGAGAGCTTGCAGAGCACTGGGGAAAGGCAGGCAGAGAATTCCTTGCTAGCACCTTCTCTGTGCCTGGGAAGCAGAAGTGTTCACATTGCTTCGCAGAATTGCTTTTGTGCAGAAAACACTAACACTTGTTCAGAAGGAAAGAAAGCACAGAGCCCCAGATTCTATGTTGTCCTGGAGAGCTTGCAGAGCACTGGGGAAAGGCAGGCAGAGAATTCCTTGCTAGCACCTTCTCTGTGCCTGGGAAGCAGAAGTGTTCACATTGCTTCGCAAGAATCGCTTTTGTGCAGAAAACAGTAACAGTTGTTCAGAACGAAAGAAAGCACAGAGCCCCAGATTTTATGTTGTCCTGGAGAGCTTGCAGAGCACTGGGGAAAGGCAGGCAGAGAATTCCCTGCTAGCACCTTCTCTGTGCCTGGGAAGCAGAAGTGTTCACATTGCTTCGCAAGAATCGCTTTTGTGCAGAAAACAGTAACACTTGTTCAGAACGAAAGAAAGCACAGAGCCCCAGATTCTATGTTGTCCTGGAGAGCTTGCAGAGCACTGGGGAAAGGCAGGCAGAGAATTCCCTGCAAGCACCTTCTCTGTGCCTGGGAAGCAGAAGTGTTCACATTGCTTCGCAAGAATCGCTTTTGTGCAGAAAACAGTAACACTTGTTCAGAACGAAAGAAAGCACAGAGCCCCAGAGTCTATGTTGTCCTGGAGAGCTTGCAGAGCACTGGGGAAAGGCAGGCAGAGAATTCCCTGCTAGCACCTTCTCTGTACCTGGGAAGCAGAAGTGTTCACATTGCTTCGCAAGAATCGCTTTTGTGCAGAAAACAGTAACACTTGTTCAGAAGGAAAGAAAGCACAGAGCCCCAGATTTTATGTTGTCCTGGAGAGCTTGCAGAGCACTGGGGAAAGGCAGGCAGAGAATTCCTTGCTAGCACCTTCTCTGTGCCTGGGAAGCAGAAGTGTTCACATTGCTTCGCAGAATTGCTTTTGTGCAGAAAACACTAACACTTGTTCAGAAGGAAAGAAAGCACAGAGCCCCAGATTCTATGTTGTCCTGGAGAGCTTGCAGAGCACTGGGGAAAGGCAGGCAGAGAATTCCTTGCTAGCACCTTCTCTGTGCCTGGGAAGCAGAAGTGTTCACATTGCTTCGCAAGAATCGCTTTTGTGCAGAAAACAGTAACAGTTGTTCAGAACGAAAGAAAGCACAGACCCCAGATTTTATGTTGTCCTGGAGAGCTTGCAGAGCACTGGGGAAAGGCAGGCAGAGAATTCCCTGCTAGCACCTTCTCTGTGCCTGGGAAGCAGAAGTGTTCACATTGCTTCGCAAGAATCGCTTTTGTGCAGAAAACAGTAACACTTGTTCAGAAGGAAAGAAAGCACAGAGCCCCAGATTCTATGTTGTCCTGGAGAGCTTGCAGAGCACTGGGGAAAGGCAGGCAGAGAATTCCCTGCAAGCACCTTCTCTGTGCCTGGGAAGCAGAAGTGTTCACATTGCTTCGCAAGAATCGCTTTTGTGCAGAAAACAGTAACACTTGTTCAGAACGAAAGAAAGCACAGAGCCCCAGATTCTATGTTGTCCTGGAGAGCTTGCAGAGCACTGGGGAAAGGCAGGCAGAGAATTCCCTGCTAGCACCTTCTCTGTACCTGGGAAGCAGAAGTGTTCACATTGCTTCGCAAGAATCGCTTTTGTGCAGAAAACAGTAACACTTGTTCAGAACGAAAGAAAGCACAGAGCCCCAGATTTTATGTTGTCCTGGAGAGCTTGCAGAGCACTGGGGAAAGGCAGGCAGAGAATTCCCTGCTAGCACCTTCTCTGTGCCTGGGAAGCAGAAGTGTTCACATTGCTTCTCAAGAATCACTTTTGTGCAGAAAACAGTAACACTTGTTCAGAAGGAAAGAAAGCACAGAGCCCCAGATTTTATGTTGTCCTGGAGAGCTTGCAGAGCACTGGGGAAAGGCAGGCAGAGAATTCCCTGCTAGCACCTTCTCTGTGCCTGGGAAGCAGAAGTGTTCACATTGCTTCGCAGAAACGCTTTTGTGCAGAAAACAGTAACACTTGTTCAGAACGAAAGAAAGCACAGAGCCCCAGATTCTATGTTGTCCTGGAGAGCTTGCAGAGCACTGGGGAAAGGCAGGCAGAGAATTCCCTGCTAGCACCTTCTCTGTGCCTGGGAAGCAGAAGTGTTCACATTGCTTCGCAAGAATCGCTTTTGTGCAGAAAACAGTAACACTTGTTCAGAACGAAAGAAAGCACAGAGCCCCAGATTTTATGTTGTCCTGGAGAGCTTGCAGAGCACTGGGGAAAGGCAGGCAGAGAATTCCCTGCTAGCACCTTCTCTGTGCCTGGGAAGCAGAAGTGTTCACATTGCTTCGCAAGAATCGCTTTTGTGCAGAAAACACTAACACTTGTTCAGAAGGAAAGAAAGCACAGAGCCCCAGATTTTATGTTGTCCTGCAGAGCTTGCAGAGCACTGGGGAAAGGCAGGCAGAGAATTCCTTGCTAGCACCTTCTCTGTGCCTGGGAAGCAGAAGTGTTCACATTGCTTCGCAGAATCGCTTTTGTGCAGAAAACACTAACACTTGTTCAGAACGAAAGAAAGCACAGAGCCCCAGATTTTATGTTGTCCTGGAGAGCTTGCAGAGCACTGGGGAAAGGCAGGCAGAGAATTCCTTGCTAGCACCTTCTCTGTGCCTGGGAAGCAGAAGTGTTCACATTGCTTCGCAAGAATCGCTTTTGTGCAGAAAACACTAACACTTGTTCAGAAGGAATGAAAGCACAGAGCCCCAGATTTTATGTTGTCCTGGAGAGCTTGCAGAGCACTGGGGAAAGGCAGGCAGAGAATTCCCTGCTAGCACCTTCTCTGTGCCTGTTCACATTGCTTCGCAGAATCGCTTTTGTGCAGAAAACAGTAACACTTGTTCAGAAGGAAAGAAAGCACAGAGCCCCAGATTCTATGTTGTCCTGGAGAGCTTGCAGAGCACTGGGGAAAGGCAGGCAGAGAATTCCCTGCTAGCACCTTCTCTGTGCCTGGGAAGCAGAAGTGTTCACATTGCTTCGCAGAATCGCTTTTGTGCAGAAAACAGTAACACTTGTTCAGAAGGAAAGAAAGCACAGAGCCCCAGATTTTATGTTGTCCTGGAGAGCTTGCAGAGCACTGGGGAAAGGCAGGCAGAGAATTCCCTGCTAGCACCTTCTCTGTGCCTGTTCACATTGCTTCGCAGAATCGCTTTTGTGCAGAAAACAGTAACACTTGTTCAGAAGGAAAGAAAGCACAGAGCCCCAGAATTTATGTTGTCCTGGAGAGCTTGCAGAGCACTGGGGAAAGGCAGGCAGAGAATTCCCTGATAGCACCTTCTCTGTGCCTGTTCACATTGCTTCGCAGAATCGCTTTTGTGCAGAAAACAGTAACACTTGTTCAGAAAGAAAGAAAGCACAGAGCCCCAGATTCTATGTTGTCCTGGAGAGCTTGCAGAGCACTGGGGAAAGGCAGGCAGAGAATTCCCTGCTAGCACCTTCTCTGTGCCTGGGAAGCAGAAGTGTTCACATTGCTTCGCAAGAATCGCTTTTGTGCAGAAAACAGTAACACTTGTTCAGAAGGAAAGAAAGCACAGAGCCCCAGATTCTATGTTGTCCTGGAGAGCTTGCAGAGCACTGGGGAAAGGCAGGCAGAGAATTCCCTGCTAGCACCTTCTCTGTGCCTGGGAAGCAGAAGTGTTCACATTGCTTCGTAAGAATCGCTTTTGTGCAGAAAACAGTAACAGTTGTTCAGAACGAAAGAAAGCACAGAGCCCCAGATTTTATGTTGTCCTGGAGAGCTTGCAGAGCACTGGGGAAAGGCAGGCAGAGAATTCCCTGCTAGCACCTTCTCTGTGCCTGGGAAGCAGAAGTGTTCACATTGCTTCGCAAGAATCGCTTTTCTGCAGAAAACACTAACACTTGTTCAGAAGGAAAGAAAGCACAGAGCCCCAGATTTTATGTTGTCCTGCAGAGCTTGCAGAGCACTGGGGAAAGGCAGGCAGAGAATTCCTTGCTAGCACCTTCTCTGTGCCTGGGAAGCAGAAGTGTTCACATTGCTTCGCAGAATCGCTTTTGTGCAGAAAACACTAACACTTGTTCAGAACGAAAGAAAGCACAGAGCCCCAGATTTTATGTTGTCCTGGAGAGCTTGCAGAGCACTGGGGAAAGGCAGGCAGAGAATTCCTTGCTAGCACCTTCTCTGTGCCTGGGAAGCAGAAGTGTTCACATTGCTTCGCAAGAATCGCTTTTGTGCAGAAAACACTAACACTTGTTCAGAAGGAATGAAAGCACAGAGCCCCAGATTTTATGTTGTCCTGGAGAGCTTGCAGAGCACTGGGGAAAGGCAGGCAGAGAATTCCCTGCTAGCACCTTCTCTGTGCCTGTTCACATTGCTTCGCAGAATCGCTTTTGTGCAGAAAACAGTAACACTTGTTCAGAAGGAAAGAAAGCACAGAGCCCCAGATTCTATGTTGTCCTGGAGAGCTTGCAGAGCACTGGGGAAAGGCAGGCAGAGAATTCCCTGCTAGCACCTTCTCTGTGCCTGGGAAGCAGAAGTGTTCACATTGCTTCGCAGAATCGCTTTTGTGCAGAAAACAGTAACACTTGTTCAGAAGGAAAGAAAGCACAGAGCCCCAGATTTTATGTTGTCCTGGAGAGCTTGCAGAGCACTGGGGAAAGGCAGGCAGAGAATTCCCTGCTAGCACCTTCTCTGTGCCTGTTCACATTGCTTCGCAGAATCGCTTTTGTGCAGAAAACAGTAACACTTGTTCAGAAGGAAAGAAAGCACAGAGCCCCAGAATTTATGTTGTCCTGGAGAGCTTGCAGAGCACTGGGGAAAGGCAGGCAGAGAATTCCCTGCTAGCACCTTCTCTGTGCCTGGGAAGCAGAAGTGTTCACATTGCTTCGCAAGAATTGCTTTTGTGCAGAAAACACTAACACTTGTTCAGAAGGAAAGAAAGCACAGAGCCCCAGATTTTATGTTGTCCTGCAGAGCTTGCAGAGCACTGGGGAAAGGCAGGCAGAGAATTCCTTGCTAGCACCTTCTCTGTGCCTGGGAAGCAGAAGTGTTCACATTGCTTCGCAGAATCGCTTTTGTGCAGAAAACACTAACACTTGTTCAGAAGGAAAGAAAGCACAGAGCCCCAGATTTTATGTTGTCCTGGAGAGCTTGCAGAGCACTGGGGAAAGGCAGGCAGAGAATTCCTTGCTAGCACCTTCTCTGTGCCTGGGAAGCAGAAGTGTTCACATTGCTTCGCAAGAATCGCTTTTGTGCAGAAAACACTAACACTTGTTCAGAAGGAATGAAAGCACAGAGCCCCAGATTTTATGTTGTCCTGGAGAGCTTGCAGAGCACTGGGGAAAGGCAGGCAGAGAATTCCCTGCTAGCACCTTCTCTGTGCCTGTTCACATTGCTTCGCAGAATCGCTTTTGTGCAGAAAACAGTAACACTTGTTCAGAAGGAAAGAAAGCACAGAGCCCCAGATTCTATGTTGTCCTGGAGAGCTTGCAGAGCACTGGGGAAAGGCAGGCAGAGAATTCCCTGCTAGCACCTTCTCTGTGCCTGGGAAGCAGAAGTGTTCACATTGCTTCGCAGAATCGCTTTTGTGCAGAAAACAGTAACACTTGTTCAGAAGGAAAGAAAGCACAGAGCCCCAGATTTTATGTTGTCCTGGAGAGCTTGCAGAGCACTGGGGAAAGGCAGGCAGAGAATTCCCTGCTAGCACCTTCTCTGTGCCTGTTCACATTGCTTCGCAGAATCGCTTTTGTGCAGAAAACAGTAACACTTGTTCAGAAGGAAAGAAAGCACAGAGCCCCAGAATTTATGTTGTCCTGGAGAGCTTGCAGAGCACTGGGGAAAGGCAGGCAGAGAATTCCCTGATAGCACCTTCTCTGTGCCTGTTCACATTGCTTCGCAGAATCGCTTTTGTGCAGAAAACAGTAACACTTGTTCAGAAAGAAAGAAAGCACAGAGCCCCAGATTCTATGTTGTCCTGGAGAGCTTGCAGAGCACTGGGGAAAGGCAGGCAGAGAATTCCCTGCTAGCACCTTCTCTGTGCCTGGGAAGCAGAAGTGTTCACATTGCTTCGCAAGAATCGCTTTTGTGCAGAAAACAGTAACACTTGTTCAGAAGTAAAGAAAGCACAGAGCCCCAGATTTTATGTTGTCCTGGAGAGCTTGCAGAGCACTGGGGAAAGGCAGGCAGAGAATTCCTTGCTAGCACCTTCTCTGTGCCTGGGAAGCAGAAGTGTTCACATTGCTTCGCAGAATCGCTTTTGTGCAGAAAACAGTAACACTTGTTCAGAAGGAAAGAAAGCACAGAGCCCCAGATTCTATGTTGTCCTGGAGAGCTTGCAGAGCACTGGGGAAAGGCAGGCAGAGAATTCCCTGCTAGCACCTTCTCTGTGCCTGGGAAGCAGAAGTGTTCACATTGCTTCGCAGAAACGCTTTTGTGCAGAAAACAGTAACACTTGTTCAGAAGGAAAGAAAGCACAGAGCCCCAGATTTTATGTTGTCCTGGAGAGCTTGCAGAGCACTGGGGAAAGGCAGGCAGAGAATTCCCTGCTAGCACCTTCTCTGTGCCTGGGAAGCAGAAGTGTTCACATTGCTTCGCAAGAATCGCTTTTGTGCAGAAAACAGTAACACTTGTTCAGAACGAAAGAAAGCACAGAGCCCCAGATTTTATGTTGTCCTGCAGAGCTTGCAGAGCACTGGGGAAAGGCAGGCAGAGAATTCCCTGCTAGCACCTTCTCTGTGCCTGGGAAGCAGAAGTGTTCACATTGCTTCGCAGAAACGCTTTTGTGCAGAAAACAGTAACACTTGTTCAGAACGAAAGAAAGCACAGAGCCCCAGATTCTATGTTGTCCTGGAGAGCTTGCAGAGCACTGGGGAAAGGCAGGCAGAGAATTCCCTGCTAGCACCTTCTCTGTGCCTGGGAAGCAGAAGTGTTCACATTGCTTCGCAAGAATCGCTTTTGTGCAGAAAACAGTAACACTTGTTCAGAACGAAAGAAAGCACTGAGCCCCAGATTTTATGTTGTCCTGGAGAGCTTGCAGAGCACTGGGGAAAGGCAGGCAGAGAATTCCCTGCTAGCACCTTCTCTGTGCCTGGGAAGCAGAAGTGTTCACATTGCTTCGCAAGAATCGCTTTTGTGCAGAAAACACTAACACTTGTTCAGAAGGAAAGAAAGCACAGAGCCCCAGATTTTATGTTGTCCTGCAGAGCTTGCAGAGCACTGGGGAAAGGCAGGCAGAGAATTCCTTGCTAGCACCTTCTCTGTGCCTGGGAAGCAGAAGTGTTCACATTGCTTCGCAGAATCGCTTTTGTGCAGAAAACACTAACACTTGTTCAGAAGGAAAGAAAGCACAGAGCCCCAGATTTTATGTTGTCCTGGAGAGCTTGCAGAGCACTGGGGAAAGGCAGGCAGAGAATTCCCTGCTAGCACCTTCTCTGTGCCTGGGAAGCAGAAGTGTTCACATTGCTTCGCAAGAATCGCTTTTGTGCAATAAACAGTAACACTTGTTCAGAAGGAATGAAAGCACAGAGCCCCAGATTTTATGTTGTCCTGGAGAGCTTGCAGAGCACTGGGGAAAGGCAGGCAGAGAATTCCCTGCTATCACCTTCTCTGTGCCTGTTCACATTGCTTCGCAGAATCGCTTTTGTGCAGAAAACAGTAACACTTGTTCAGAAGGAAAGAAAGCACAGAGCCCCAGATTCTATGTTGTCCTGGAGAGCTTGCAGAGCACTGGGGAAAGGCAGGCAGAGAATTCCCTGCTAGCACCTTCTCTGTGCCTGGGAAGCAGAAGTGTTCACATTGCTTCGCAGAATCGCTTTTGTGCAGAAAACAGTAACACTTGTTCAGAAGGAAAGAAAGCACAGAGCCCCAGATTTTATGTTGTCCTGGAGAGCTTGCAGAGCACTGGGGAAAGGCAGGCAGAGAATTCCCTGCTAGCACCTTCTCTGTGCCTGTTCACATTGCTTCGCAGAATCGCTTTTGTGCAGAAAACAGTAACACTTGTTCAGAAGGAAAGAAAGCACAGAGCCCCAGAATTTATGTTGTCCTGGAGAGCTTGCAGAGCACTGGGGAAAGGCAGGCAGAGAATTCCCTGATAGCACCTTCTCTGTGCCTGTTCACATTGCTTCGCAGAATCGCTTTTGTGCAGAAAACAGTAACACTTGTTCAGAAAGAAAGAAAGCACAGAGCCCCAGATTCTATGTTGTCCTGGAGAGCTTGCAGAGCACTGGGGAAAGGCAGGCAGAGAATTCCCTGCTAGCACCTTCTCTGTGCCTGGGAAGCAGAAGTGTTCACATTGCTTCGCAAGAATCGCTTTTGTGCAGAAAACAGTAACACTTGTTCAGAAGTAAAGAAAGCACAGAGCCCCAGATTTTATGTTGTCCTGGAGAGCTTGCAGAGCACTGGGGAAAGGCAGGCAGAGAATTCCTTGCTAGCACCTTCTCTGTGCCTGGGAAGCAGAAGTGTTCACATTGCTTCGCAGAATCGCTTTTGTGCAGAAAACAGTAACACTTGTTCAGAAGGAAAGAAAGCACAGAGCCCCAGATTCTATGTTGTCCTGGAGAGCTTGCAGAGCACTGGGGAAAGGCAGGCAGAGAATTCCCTGCTAGCACCTTCTCTGTGCCTGGGAAGCAGAAGTGTTCACATTGCTTCGCAGAAACGCTTTTGTGCAGAAAACAGTAACACTTGTTCAGAAGGAAAGAAAGCACAGAGCCCCAGATTCTATGTTGTCCTGGAGAGCTTGCAGAGCACTGGGGAAAGGCAGGCAGAGAATTCCCTGCTAGCACCTTCTCTGTGCCTGGGAAGCAGAAGTGTTCACATTGCTTCGCAAGAATCGCTTTTGTGCAGAAAACAGTAACACTTGTTCAGAAGGAAAGAAAGCACAGAGCCCCAGATTTTATGTTGTCCTGGAGAGCTTGCAGAGCACTGGGGAAAGGCAGGCAGAGAATTCCCTGCTAGCACCTTCTCTGTGCCTGGGAAGCAGAAGTGTTCACATTGCTTCGCAAGAATTGCTTTTGTGCAGAAAACACTAACACTTGTTCAGAAGGAAAGAAAGCACAGAGCCCCAGATTTTATGTTGTCCTGCAGAGCTTGCAGAGCACTGGGGAAAGGCAGGCAGAGAATTCCTTGCTAGCACCTTCTCTGTGCCTGGGAAGCCGAAGTGTTCACATTGCTTCGCAAGAATCGCTTTTGTGCAGAAAACACTAACACTTGTTCAGAACGAAAGACAGCACAGAGCCCCAGATTTTATGTTGTCCTGGAGAGCTTGCAGAGCACTGGGGAAAGGCAGGCAGAGAATTCCCTGCTAGCACCTTCTCTGTGCCTGGGAAGCAGAAGTGTTCACATTGCTTCGCAAGAATCGCTTTTGTGCAGAAAACAGTAACACTTGTTCAGAACGAAAGAAAGCACAGAGCCCCAGATTTTATGTTGTCCTGGAGAGCTTGCAGAGCACTGGGGAAAGGCAGGCAGAGAATTCCTTGCTAGCACCTTCTCTGTGCCTGGGAAGCAGAAGTGTTCACATTGCTTCGCAGAATCGCTTTTGTGCAGAAAACAGTAACACTTGTTCAGAACGAAAGAAAGCACAGAGCCCCAGATTTTATGTTGTCCTGGAGAGCTTGCAGAGCACTGGGGAAAGGCAGGCAGAGAATTCCTTGCTAGCACCTTCTCTGTGCCTGGGAAGCAGAAGTGTTCACATTGCTTCGCAAGAATCGCTTTTGTGCAGAAAACACTAACACTTGTTCAGAAGGAATGAAAGCACAGAGCCCCAGATTTTATGTTGTCCTGGAGAGCTTGCAGAGCACTGGGGAAAGGCAGGCAGAGAATTCCCTGCTAGCACCTTCTCTGTGCCTGTTCACATTGCTTCGCAGAATCGCTTTTGTGCAGAAAACAGTAACACTTGTTCAGAAGGAAAGAAAGCACAGAGCCCCAGATTCTATGTTGTCCTGGAGAGCTTGCAGAGCACTGGGGAAAGGCAGGCAGAGAATTCCCTGCTAGCACCTTCTCTGTGCCTGGGAAGCAGAAGTGTTCACATTGCTTCGCAGAATCGCTTTTGTGCAGAAAACAGTAACACTTGTTCAGAAGGAAAGAAAGCACAGAGCCCCAGATTTTATGTTGTCCTGGAGAGCTTGCAGAGCACTGGGGAAAGGCAGGCAGAGAATTCCCTGCTAGCACCTTCTCTGTGCCTGTTCACATTGCTTCGCAGAATTGCTTTTGTGCAGAAAACAGTAACACTTGTTCAGAAGGAAAGAAAGCACAGAGCCCCAGAATTTATGTTGTCCTGGAGAGCTTGCAGAGCACTGGGGAAAGGCAGGCAGAGAATTCCCTGCTAGCACCTTCTCTGTGCCTGTTCACATTGCTTCGCAAGAATCGCTTTTGTGCAGAAAACAGTAACACTTGTTCAGAAGTAAAGAAAGCACAGAGCCCCAGATTTTATGTTGTCCTGGAGAGCTTGCAGAGCACTGGGGAAAGGCAGGCAGAGAATTCCCTGCTAGCACCTTCTCTGTGCCTGGGAAGCAGAAGTGTTCACATTGCTTCGCAGAAACGCTTTTGTGCAGAAAACAGTAACACTTGTTCAGAACGAAAGAAAGCACAGAGCCCCAGATTCTATGTTGTCCTGGAGAGCTTGCAGAGCACTGGGGAAAGGCAGGCAGAGAATTCCCTGCTAGCACCTTCTCTGTGCCTGGGAAGCAGAAGTGTTCACATTGCTTCGCAGAATCGCTTTTGTGCAGAAAACACTAACACTTGTTCAGAAGGAAAGAAAGCACAGAGCCCCAGATTCTATGTTGTCCTGGAGAGCTTGCAGAGCACTGGGGAAAGGCAGGCAGAGAATTCCCTGCTAGCACCTTCTCTGTGCCTGGGAAGCAGAAGTGTTCACATTGCTTCGCAAGAATCGCTTTTGTGCAGAAAACAGTAACACTTGTTCAGAACGAAAGAAAGCACAGAGCCCCAGAGTCTATGTTGTCCTGGAGAGCTTGCAGAGCACTGGGGAAAGGCAGGCAGAGAATTCCTTGCAAGCACCTTCTCTGTGCCTGGGAAGCAGAAGTGTTCACATTGCTTCGCAAAAATCGCTTTTGTGCAGAAAACACTAACACTTGTTCAGAAGGAAAGAAAGCACAGAGCCCCAGATTTTATGTTGTCCTGGAGAGCTTGCAGAGCACTGGGGAAAGGCAGGCAGAGAATTCCTTGCTAGCACCTTCTCTGTGCCTGGGAAGCAGAAGTGTTCACATTGCTTCGCAAGAATCGCTTTTGTGCAGAAAACACTAACACTTGTTCAGAAGGAAAGAAAGCACAGAGCCCCAGATTTTATGTTGTCCTGCAGAGCTTGCAGAGCACTGGGGAAAGGCAGGCAGAGAATTCCTTGCTAGCACCTTCTCTGTGCCTGGGAAGCAGAAGTGTTCACATTGCTTCGCAGAATCGCTTTTGTGCAGAAAACAGTAACACTTGTTCAGAACGAAAGAAAGCACAGAGCCCCAGAGTCTATGTTGTCCTGGAGAGCTTGCAGAGCACTGGGGAAAGGCAGGCAGAGAATTCCTTGCTAGCACCTTCTCTGTGCCTGGGAAGCAGAAGTGTTCACATTGCTTTGCAGAATCGCTTTTGTGCAGAAAACAGTAACACTTGTTCATAAGGAAAGAAAGCACAGAGCCCCAGATTTTATGTTGTCCTGGAGAGCTTGCAGAGCACTGGGGAAAGGCAGGCAGAGAATTCCCTGATAGCACCTTCTCTGTTCCTGTTCACATTGCTTCGCAGAATCGCTTTTGTGCAGAAAACATTAACACTTGTTCAGAACGAAAGAAAGCACAGAGCCCCAGATTCTATGTTGTCCTGGAGAGCTTGCAGAGCACTGGGGAAAGGCAGGCAGAGAATTCCCTGCTAGCACCTTCTCTGTGCCTGGGAAGCAGAAGTGTTCACATTGCTTCGCAAGAACCGCTTTTGTGCAGAAAACAGTAACACTTGTTCAGAAGGAAAGAAAGCACAGAGCCCCAGATTTTATGTTGTCCTGGAGAGCTTGCAGAGCACTGGGGAAAGGCAGGCAGAGAATTCCTTGCAAGCACCTTCTCTGTGCCTGGGAAGCAGAAGTGTTCACTATGCTTCGCAGAATTGCTTTTGTGCAGAAAACACTAACACTTGTTCAGAAGGAAAGAAAGCACAGAGCCCCAGATTTTATGTTGTCCTGGAGAGCTTGCAGAGCACTGGGGAAAGGCAGGCAGAGAATTCCTTGCTAGCACCTTCTCTGTGCCTGGGAAGCCGAAGTGTTCACATTGCTTCGCAAGAATCGCTTTTGTGCAGAAAACACTAACACTTGTTCAGAACGAAAGACAGCACAGAGCCCCAGATTTTATGTTGTCCTGGAGAGCTTGCAGAGCACTGGGGAAAGGCAGGCAGAGAATTCCCTGCTAGCACCTTCTCTGTGCCTGGGAAGCAGAAGTGTTCACATTGCTTCGCAGAATCGCTTTTGTGCAGAAAACACTAACACTTGTTCAGAAGGAAAGAAAGCACAGAGCCCCAGATTCTATGTTGTCCTGGAGAGCTTGCAGAGCACTGGGGAAAGGCAGGCAGAGAATTCCCTGCTAGCACCTTCTCTGTGCCTGGGAAGCAGAAGTGTTCACATTGCTTCGCAAGAATCGCTTTTGTGCAGAAAACAGTAACACTTGTTCAGAACGAAAGAAAGCACAGAGCCCCAGAGTCTATGTTGTCCTGGAGAGCTTGCAGAGCACTGGGGAAAGGCAGGCAGAGAATTCCCTGCTAGCACCTTCTCTGTACCTGGGAAGCAGAAGTGTTCACATTGCTTCGCAAGAATCGCTTTTGTGCAGAAAACACTAACACTTGTTCAGAAGGAAAGAAAGCACAGAGCCCCAGATTTTATGTTGTCCTGGAGAGCTTGCAGAGCACTGGGGAAAGGCAGGCAGACAATTCCTTGCTAGCACCTTCTCTGTGCCTGGGAAGCAGAAGTGTTCACATTGCTTCGCAGAATTGCTTTTGTGCAGAAAACACTAACACTTGTTCAGAAGGAATGAAAGCACAGAGCCCCAGATTCTATGTTGTCCTGGAGAGCTTGCAGAGCACTGGGGAAAGGCAGGCAGAGAATTCCTTGCTAGCACCTTCTCTGTGCCTGGGAAGCAAAAGTGTTCACATTGCTTCGGAAGAATCGCTTTTGTGCAGAAAACAGTAACACTTGTTCAGAACGAAAGAAAGCACAGAGCCCCAGATTCTATGTTGTCCTGGAGAGCTTGCAGAGCACTGGGGAAAGGCAGGCAGAGAATTCCCTGCTAGCACCTTCTCTGTACCTGGGAAGCAGAAGTGTTCACATTGCTTCGCAAGAATCGCTTTTGTGCAGAAAACAGTAACACTTGTTCAGAACGAAAGAAAGCACAGAGCCCCAGATTTTATGTTGTCCTGGAGAGCTTGCAGAGCACTGGGGAAAGGCAGGCAGAGAATTCCCTGCTAGCACCTTCTCTGTGCCTGGGAAGCAGAAGTGTTCACATTGCTTCGCAAGAATGGCTTTTGTGCAGAAAACAGTAACACTTGTTCAGAAGGAAAGAAAGCACAGAGCCCCAGATTTTATGTTGTCCTGGAGAGCTTGCAGAGCACTGGGGAAAGGCAGGCAGAGAATTCCCTGCTAGCACCTTCTCTGTGCCTGGGAAGCAGAAGTGTTCACATTGCTTCGCAGAAACGCTTTTGTGCAGAAAACAGTAACACTTGTTCAGAACGAAAGAAAGCACAGAGCCCCAGATTCTATGTTGTCCTGGAGAGCTTGCAGAGCACTGGGGAAAGGCAGGCAGAGAATTCCCTGCTAGCACCTTCTCTGTGCCTGGGAAGCAGAAGTGTTCACATTGCTTCGCAAGAATCGCTTTTGTGCAGAAAACAGTAACACTTGTTCAGAACGAAAGAAAGCACAGAGCCCCAGATTTTATGTTGTCCTGGAGAGCTTGCAGAGCACTGGGGAAAGGCAGGCAGAGAATTCCCTGCTAGCACCTTCTCTGTGCCTGGGAAGCAGAAGTGTTCACATTGCTTCGCAAGAATCGCTTTTGTGCAGAAAACACTAACACTTGTTCAGAAGGAAAGAAAGCACAGAGCCCCAGATTTTATGTTGTCCTGCAGAGCTTGCAGAGCACTGGGGAAAGGCAGGCAGAGAATTCCTTGCTAGCACCTTCTCTGTGCCTGGGAAGCAGAAGTGTTCACATTGCTTCGCAGAATCGCTTTTGTGCAGAAAACACTAACACTTGTTCAGAAGGAAAGAAAGCACAGAGCCCCAGATTTTATGTTGTCCTGGAGAGCTTGCAGAGCACTGGGGAAAGGCAGGCAGAGAATTCCTTGCTAGCACCTTCTCTGTGCCTGGGAAGCAGAAGTGTTCACATTGCTTCGCAAGAATCGCTTTTGTGCAGAAAACACTAACACTTGTTCAGAAGGAATGAAAGCACAGAGCCCCAGATTTTATGTTGTCCTGGAGAGCTTGCAGAGCACTGGGGAAAGGCAGGCAGAGAATTCCCTGCTAGCACCTTCTCTGTGCCTGTTCACATTGCTTCGCAGAATCGCTTTTGTGCAGAAAACAGTAACACTTGTTCAGAAGGAAAGAAAGCACAGAGCCCCAGATTCTATGTTGTCCTGGAGAGCTTGCAGAGCACTGGGGAAAGGCAGGCAGAGAATTCCCTGCTAGCACCTTCTCTGTGCCTGGGAAGCAGAAGTGTTCACATTGCTTCGCAGAATCGCTTTTGTGCAGAAAACAGTAACACTTGTTCAGAAGGAAAGAAAGCACAGAGCCCCAGATTTTATGTTGTCCTGGAGAGCTTGCAGAGCACTGGGGAAAGGCAGGCAGAGAATTCCCTGCTAGCACCTTCTCTGTGCCTGTTCACATTGCTTCGCAGAATCGCTTTTGTGCAGAAAACAGTAACACTTGTTCAGAAGGAAAGAAAGCACAGAGCCCCAGAATTTATGTTGTCCTGGAGAGCTTGCAGAGCACTGGGGAAAGGCAGGCAGAGAATTCCCTGATAGCACCTTCTCTGTGCCTGTTCACATTGCTTCGCAGAATCGCTTTTGTGCAGAAAACAGTAACACTTGTTCAGAAAGAAAGAAAGCACAGAGCCCCAGATTCTATGTTGTCCTGGAGAGCTTGCAGAGCACTGGGGAAAGGCAGGCAGAGAATTCCCTGCTAGCACCTTCTCTGTGCCTGGGAAGCAGAAGTGTTCACATTGCTTCGCAAGAATCGCTTTTGTGCAGAAAACAGTAACACTTGTTCAGAAGTAAAGAAAGCACAGAGCCCCAGATTTTATGTTGTCCTGGAGAGCTTGCAGAGCACTGGGGAAAGGCAGGCAGAGAATTCCTTGCTAGCACCTTCTCTGTGCCTGGGAAGCAGAAGTGTTCACATTGCTTCGCAGAATCGCTTTTGTGCAGAAAACAGTAACACTTGTTCAGAAGGAAAGAAAGCACAGAGCCCCAGATTCTATGTTGTCCTGGAGAGCTTGCAGAGCACTGGGGAAAGGCAGGCAGAGAATTCCCTGCTAGCACCTTCTCTGTGCCTGGGAAGCAGAAGTGTTCACATTGCTTCGCAGAAACGCTTTTGTGCAGAAAACAGTAACACTTGTTCAGAAGGAAAGAAAGCACAGAGCCCCAGATTTTATGTTGTCCTGGAGAGCTTGCAGAGCACTGGGGAAAGGCAGGCAGAGAATTCCCTGCTAGCACCTTCTCTGTGCCTGGGAAGCAGAAGTGTTCACATTGCTTCGCAAGAATCGCTTTTGTGCAGAAAACAGTAACACTTGTTCAGAACGAAAGAAAGCACAGAGCCCCAGATTTTATGTTGTCCTGCAGATCTTGCAGAGCACTGGGGAAAGGCAGGCAGAGAATTCCCTGCTAGCACCTTCTCTGTGCCTGGGAAGCAGAAGTGTTCACATTGCTTCGCAGAAACGCTTTTGTGCAGAAAACAGTAACACTTGTTCAGAACGAAAGAAAGCACAGAGCCCCAGATTCTATGTTGTCCTGGAGAGCTTGCAGAGCACTGGGGAAAGGCAGGCAGAGAATTCCCTGCTAGCACCTTCTCTGTGCCTGGGAAGCAGAAGTGTTCACATTGCTTCGCAAGAATCGCTTTTGTGCAGAAAACAGTAACACTTGTTCAGAACGAAAGAAAGCACTGAGCCCCAGATTTTATGTTGTCCTGGAGAGCTTGCAGAGCACTGGGGAAAGGCAGGCAGAGAATTCCCTGCTAGCACCTTCTCTGTGCCTGGGAAGCAGAAGTGTTCACATTGCTTCGCAAGAATCGCTTTTGTGCAGAAAACACTAACACTTGTTCAGAAGGAAAGAAAGCACAGAGCCCCAGATTTTATGTTGTCCTGCAGAGCTTGCAGAGCACTGGGGAAAGGCAGGCAGAGAATTCCTTGCTAGCACCTTCTCTGTGCCTGGGAAGCAGAAGTGTTCACATTGCTTCGCAGAATCGCTTTTGTGCAGAAAACACTAACACTTGTTCAGAAGGAAAGAAAGCACAGAGCCCCAGATTTTATGTTGTCCTGGAGAGCTTGCAGAGCACTGGGGAAAGGCAGGCAGAGAATTCCCTGCTAGCACCTTCTCTGTGCCTGGGAAGCAGAAGTGTTCACATTGCTTCGCAAGAATCGCTTTTGTGCAATAAACAGTAACACTTGTTCAGAAGGAATGAAAGCACAGAGCCCCAGATTTTATGTTGTCCTGGAGAGCTTGCAGAGCACTGGGGAAAGGCAGGCAGAGAATTCCCTGCTATCACCTTCTCTGTGCCTGTTCACATTGCTTCGCAGAATCGCTTTTGTGCAGAAAACAGTAACACTTGTTCAGAAGGAAAGAAAGCACAGAGCCCCAGATTCTATGTTGTCCTGGAGAGCTTGCAGAGCACTGGGGAAAGGCAGGCAGAGAATTCCCTGCTAGCACCTTCTCTGTGCCTGGGAAGCAGAAGTGTTCACATTGCTTCGCAGAATCGCTTTTGTGCAGAAAACAGTAACACTTGTTCAGAAGGAAAGAAAGCACAGAGCCCCAGATTTTATGTTGTCCTGGAGAGCTTGCAGAGCACTGGGGAAAGGCAGGCAGAGAATTCCCTGCTAGCACCTTCTCTGTGCCTGTTCACATTGCTTCGCAGAATCGCTTTTGTGCAGAAAACAGTAACACTTGTTCAGAAGGAAAGAAAGCACAGAGCCCCAGAATTTATGTTGTCCTGGAGAGCTTGCAGAGCACTGGGGAAAGGCAGGCAGAGAATTCCCTGATAGCACCTTCTCTGTGCCTGTTCACATTGCTTCGCAGAATCGCTTTTGTGCAGAAAACAGTAACACTTGTTCAGAAAGAAGGAAAGCACAGAGCCCCAGATTCTATGTTGTCCTGGAGAGCTTGCAGAGCACTGGGGAAAGGCAGGCAGAGAATTCCCTGCTAGCACCTTCTCTGTGCCTGGGAAGCAGAAGTGTTCACATTGCTTCGCAAGAATCGCTTTTGTGCAGAAAACAGTAACACTTGTTCAGAAGTAAAGAAAGCACAGAGCCCCAGATTTTATGTTGTCCTGGAGAGCTTGCAGAGCACTGGGGAAAGGCAGGCAGAGAATTCCTTGCTAGCACCTTCTCTGTGCCTGGGAAGCAGAAGTGTTCACATTGCTTCGCAGAATCGCTTTTGTGCAGAAAACAGTAACACTTGTTCAGAAGGAAAGAAAGCACAGAGCCCCAGATTCTATGTTGTCCTGGAGAGCTTGCAGAGCACTGGGGAAAGGCAGGCAGAGAATTCCCTGCTAGCACCTTCTCTGTGCCTGGGAAGCAGAAGTGTTCACATTGCTTCGCAGAAACGCTTTTGTGCAGAAAACAGTAACACTTGTTCAGAAGGAAAGAAAGCACAGAGCCCCAGATTCTATGTTGTCCTGGAGAGCTTGCAGAGCACTGGGGAAAGGCAGGCAGAGAATTCCCTGCTAGCACCTTCTCTGTGCCTGGGAAGCAGAAGTGTTCACATTGCTTCGCAAGAATCGCTTTTGTGCAGAAAACAGTAACACTTGTTCAGAAGGAAAGAAAGCACAGAGCCCCAGATTTTATGTTGTCCTGGAGAGCTTGCAGAGCACTGGGGAAAGGCAGGCAGAGAATTCCCTGCTAGCACCTTCTCTGTGCCTGGGAAGCAGAAGTGTTCACATTGCTTCGCAAGAATTGCTTTTGTGCAGAAAACACTAACACTTGTTCAGAAGGAAAGAAAGCACAGAGCCCCAGATTTTATGTTGTCCTGCAGAGCTTGCAGAGCACTGGGGAAAGGCAGGCAGAGAATTCCTTGCTAGCACCTTCTCTGTGCCTGGGAAGCAGAAGTGTTCACATTGCTTCGCAGAATCGCTTTTGTGCAGAAAACACTAACACTTGTTCAGAAGGAAAGAAAGCACAGAGCCCCAGATTTTATGTTGTCCTGGAGAGCTTGCAGAGCACTGGGGAAAGGCAGGCAGAGAATTCCTTGCTAGCACCTTCTCTGTGCCTGGGAAGCAGAAGTGTTCACATTGCTTCGCAAGAATCGCTTTTGTGCAGAAAACACTAACACTTGTTCAGAAGGAATGAAAGCACAGAGCCCCAGATTTTATGTTGTCCTGGAGAGCTTGCAGAGCACTGGGGAAAGGCAGGCAGAGAATTCCCTGCTAGCACCTTCTCTGTGCCTGGGAAGCAGAAGTGTTCACATTGCTTCGCAGAAACGCTTTTGTGCAGAAAACAGTAACACTTGTTCAGAACGAAAGAAAGCACAGAGCCCCAGATTCTATGTTGTCCTGGAGAGCTTGCAGAGCACTGGGGAAAGGCAGGCAGAGAATTCCCTGCTAGCACCTTCTCTGTGCCTGGGAAGCAGAAGTGTTCACATTGCTTCGCAAGAATCGCTTTTGTGCAGAAAACAGTAACACTTGTTCAGAACGAAAGAAAGCACAGAGCCCCAGATTTTATGTTGTCCTGGAGAGCTTGCAGAGCACTGGGGAAAGGCAGGCAGAGAATTCCCTGCTAGCACCTTCTCTGTGCCTGGGAAGCAGAAGTGTTCACATTGCTTCGCAAGAATCGCTTTTGTGCAGAAAACACTAACACTTGTTCAGAAGGAAAGAAAGCACAGAGCCCCAGATTTTATGTTGTCCTGCAGAGCTTGCAGAGCACTGGGGAAAGGCAGGCAGAGAATTCCTTGCTAGCACCTTCTCTGTGCCTGGGAAGCAGAAGTGTTCACATTGCTTCGCAGAATCGCTTTTGTGCAGAAAACACTAACACTTGTTCAGAAGGAAAGAAAGCACAGAGCCCCAGATTTTATGTTGTCCTGGAGAGCTTGCAGAGCACTGGGGAAAGGCAGGCAGAGAATTCCTTGCTAGCACCTTCTCTGTGCCTGGGAAGCAGAAGTGTTCACATTGCTTCGCAAGAATCGCTTTTGTGCAGAAAACACTAACACTTGTTCAGAAGGAATGAAAGCACAGAGCCCCAGATTTTATGTTGTCCTGGAGAGCTTGCAGAGCACTGGGGAAAGGCAGGCAGAGAATTCCCTGCTAGCACCTTCTCTGTGCCTGTTCACATTGCTTCGCAGAATCGCTTTTGTGCAGAAAACAGTAACACTTGTTCAGAAGGAAAGAAAGCACAGAGCCCCAGATTCTATGTTGTCCTGGAGAGCTTGCAGAGCACTGGGGAAAGGCAGGCAGAGAATTCCCTGCTAGCACCTTCTCTGTGCCTGGGAAGCAGAAGTGTTCACATTGCTTCGCAGAATCGCTTTTGTGCAGAAAACAGTAACACTTGTTCAGAAGGAAAGAAAGCACAGAGCCCCAGATTTTATGTTGTCCTGGAGAGCTTGCAGAGCACTGGGGAAAGGCAGGCAGAGAATTCCCTGCTAGCACCTTCTCTGTGCCTGTTCACATTGCTTCGCAGAATCGCTTTTGTGCAGAAAACAGTAACACTTGTTCAGAAGGAAAGAAAGCACAGAGCCCCAGAATTTATGTTGTCCTGGAGAGCTTGCAGAGCACTGGGGAAAGGCAGGCAGAGAATTCCCTGATAGCACCTTCTCTGTGCCTGTTCACATTGCTTCGCAGAATCGCTTTTGTGCAGAAAACAGTAACACTTGTTCAGAAAGAAAGAAAGCACAGAGCCCCAGATTCTATGTTGTCCTGGAGAGCTTGCAGAGCACTGGGGAAAGGCAGGCAGAGAATTCCCTGCTAGCACCTTCTCTGTGCCTGGGAAGCAGAAGTGTTCACATTGCTTCGCAAGAATCGCTTTTGTGCAGAAAACAGTAACACTTGTTCAGAAGTAAAGAAAGCACAGAGCCCCAGATTTTATGTTGTCCTGGAGAGCTTGCAGAGCACTGGGGAAAGGCAGGCAGAGAATTCCTTGCTAGCACCTTCTCTGTGCCTGGGAAGCAGAAGTGTTCACATTGCTTCGCAGAATCGCTTTTGTGCAGAAAACAGTAACACTTGTTCAGAAGGAAAGAAAGCACAGAGCCCCAGATTCTATGTTGTCCTGGAGAGCTTGCAGAGCACTGGGGAAAGGCAGGCAGAGAATTCCCTGCTAGCACCTTCTCTGTGCCTGGGAAGCAGAAGTGTTCACATTGCTTCGCAGAAACGCTTTTGTGCAGAAAACAGTAACACTTGTTCAGAAGGAAAGAAAGCACAGAGCCCCAGATTTTATGTTGTCCTGGAGAGCTTGCAGAGCACTGGGGAAAGGCAGGCAGAGAATTCCCTGCTAGCACCTTCTCTGTGCCTGGGAAGCAGAAGTGTTCACATTGCTTCGCAAGAATCGCTTTTGTGCAGAAAACAGTAACACTTGTTCAGAACGAAAGAAAGCACAGAGCCCCAGATTTTATGTTGTCCTGCAGAGCTTGCAGAGCACTGGGGAAAGGCAGGCAGAGAATTCCCTGCTAGCACCTTCTCTGTGCCTGGGAAGCAGAAGTGTTCACATTGCTTCGCAGAAACGCTTTTGTGCAGAAAACAGTAACACTTGTTCAGAACGAAAGAAAGCACAGAGCCCCAGATTCTATGTTGTCCTGGAGAGCTTGCAGAGCACTGGGGAAAGGCAGGCAGAGAATTCCCTGCTAGCACCTTCTCTGTGCCTGGGAAGCAGAAGTGTTCACATTGCTTCGCAAGAATCGCTTTTGTGCAGAAAACAGTAACACTTGTTCAGAACGAAAGAAAGCACTGAGCCCCAGATTTTATGTTGTCCTGGAGAGCTTGCAGAGCACTGGGGAAAGGCAGGCAGAGAATTCCCTGCTAGCACCTTCTCTGTGCCTGGGAAGCAGAAGTGTTCACATTGCTTCGCAAGAATCGCTTTTGTGCAGAAAACACTAACACTTGTTCAGAAGGAAAGAAAGCACAGAGCCCCAGATTTTATGTTGTCCTGCAGAGCTTGCAGAGCACTGGGGAAAGGCAGGCAGAGAATTCCTTGCTAGCACCTTCTCTGTGCCTGGGAAGCAGAAGTGTTCACATTGCTTCGCAGAATCGCTTTTGTGCAGAAAACACTAACACTTGTTCAGAAGGAAAGAAAGCACAGAGCCCCAGATTTTATGTTGTCCTGGAGAGCTTGCAGAGCACTGGGGAAAGGCAGGCAGAGAATTCCCTGCTAGCACCTTCTCTGTGCCTGGGAAGCAGAAGTGTTCACATTGCTTCGCAAGAATCGCTTTTGTGCAATAAACAGTAACACTTGTTCAGAAGGAATGAAAGCACAGAGCCCCAGATTTTATGTTGTCCTGGAGAGCTTGCAGAGCACTGGGGAAAGGCAGGCAGAGAATTCCCTGCTATCACCTTCTCTGTGCCTGTTCACATTGCTTCGCAGAATCGCTTTTGTGCAGAAAACAGTAACACTTGTTCAGAAGGAAAGAAAGCACAGAGCCCCAGATTCTATGTTGTCCTGGAGAGCTTGCAGAGCACTGGGGAAAGGCAGGCAGAGAATTCCCTGCTAGCACCTTCTCTGTGCCTGGGAAGCAGAAGTGTTCACATTGCTTCGCAGAATCGCTTTTGTGCAGAAAACAGTAACACTTGTTCAGAAGGAAAGAAAGCACAGAGCCCCAGATTTTATGTTGTCCTGGAGAGCTTGCAGAGCACTGGGGAAAGGCAGGCAGAGAATTCCCTGCTAGCACCTTCTCTGTGCCTGTTCACATTGCTTCGCAGAATCGCTTTTGTGCAGAAAACAGTAACACTTGTTCAGAAGGAAAGAAAGCACAGAGCCCCAGAATTTATGTTGTCCTGGAGAGCTTGCAGAGCACTGGGGAAAGGCAGGCAGAGAATTCCCTGATAGCACCTTCTCTGTGCCTGTTCACATTGCTTCGCAGAATCGCTTTTGTGCAGAAAACAGTAACACTTGTTCAGAAAGAAAGAAAGCACAGAGCCCCAGATTCTATGTTGTCCTGGAGAGCTTGCAGAGCACTGGGGAAAGGCAGGCAGAGAATTCCCTGCTAGCACCTTCTCTGTGCCTGGGAAGCAGAAGTGTTCACATTGCTTCGCAAGAATCGCTTTTGTGCAGAAAACAGTAACACTTGTTCAGAAGTAAAGAAAGCACAGAGCCCCAGATTTTATGTTGTCCTGGAGAGCTTGCAGAGCACTGGGGAAAGGCAGGCAGAGAATTCCTTGCTAGCACCTTCTCTGTGCCTGGGAAGCAGAAGTGTTCACATTGCTTCGCAGAATCGCTTTTGTGCAGAAAACAGTAACACTTGTTCAGAAGGAAAGAAAGCACAGAGCCCCAGATTCTATGTTGTCCTGGAGAGCTTGCAGAGCACTGGGGAAAGGCAGGCAGAGAATTCCCTGCTAGCACCTTCTCTGTGCCTGGGAAGCAGAAGTGTTCACATTGCTTCGCAGAAACGCTTTTGTGCAGAAAACAGTAACACTTGTTCAGAAGGAAAGAAAGCACAGAGCCCCAGATTCTATGTTGTCCTGGAGAGCTTGCAGAGCACTGGGGAAAGGCAGGCAGAGAATTCCCTGCTAGCACCTTCTCTGTGCCTGGGAAGCAGAAGTGTTCACATTGCTTCGCAAGAATCGCTTTTGTGCAGAAAACAGTAACACTTGTTCAGAAGGAAAGAAAGCACAGAGCCCCAGATTTTATGTTGTCCTGGAGAGCTTGCAGAGCACTGGGGAAAGGCAGGCAGAGAATTCCCTGCTAGCACCTTCTCTGTGCCTGGGAAGCAGAAGTGTTCACATTGCTTCGCAAGAATTGCTTTTGTGCAGAAAACAGTAACACTTGTTCAGAAGGAAAGAAAGCACAGAGCCCCAGATTTTATGTTGTCCTGCAGAGCTTGCAGAGCACTGGGGAAAGGCAGGCAGAGAATTCCTTGCTAGCACCTTCTCTGTGCCTGGGAAGCAGAAGTGTTCACATTGCTTCGCAGAATCGCTTTTGTTCAGAAAACACTAACACTTGTTCAGAAGGAAAGAAAGCACAGAGCCCCAGATTTTATGTTGTCCTGGAGAGCTTGCAGAGCACTGGGGAAAGGCAGGCAGAGAATTCCTTGCTAGCACCTTCTCTGTGCCTGGGAAGCAGAAGTGTTCACATTGCTTCGCAAGAATCGCTTTTGTGCAGAAAACACTAACACTTGTTCAGAAGGAATGAAAGCACAGAGCCCCAGATTTTATGTTGTCCTGGAGAGCTTGCAGAGCACTGGGGAAAGGCAGGCAGAGAATTCCCTGCTAGCACCTTCTCTGTGCCTGTTCACATTGCTTCGCAGAATCGCTTTTGTGCAGAAAACAGTAACACTTGTTCAGAAGGAAAGAAAGCACAGAGCCCCAGATTCTATGTTGTCCTGGAGAGCTTGCAGAGCACTGGGGAAAGGCAGGCAGAGAATTCCCTGCTAGCACCTTCTCTGTGCCTGGGAAGCAGAAGTGTTCACATTGCTTCGCAGAATCGCTTTTGTGCAGAAAACAGTAACACTTGTTCAGAAGGAAAGAAAGCACAGAGCCCCAGATTTTATGTTGTCCTGGAGAGCTTGCAGAGCACTGGGGAAAGGCAGGCAGAGAATTCCCTGCTAGCACCTTCTCTGTGCCTGTTCACATTGCTTCGCAGAATCGCTTTTGTGCAGAAAACAGTAACACTTGTTCAGAAGGAAAGAAAGCACAGAGCCCCAGAATTTATGTTGTCCTGGAGAGCTTGCAGAGCACTGGGGAAAGGCAGGCAGAGAATTCCCTGATAGCACCTTCTCTGTGCCTGTTCACATTGCTTCGCAGAATCGCTTTTGTGCAGAAAACAGTAACACTTGTTCAGAAGGAAAGAAAGCACAGAGCCCCAGATTTTATGTTGTCCTGGAGAGCTTGCAGAGCACTGGGGAAAGGCAGGCAGAGAATTCCCTGCTAGCACCTTCTCTGTGCCTGGGAAGCAGAAGTGTTCACATTGCTTCGCAAGAATTGCTTTTGTGCAGAAAACACTAACACTTGTTCAGAAGGAAAGAAAGCACAGAGCCCCAGATTTTATGTTGTCCTGCAGAGCTTGCAGAGCACTGGGGAAAGGCAGGCAGAGAATTCCTTGCTAGCACCTTCTCTGTGCCTGGGAAGCAGAAGTGTTCACATTGCTTCGCAGAATCGCTTTTGTGCAGAAAACACTAACACTTGTTCAGAAGGAAAGAAAGCACAGAGCCCCAGATTTTATGTTGTCCTGGAGAGCTTGCAGAGCACTGGGGAAAGGCAGGCAGAGAATTCCTTGCTAGCACCTTCTCTGTGCCTGGGAAGCAGAAGTGTTCACATTGCTTCGCAAGAATCGCTTTTGTGCAGAAAACACTAACACTTGTTCAGAAGGAAAGAAAGCACAGAGCCCCAGATTCTATGTTGTCCTGGAGAGCTTGCAGAGCACTGGGGAAAGGCAGGCAGAGAATTCCCTGCTAGCACCTTCTCTGTGCCTGTTCACATTGCTTCGCAGAATCGCTTTTGTGCAGAAAACAGTAACACTTGTTCAGAAGGAAAGAAAGCACAGAGCCCCAGATTCTATGTTGTCCTGGAGAGCTTGCAGAGCACTGGGGAAAGGCAGGCAGAGAATTCCCTGCTAGCACCTTCTCTGTGCCTGGGAAGCAGAAGTGTTCACATTGCTTCGCAGAATCGCTTTTGTGCAGAAAACAGTAACACTTGTTCAGAAGGAAAGAAAGCACAGAGCCCCAGATTTTATGTTGTCCTGGAGAGCTTGCAGAGCACTGGGGAAAGGCAGGCAGAGAATTCCCTGCTAGCACCTTCTCTGTGCCTGTTCACATTGCTTCGCAGAATCGCTTTTGTGCAGAAAACAGTAACACTTGTTCAGAAGGAAAGAAAGCACAGAGCCCCAGAATTTATGTTGTCCTGGAGAGCTTGCAGAGCACTGGGGAAAGGCAGGCAGAGAATTCCCTGATAGCACCTTCTCTGTGCCTGTTCACATTGCTTCGCAGAATCGCTTTTGTGCAGAAAACAGTAACACTTGTTCAGAAAGAAAGAAAGCACAGAGCCCCAGATTCTATGTTGTCCTGGAGAGCTTGCAGAGCACTGGGGAAAGGCAGGCAGAGAATTCCCTGCTAGCACCTTCTCTGTGCCTGGGAAGCAGAAGTGTTCACATTGCTTCGCAAGAATCGCTTTTGTGCAGAAAACAGTAACACTTGTTCAGAAGTAAAGAAAGCACAGAGCCCCAGATTTTATGTTGTCCTGGAGAGCTTGCAGAGCACTGGGGAAAGGCAGGCAGAGAATTCCTTGCTAGCACCTTCTCTGTGCCTGGGAAGCAGAAGTGTTCACATTGCTTCGCAGAATCGCTTTTGTGCAGAAAACAGTAACACTTGTTCAGAAGGAAAGAAAGCACAGAGCCCCAGATTCTATGTTGTCCTGGAGAGCTTGCAGAGCACTGGGGAAAGGCAGGCAGAGAATTCCCTGCTAGCACCTTCTCTGTGCCTGGGAAGCAGAAGTGTTCACATTGCTTCGCAGAAACGCTTTTGTGCAGAAAACAGTAACACTTGTTCAGAAGGAAAGAAAGCACAGAGCCCCAGATTTTATGTTGTCCTGGAGAGCTTGCAGAGCACTGGGGAAAGGCAGGCAGAGAATTCCCTGCTAGCACCTTCTCTGTGCCTGGGAAGCAGAAGTGTTCACATTGCTTCGCAAGAATCGCTTTTGTGCAGAAAACAGTAACACTTGTTCAGAACGAAAGAAAGCACAGAGCCCCAGATTTTATGTTGTCCTGCAGAGCTTGCAGAGCACTGGGGAAAGGCAGGCAGAGAATTCCCTGCTAGCACCTTCTCTGTGCCTGGGAAGCAGAAGTGTTCACATTGCTTCGCAGAAACGCTTTTGTGCAGAAAACAGTAACACTTGTTCAGAACGAAAGAAAGCACAGAGCCCCAGATTCTATGTTGTCCTGGAGAGCTTGCAGAGCACTGGGGAAAGGCAGGCAGAGAATTCCCTGCTAGCACCTTCTCTGTGCCTGGGAAGCAGAAGTGTTCACATTGCTTCGCAAGAATCGCTTTTGTGCAGAAAACAGTAACACTTGTTCAGAACGAAAGAAAGCACTGAGCCCCAGATTTTATGTTGTCCTGGAGAGCTTGCAGAGCACTGGGGAAAGGCAGGCAGAGAATTCCCTGCTAGCACCTTCTCTGTGCCTGGGAAGCAGAAGTGTTCACATTGCTTCGCAAGAATCGCTTTTGTGCAGAAAACACTAACACTTGTTCAGAAGGAAAGAAAGCACAGAGCCCCAGATTTTATGTTGTCCTGCAGAGCTTGCAGAGCACTGGGGAAAGGCAGGCAGAGAATTCCTTGCTAGCACCTTCTCTGTGCCTGGGAAGCAGAAGTGTTCACATTGCTTCGCAGAATCGCTTTTGTGCAGAAAACACTAACACTTGTTCAGAAGGAAAGAAAGCACAGAGCCCCAGATTTTATGTTGTCCTGGAGAGCTTGCAGAGCACTGGGGAAAGGCAGGCAGAGAATTCCCTGCTAGCACCTTCTCTGTGCCTGGGAAGCAGAAGTGTTCACATTGCTTCGCAAGAATCGCTTTTGTGCAATAAACAGTAACACTTGTTCAGAAGGAATGAAAGCACAGAGCCCCAGATTTTATGTTGTCCTGGAGAGCTTGCAGAGCACTGGGGAAAGGCAGGCAGAGAATTCCCTGCTATCACCTTCTCTGTGCCTGTTCACATTGCTTCGCAGAATCGCTTTTGTGCAGAAAACAGTAACACTTGTTCAGAAGGAAAGAAAGCACAGAGCCCCAGATTCTATGTTGTCCTGGAGAGCTTGCAGAGCACTGGGGAAAGGCAGGCAGAGAATTCCCTGCTAGCACCTTCTCTGTGCCTGGGAAGCAGAAGTGTTCACATTGCTTCGCAGAATCGCTTTTGTGCAGAAAACAGTAACACTTGTTCAGAAGGAAAGAAAGCACAGAGCCCCAGATTTTATGTTGTCCTGGAGAGCTTGCAGAGCACTGGGGAAAGGCAGGCAGAGAATTCCCTGCTAGCACCTTCTCTGTGCCTGTTCACATTGCTTCGCAGAATCGCTTTTGTGCAGAAAACAGTAACACTTGTTCAGAAGGAAAGAAAGCACAGAGCCCCAGAATTTATGTTGTCCTGGAGAGCTTGCAGAGCACTGGGGAAAGGCAGGCAGAGAATTCCCTGATAGCACCTTCTCTGTGCCTGTTCACATTGCTTCGCAGAATCGCTTTTGTGCAGAAAACAGTAACACTTGTTCAGAAAGAAAGAAAGCACAGAGCCCCAGATTCTATGTTGTCCTGGAGAGCTTGCAGAGCACTGGGGAAAGGCAGGCAGAGAATTCCCTGCTAGCACCTTCTCTGTGCCTGGGAAGCAGAAGTGTTCACATTGCTTCGCAAGAATCGCTTTTGTGCAGAAAACAGTAACACTTGTTCAGAAGTAAAGAAAGCACAGAGCCCCAGATTTTATGTTGTCCTGGAGAGCTTGCAGAGCACTGGGGAAAGGCAGGCAGAGAATTCCTTGCTAGCACCTTCTCTGTGCCTGGGAAGCAGAAGTGTTCACATTGCTTCGCAGAATCGCTTTTGTGCAGAAAACAGTAACACTTGTTCAGAAGGAAAGAAAGCACAGAGCCCCAGATTCTATGTTGTCCTGGAGAGCTTGCAGAGCACTGGGGAAAGGCAGGCAGAGAATTCCCTGCTAGCACCTTCTCTGTGCCTGGGAAGCAGAAGTGTTCACATTGCTTCGCAGAAACGCTTTTGTGCAGAAAACAGTAACACTTGTTCAGAAGGAAAGAAAGCACAGAGCCCCAGATTCTATGTTGTCCTGGAGAGCTTGCAGAGCACTGGGGAAAGGCAGGCAGAGAATTCCCTGCTAGCACCTTCTCTGTGCCTGGGAAGCAGAAGTGTTCACATTGCTTCGCAAGAATCGCTTTTGTGCAGAAAACAGTAACACTTGTTCAGAAGGAAAGAAAGCACAGAGCCCCAGATTTTATGTTGTCCTGGAGAGCTTGCAGAGCACTGGGGAAAGGCAGGCAGAGAATTCCCTGCTAGCACCTTCTCTGTGCCTGGGAAGCAGAAGTGTTCACATTGCTTCGCAAGAATTGCTTTTGTGCAGAAAACACTAACACTTGTTCAGAAGGAAAGAAAGCACAGAGCCCCAGATTTTATGTTGTCCTGCAGAGCTTGCAGAGCACTGGGGAAAGGCAGGCAGAGAATTCCTTGCTAGCACCTTCTCTGTGCCTGGGAAGCCGAAGTGTTCACATTGCTTCGCAAGAATCGCTTTTGTGCAGAAAACACTAACACTTGTTCAGAACGAAAGACAGCACAGAGCCCCAGATTTTATGTTGTCCTGGAGAGCTTGCAGAGCACTGGGGAAAGGCAGGCAGAGAATTCCCTGCTAGCACCTTCTCTGTGCCTGGGAAGCAGAAGTGTTCACATTGCTTTGCAGAAACGCTTTTGTGCAGAAAACAGTAACACTTGTTCAGAACGAAAGAAAGCACAGAGCCCCAGATTCTATGTTGTCCTGGAGAGCTTGCAGAGCACTGGGGAAAGGCAGGCAGAGAATTCCCTGCTAGCACCTTCTCTGTGCCTGGGAAGCAGAAGTGTTCACATTGCTTCGCAGAATCGCTTTTGTGCAGAAAACACTAACACTTGTTCAGAAGGAAAGAAAGCACAGAGCCCCAGATTCTATGTTGTCCTGGAGAGCTTGCAGAGCACTGGGGAAAGGCAGGCAGAGAATTCCCTGCTAGCACCTTCTCTGTGCCTGGGAAGCAGAAGTGTTCACATTGCTTCGCAAGAATCGCTTTTGTGCAGAAAACAGTAACACTTGTTCAGAACGAAAGAAAGCACAGAGCCCCAGAGTCTATGTTGTCCTGGAGAGCTTGCAGAGCACTGGGGAAAGGCAGGCAGAGAATTCCCTGCTAGCACCTTCTCTGTACCTGGGAAGCAGAAGTGTTCACATTGCTTCGCAAGAATCGCTTTTGTGCAGAAAACAGTAACACTTGTTCAGAAGGAAAGAAAGCACAGAGCCCCAGATTTTATGTTGTCCTGGAGAGCTTGCAGAGCACTGGGGAAAGGCAGGCAGAGAATTCCTTGCTAGCACCTTCTCTGTGCCTGGGAAGCAGAAGTGTTCACATTGCTTCGCAGAATTGCTTTTGTGCAGAAAACACTAACACTTGTTCAGAAGGAAAGAAAGCACAGAGCCCCAGATTCTATGTTGTCCTGGAGAGCTTGCAGAGCACTGGGGAAAGGCAGGCAGAGAATTCCTTGCTAGCACCTTCTCTGTGCCTGGGAAGCAGAAGTGTTCACATTGCTTCGCAAGAATCGCTTTTGTGCAGAAAACAGTAACAGTTGTTCAGAACGAAAGAAAGCACAGAGCCCCAGATTTTATGTTGTCCTGGAGAGCTTGCAGAGCACTGGGGAAAGGCAGGCAGAGAATTCCCTGCTAGCACCTTCTCTGTGCCTGGGAAGCAGAAGTGTTCACATTGCTTCGCAAGAATCGCTTTTGTGCAGAAAACAGTAACACTTGTTCAGAACGAAAGAAAGCACAGAGCCCCAGATTCTATGTTGTCCTGGAGAGCTTGCAGAGCACTGGGGAAAGGCAGGCAGAGAATTCCCTGCAAGCACCTTCTCTGTGCCTGGGAAGCAGAAGTGTTCACATTGCTTCGCAAGAATCGCTTTTGTGCAGAAAACAGTAACACTTGTTCAGAACGAAAGAAAGCACAGAGCCCCAGAGTCTATGTTGTCCTGGAGAGCTTGCAGAGCACTGGGGAAAGGCAGGCAGAGAATTCCCTGCTAGCACCTTCTCTGTACCTGGGAAGCAGAAGTGTTCACATTGCTTCGCAAGAATCGCTTTTGTGCAGAAAACAGTAACACTTGTTCAGAAGGAAAGAAAGCACAGAGCCCCAGATTTTATGTTGTCCTGGAGAGCTTGCAGAGCACTGGGGAAAGGCAGGCAGAGAATTCCTTTCTAGCACCTTCTCTGTGCCTGGGAAGCAGAAGTGTTCACATTGCTTCGCAGAATTGCTTTTGTGCAGAAAACACTAACACTTGTTCAGAAGGAAAGAAAGCACAGAGCCCCAGATTCTATGTTGTCCTGGAGAGCTTGCAGAGCACTGGGGAAAGGCAGGCAGAGAATTCCTTGCTAGCACCTTCTCTGTGCCTGGGAAGCCGAAGTGTTCACATTGCTTCGCAAGAATCGCTTTTGTGCAGAAAACAGTAACAGTTGTTCAGAACGAAAGAAAGCACAGACCCCAGATTTTATGTTGTCCTGGAGAGCTTGCAGAGCACTGGGGAAAGGCAGGCAGAGAATTCCCTGCTAGCACCTTCTCTGTGCCTGGGAAGCAGAAGTGTTCACATTGCTTCGCAAGAATCGCTTTTGTGCAGAAAACAGTAACACTTGTTCAGAAGGAAAGAAAGCACAGAGCCCCAGATTCTATGTTGTCCTGGAGAGCTTGCAGAGCACTGGGGAAAGGCAGGCAGAGAATTCCCTGCAAGCACCTTCTCTGTGCCTGGGAAGCAGAAGTGTTCACATTGCTTCGCAAGAATCGCTTTTGTGCAGAAAACAGTAACACTTGTTCAGAACGAAAGAAAGCACAGAGCCCCAGATTCTATGTTGTCCTGGAGAGCTTGCAGAGCACTGGGGAAAGGCAGGCAGAGAATTCCCTGCTAGCACCTTCTCTGTACCTGGGAAGCAGAAGTGTTCACATTGCTTCGCAAGAATCGCTTTTGTGCAGAAAACAGTAACACTTGTTCAGAACGAAAGAAAGCACAGAGCCCCAGATTTTATGTTGTCCTGGAGAGCTTGCAGAGCACTGGGGAAAGGCAGGCAGAGAATTCCCTGCTAGCACCTTCTCTGTGCCTGGGAAGCAGAAGTGTTCACATTGCTTCTCAAGAATCACTTTTGTGCAGAAAACAGTAACACTTGTTCAGAAGGAAAGAAAGCACAGAGCCCCAGATTTTATGTTGTCCTGGAGAGCTTGCAGAGCACTGGGGAAAGGCAGGCAGAGAATTCCCTGCTAGCACCTTCTCTGTGCCTGGGAAGCAGAAGTGTTCACATTGCTTCGCAGAAACGCTTTTGTGCAGAAAACAGTAACACTTGTTCAGAACGAAAGAAAGCACAGAGCCCCAGATTCTATGTTGTCCTGGAGAGCTTGCAGAGCACTGGGGAAAGGCAGGCAGAGAATTCCCTGCTAGCACCTTCTCTGTGCCTGGGAAGCAGAAGTGTTCACATTGCTTCGCAAGAATCGCTTTTGTGCAGAAAACAGTAACACTTGTTCAGAACGAAAGAAAGCACAGAGCCCCAGATTTTATGTTGTCCTGGAGAGCTTGCAGAGCACTGGGGAAAGGCAGGCAGAGAATTCCCTGCTAGCACCTTCTCTGTGCCTGGGAAGCAGAAGTGTTCACATTGCTTCGCAAGAATCGCTTTTGTGCAGAAAACACTAACACTTGTTCAGAAGGAAAGAAAGCACAGAGCCCCAGATTTTATGTTGTCCTGCAGAGCTTGCAGAGCACTGGGGAAAGGCAGGCAGAGAATTCCTTGCTAGCACCTTCTCTGTGCCTGGGAAGCAGAAGTGTTCACATTGCTTCGCAGAATCGCTTTTGTGCAGAAAACACTAACACTTGTTCAGAACGAAAGAAAGCACAGAGCCCCAGATTTTATGTTGTCCTGGAGAGCTTGCAGAGCACTGGGGAAAGGCAGGCAGAGAATTCCTTGCTAGCACCTTCTCTGTGCCTGGGAAGCAGAAGTGTTCACATTGCTTCGCAAGAATCGCTTTTGTGCAGAAAACACTAACACTTGTTCAGAAGGAATGAAAGCACAGAGCCCCAGATTTTATGTTGTCCTGGAGAGCTTGCAGAGCACTGGGGAAAGGCAGGCAGAGAATTCCCTGCTAGCACCTTCTCTGTGCCTGTTCACATTGCTTCGCAGAATCGCTTTTGTGCAGAAAACAGTAACACTTGTTCAGAAGGAAAGAAAGCACAGAGCCCCAGATTCTATGTTGTCCTGGAGAGCTTGCAGAGCACTGGGGAAAGGCAGGCAGAGAATTCCCTGCTAGCACCTTCTCTGTGCCTGGGAAGCAGAAGTGTTCACATTGCTTCGCAGAATCGCTTTTGTGCAGAAAACAGTAACACTTGTTCAGAAGGAAAGAAAGCACAGAGCCCCAGATTTTATGTTGTCCTGGAGAGCTTGCAGAGCACTGGGGAAAGGCAGGCAGAGAATTCCCTGCTAGCACCTTCTCTGTGCCTGTTCACATTGCTTCGCAGAATCGCTTTTGTGCAGAAAACAGTAACACTTGTTCAGAAGGAAAGAAAGCACAGAGCCCCAGAATTTATGTTGTCCTGGAGAGCTTGCAGAGCACTGGGGAAAGGCAGGCAGAGAATTCCCTGATAGCACCTTCTCTGTGCCTGTTCACATTGCTTCGCAGAATCGCTTTTGTGCAGAAAACAGTAACACTTGTTCAGAAAGAAAGAAAGCACAGAGCCCCAGATTCTATGTTGTCCTGGAGAGCTTGCAGAGCACTGGGGAAAGGCAGGCAGAGAATTCCCTGCTAGCACCTTCTCTGTGCCTGGGAAGCAGAAGTGTTCACATTGCTTCGCAAGAATCGCTTTTGTGCAGAAAACAGTAACACTTGTTCAGAAGGAAAGAAAGCACAGAGCCCCAGATTCTATGTTGTCCTGGAGAGCTTGCAGAGCACTGGGGAAAGGCAGGCAGAGAATTCCCTGCTAGCACCTTCTCTGTGCCTGGGAAGCAGAAGTGTTCACATTGCTTCGTAAGAATCGCTTTTGTGCAGAAAACAGTAACAGTTGTTCAGAACGAAAGAAAGCACAGAGCCCCAGATTTTATGTTGTCCTGGAGAGCTTGCAGAGCACTGGGGAAAGGCAGGCAGAGAATTCCCTGCTAGCACCTTCTCTGTGCCTGGGAAGCAGAAGTGTTCACATTGCTTCGCAAGAATCGCTTTTCTGCAGAAAACACTAACACTTGTTCAGAAGGAAAGAAAGCACAGAGCCCCAGATTTTATGTTGTCCTGCAGAGCTTGCAGAGCACTGGGGAAAGGCAGGCAGAGAATTCCTTGCTAGCACCTTCTCTGTGCCTGGGAAGCAGAAGTGTTCACATTGCTTCGCAGAATCGCTTTTGTGCAGAAAACACTAACACTTGTTCAGAACGAAAGAAAGCACAGAGCCCCAGATTTTATGTTGTCCTGGAGAGCTTGCAGAGCACTGGGGAAAGGCAGGCAGAGAATTCCTTGCTAGCACCTTCTCTGTGCCTGGGAAGCAGAAGTGTTCACATTGCTTCGCAAGAATCGCTTTTGTGCAGAAAACACTAACACTTGTTCAGAAGGAATGAAAGCACAGAGCCCCAGATTTTATGTTGTCCTGGAGAGCTTGCAGAGCACTGGGGAAAGGCAGGCAGAGAATTCCCTGCTAGCACCTTCTCTGTGCCTGTTCACATTGCTTCGCAGAATCGCTTTTGTGCAGAAAACAGTAACACTTGTTCAGAAGGAAAGAAAGCACAGAGCCCCAGATTCTATGTTGTCCTGGAGAGCTTGCAGAGCACTGGGGAAAGGCAGGCAGAGAATTCCCTGCTAGCACCTTCTCTGTGCCTGGGAAGCAGAAGTGTTCACATTGCTTCGCAGAATCGCTTTTGTGCAGAAAACAGTAACACTTGTTCAGAAGGAAAGAAAGCACAGAGCCCCAGATTTTATGTTGTCCTGGAGAGCTTGCAGAGCACTGGGGAAAGGCAGGCAGAGAATTCCCTGCTAGCACCTTCTCTGTGCCTGTTCACATTGCTTCGCAGAATCGCTTTTGTGCAGAAAACAGTAACACTTGTTCAGAAGGAAAGAAAGCACAGAGCCCCAGAATTTATGTTGTCCTGGAGAGCTTGCAGAGCACTGGGGAAAGGCAGGCAGAGAATTCCCTGCTAGCACCTTCTCTGTGCCTGGGAAGCAGAAGTGTTCACATTGCTTCGCAAGAATTGCTTTTGTGCAGAAAACACTAACACTTGTTCAGAAGGAAAGAAAGCACAGAGCCCCAGATTTTATGTTGTCCTGCAGAGCTTGCAGAGCACTGGGGAAAGGCAGGCAGAGAATTCCTTGCTAGCACCTTCTCTGTGCCTGGGAAGCAGAAGTGTTCACATTGCTTCGCAGAATCGCTTTTGTGCAGAAAACACTAACACTTGTTCAGAAGGAAAGAAAGCACAGAGCCCCAGATTTTATGTTGTCCTGGAGAGCTTGCAGAGCACTGGGGAAAGGCAGGCAGAGAATTCCTTGCTAGCACCTTCTCTGTGCCTGGGAAGCAGAAGTGTTCACATTGCTTCGCAAGAATCGCTTTTGTGCAGAAAACACTAACACTTGTTCAGAAGGAATGAAAGCACAGAGCCCCAGATTTTATGTTGTCCTGGAGAGCTTGCAGAGCACTGGGGAAAGGCAGGCAGAGAATTCCCTGCTAGCACCTTCTCTGTGCCTGTTCACATTGCTTCGCAGAATCGCTTTTGTGCAGAAAACAGTAACACTTGTTCAGAAGGAAAGAAAGCACAGAGCCCCAGATTCTATGTTGTCCTGGAGAGCTTGCAGAGCACTGGGGAAAGGCAGGCAGAGAATTCCCTGCTAGCACCTTCTCTGTGCCTGGGAAGCAGAAGTGTTCACATTGCTTCGCAGAATCGCTTTTGTGCAGAAAACAGTAACACTTGTTCAGAAGGAAAGAAAGCACAGAGCCCCAGATTTTATGTTGTCCTGGAGAGCTTGCAGAGCACTGGGGAAAGGCAGGCAGAGAATTCCCTGCTAGCACCTTCTCTGTGCCTGTTCACATTGCTTCGCAGAATCGCTTTTGTGCAGAAAACAGTAACACTTGTTCAGAAGGAAAGAAAGCACAGAGCCCCAGAATTTATGTTGTCCTGGAGAGCTTGCAGAGCACTGGGGAAAGGCAGGCAGAGAATTCCCTGATAGCACCTTCTCTGTGCCTGTTCACATTGCTTCGCAGAATCGCTTTTGTGCAGAAAACAGTAACACTTGTTCAGAAAGAAAGAAAGCACAGAGCCCCAGATTCTATGTTGTCCTGGAGAGCTTGCAGAGCACTGGGGAAAGGCAGGCAGAGAATTCCCTGCTAGCACCTTCTCTGTGCCTGGGAAGCAGAAGTGTTCACATTGCTTCGCAAGAATCGCTTTTGTGCAGAAAACAGTAACACTTGTTCAGAAGTAAAGAAAGCACAGAGCCCCAGATTTTATGTTGTCCTGGAGAGCTTGCAGAGCACTGGGGAAAGGCAGGCAGAGAATTCCTTGCTAGCACCTTCTCTGTGCCTGGGAAGCAGAAGTGTTCACATTGCTTCGCAGAATCGCTTTTGTGCAGAAAACAGTAACACTTGTTCAGAAGGAAAGAAAGCACAGAGCCCCAGATTCTATGTTGTCCTGGAGAGCTTGCAGAGCACTGGGGAAAGGCAGGCAGAGAATTCCCTGCTAGCACCTTCTCTGTGCCTGGGAAGCAGAAGTGTTCACATTGCTTCGCAGAAACGCTTTTGTGCAGAAAACAGTAACACTTGTTCAGAAGGAAAGAAAGCACAGAGCCCCAGATTTTATGTTGTCCTGGAGAGCTTGCAGAGCACTGGGGAAAGGCAGGCAGAGAATTCCCTGCTAGCACCTTCTCTGTGCCTGGGAAGCAGAAGTGTTCACATTGCTTCGCAAGAATCGCTTTTGTGCAGAAAACAGTAACACTTGTTCAGAACGAAAGAAAGCACAGAGCCCCAGATTTTATGTTGTCCTGCAGAGCTTGCAGAGCACTGGGGAAAGGCAGGCAGAGAATTCCCTGCTAGCACCTTCTCTGTGCCTGGGAAGCAGAAGTGTTCACATTGCTTCGCAGAAACGCTTTTGTGCAGAAAACAGTAACACTTGTTCAGAACGAAAGAAAGCACAGAGCCCCAGATTCTATGTTGTCCTGGAGAGCTTGCAGAGCACTGGGGAAAGGCAGGCAGAGAATTCCCTGCTAGCACCTTCTCTGTGCCTGGGAAGCAGAAGTGTTCACATTGCTTCGCAAGAATCGCTTTTGTGCAGAAAACAGTAACACTTGTTCAGAACGAAAGAAAGCACTGAGCCCCAGATTTTATGTTGTCCTGGAGAGCTTGCAGAGCACTGGGGAAAGGCAGGCAGAGAATTCCCTGCTAGCACCTTCTCTGTGCCTGGGAAGCAGAAGTGTTCACATTGCTTCGCAAGAATCGCTTTTGTGCAGAAAACACTAACACTTGTTCAGAAGGAAAGAAAGCACAGAGCCCCAGATTTTATGTTGTCCTGCAGAGCTTGCAGAGCACTGGGGAAAGGCAGGCAGAGAATTCCTTGCTAGCACCTTCTCTGTGCCTGGGAAGCAGAAGTGTTCACATTGCTTCGCAGAATCGCTTTTGTGCAGAAAACACTAACACTTGTTCAGAAGGAAAGAAAGCACAGAGCCCCAGATTTTATGTTGTCCTGGAGAGCTTGCAGAGCACTGGGGAAAGGCAGGCAGAGAATTCCCTGCTAGCACCTTCTCTGTGCCTGGGAAGCAGAAGTGTTCACATTGCTTCGCAAGAATCGCTTTTGTGCAATAAACAGTAACACTTGTTCAGAAGGAATGAAAGCACAGAGCCCCAGATTTTATGTTGTCCTGGAGAGCTTGCAGAGCACTGGGGAAAGGCAGGCAGAGAATTCCCTGCTATCACCTTCTCTGTGCCTGTTCACATTGCTTCGCAGAATCGCTTTTGTGCAGAAAACAGTAACACTTGTTCAGAAGGAAAGAAAGCACAGAGCCCCAGATTCTATGTTGTCCTGGAGAGCTTGCAGAGCACTGGGGAAAGGCAGGCAGAGAATTCCCTGCTAGCACCTTCTCTGTGCCTGGGAAGCAGAAGTGTTCACATTGCTTCGCAGAATCGCTTTTGTGCAGAAAACAGTAACACTTGTTCAGAAGGAAAGAAAGCACAGAGCCCCAGATTTTATGTTGTCCTGGAGAGCTTGCAGAGCACTGGGGAAAGGCAGGCAGAGAATTCCCTGCTAGCACCTTCTCTGTGCCTGTTCACATTGCTTCGCAGAATCGCTTTTGTGCAGAAAACAGTAACACTTGTTCAGAAGGAAAGAAAGCACAGAGCCCCAGAATTTATGTTGTCCTGGAGAGCTTGCAGAGCACTGGGGAAAGGCAGGCAGAGAATTCCCTGATAGCACCTTCTCTGTGCCTGTTCACATTGCTTCGCAGAATCGCTTTTGTGCAGAAAACAGTAACACTTGTTCAGAAAGAAAGAAAGCACAGAGCCCCAGATTCTATGTTGTCCTGGAGAGCTTGCAGAGCACTGGGGAAAGGCAGGCAGAGAATTCCCTGCTAGCACCTTCTCTGTGCCTGGGAAGCAGAAGTGTTCACATTGCTTCGCAAGAATCGCTTTTGTGCAGAAAACAGTAACACTTGTTCAGAAGTAAAGAAAGCACAGAGCCCCAGATTTTATGTTGTCCTGGAGAGCTTGCAGAGCACTGGGGAAAGGCAGGCAGAGAATTCCTTGCTAGCACCTTCTCTGTGCCTGGGAAGCAGAAGTGTTCACATTGCTTCGCAGAATCGCTTTTGTGCAGAAAACAGTAACACTTGTTCAGAAGGAAAGAAAGCACAGAGCCCCAGATTCTATGTTGTCCTGGAGAGCTTGCAGAGCACTGGGGAAAGGCAGGCAGAGAATTCCCTGCTAGCACCTTCTCTGTGCCTGGGAAGCAGAAGTGTTCACATTGCTTCGCAGAAACGCTTTTGTGCAGAAAACAGTAACACTTGTTCAGAAGGAAAGAAAGCACAGAGCCCCAGATTCTATGTTGTCCTGGAGAGCTTGCAGAGCACTGGGGAAAGGCAGGCAGAGAATTCCCTGCTAGCACCTTCTCTGTGCCTGGGAAGCAGAAGTGTTCACATTGCTTCGCAAGAATCGCTTTTGTGCAGAAAACAGTAACACTTGTTCAGAAGGAAAGAAAGCACAGAGCCCCAGATTTTATGTTGTCCTGGAGAGCTTGCAGAGCACTGGGGAAAGGCAGGCAGAGAATTCCCTGCTAGCACCTTCTCTGTGCCTGGGAAGCAGAAGTGTTCACATTGCTTCGCAAGAATTGCTTTTGTGCAGAAAACACTAACACTTGTTCAGAAGGAAAGAAAGCACAGAGCCCCAGATTTTATGTTGTCCTGCAGAGCTTGCAGAGCACTGGGGAAAGGCAGGCAGAGAATTCCTTGCTAGCACCTTCTCTGTGCCTGGGAAGCCGAAGTGTTCACATTGCTTCGCAAGAATCGCTTTTGTGCAGAAAACACTAACACTTGTTCAGAACGAAAGACAGCACAGAGCCCCAGATTTTATGTTGTCCTGGAGAGCTTGCAGAGCACTGGGGAAAGGCAGGCAGAGAATTCCCTGCTAGCACCTTCTCTGTGCCTGGGAAGCAGAAGTGTTCACATTGCTTTGCAGAAACGCTTTTGTGCAGAAAACAGTAACACTTGTTCAGAACGAAAGAAAGCACAGAGCCCCAGATTCTATGTTGTCCTGGAGAGCTTGCAGAGCACTGGGGAAAGGCAGGCAGAGAATTCCCTGCTAGCACCTTCTCTGTGCCTGGGAAGCAGAAGTGTTCACATTGCTTCGCAGAATCGCTTTTGTGCAGAAAACACTAACACTTGTTCAGAAGGAAAGAAAGCACAGAGCCCCAGATTCTATGTTGTCCTGGAGAGCTTGCAGAGCACTGGGGAAAGGCAGGCAGAGAATTCCCTGCTAGCACCTTCTCTGTGCCTGGGAAGCAGAAGTGTTCACATTGCTTCGCAAGAATCGCTTTTGTGCAGAAAACAGTAACACTTGTTCAGAACGAAAGAAAGCACAGAGCCCCAGAGTCTATGTTGTCCTGGAGAGCTTGCAGAGCACTGGGGAAAGGCAGGCAGAGAATTCCCTGCTAGCACCTTCTCTGTACCTGGGAAGCAGAAGTGTTCACATTGCTTCGCAAGAATCGCTTTTGTGCAGAAAACAGTAACACTTGTTCAGAAGGAAAGAAAGCACAGAGCCCCAGATTTTATGTTGTCCTGGAGAGCTTGCAGAGCACTGGGGAAAGGCAGGCAGAGAATTCCTTGCTAGCACCTTCTCTGTGCCTGGGAAGCAGAAGTGTTCACATTGCTTCGCAGAATTGCTTTTGTGCAGAAAACACTAACACTTGTTCAGAAGGAAAGAAAGCACAGAGCCCCAGATTCTATGTTGTCCTGGAGAGCTTGCAGAGCACTGGGGAAAGGCAGGCAGAGAATTCCTTGCTAGCACCTTCTCTGTGCCTGGGAAGCAGAAGTGTTCACATTGCTTCGCAAGAATCGCTTTTGTGCAGAAAACAGTAACAGTTGTTCAGAACGAAAGAAAGCACAGAGCCCCAGATTTTATGTTGTCCTGGAGAGCTTGCAGAGCACTGGGGAAAGGCAGGCAGAGAATTCCCTGCTAGCACCTTCTCTGTGCCTGGGAAGCAGAAGTGTTCACATTGCTTCGCAAGAATCGCTTTTGTGCAGAAAACAGTAACACTTGTTCAGAACGAAAGAAAGCACAGAGCCCCAGATTCTATGTTGTCCTGGAGAGCTTGCAGAGCACTGGGGAAAGGCAGGCAGAGAATTCCCTGCAAGCACCTTCTCTGTGCCTGGGAAGCAGAAGTGTTCACATTGCTTCGCAAGAATCGCTTTTGTGCAGAAAACAGTAACACTTGTTCAGAACGAAAGAAAGCACAGAGCCCCAGAGTCTATGTTGTCCTGGAGAGCTTGCAGAGCACTGGGGAAAGGCAGGCAGAGAATTCCCTGCTAGCACCTTCTCTGTACCTGGGAAGCAGAAGTGTTCACATTGCTTCGCAAGAATCGCTTTTGTGCAGAAAACAGTAACACTTGTTCAGAAGGAAAGAAAGCACAGAGCCCCAGATTTTATGTTGTCCTGGAGAGCTTGCAGAGCACTGGGGAAAGGCAGGCAGAGAATTCCTTGCTAGCACCTTCTCTGTGCCTGGGAAGCAGAAGTGTTCACATTGCTTCGCAGAATTGCTTTTGTGCAGAAAACACTAACACTTGTTCAGAAGGAAAGAAAGCACAGAGCCCCAGATTCTATGTTGTCCTGGAGAGCTTGCAGAGCACTGGGGAAAGGCAGGCAGAGAATTCCTTGCTAGCACCTTCTCTGTGCCTGGGAAGCAGAAGTGTTCACATTGCTTCGCAAGAATCGCTTTTGTGCAGAAAACAGTAACAGTTGTTCAGAACGAAAGAAAGCACAGACCCCAGATTTTATGTTGTCCTGGAGAGCTTGCAGAGCACTGGGGAAAGGCAGGCAGAGAATTCCCTGCTAGCACCTTCTCTGTGCCTGGGAAGCAGAAGTGTTCACATTGCTTCGCAAGAATCGCTTTTGTGCAGAAAACAGTAACACTTGTTCAGAAGGAAAGAAAGCACAGAGCCCCAGATTCTATGTTGTCCTGGAGAGCTTGCAGAGCACTGGGGAAAGGCAGGCAGAGAATTCCCTGCAAGCACCTTCTCTGTGCCTGGGAAGCAGAAGTGTTCACATTGCTTCGCAAGAATCGCTTTTGTGCAGAAAACAGTAACACTTGTTCAGAACGAAAGAAAGCACAGAGCCCCAGATTCTATGTTGTCCTGGAGAGCTTGCAGAGCACTGGGGAAAGGCAGGCAGAGAATTCCCTGCTAGCACCTTCTCTGTACCTGGGAAGCAGAAGTGTTCACATTGCTTCGCAAGAATCGCTTTTGTGCAGAAAACAGTAACACTTGTTCAGAACGAAAGAAAGCACAGAGCCCCAGATTTTATGTTGTCCTGGAGAGCTTGCAGAGCACTGGGGAAAGGCAGGCAGAGAATTCCCTGCTAGCACCTTCTCTGTGCCTGGGAAGCAGAAGTGTTCACATTGCTTCTCAAGAATCACTTTTGTGCAGAAAACAGTAACACTTGTTCAGAAGGAAAGAAAGCACAGAGCCCCAGATTTTATGTTGTCCTGGAGAGCTTGCAGAGCACTGGGGAAAGGCAGGCAGAGAATTCCCTGCTAGCACCTTCTCTGTGCCTGGGAAGCAGAAGTGTTCACATTGCTTCGCAGAAACGCTTTTGTGCAGAAAACAGTAACACTTGTTCAGAACGAAAGAAAGCACAGAGCCCCAGATTCTATGTTGTCCTGGAGAGCTTGCAGAGCACTGGGGAAAGGCAGGCAGAGAATTCCCTGCTAGCACCTTCTCTGTGCCTGGGAAGCAGAAGTGTTCACATTGCTTCGCAAGAATCGCTTTTGTGCAGAAAACAGTAACACTTGTTCAGAACGAAAGAAAGCACAGAGCCCCAGATTTTATGTTGTCCTGGAGAGCTTGCAGAGCACTGGGGAAAGGCAGGCAGAGAATTCCCTGCTAGCACCTTCTCTGTGCCTGGGAAGCAGAAGTGTTCACATTGCTTCGCAAGAATCGCTTTTGTGCAGAAAACACTAACACTTGTTCAGAAGGAAAGAAAGCACAGAGCCCCAGATTTTATGTTGTCCTGCAGAGCTTGCAGAGCACTGGGGAAAGGCAGGCAGAGAATTCCTTGCTAGCACCTTCTCTGTGCCTGGGAAGCAGAAGTGTTCACATTGCTTCGCAGAATCGCTTTTGTGCAGAAAACACTAACACTTGTTCAGAACGAAAGAAAGCACAGAGCCCCAGATTTTATGTTGTCCTGGAGAGCTTGCAGAGCACTGGGGAAAGGCAGGCAGAGAATTCCTTGCTAGCACCTTCTCTGTGCCTGGGAAGCAGAAGTGTTCACATTGCTTCGCAAGAATCGCTTTTGTGCAGAAAACACTAACACTTGTTCAGAAGGAATGAAAGCACAGAGCCCCAGATTTTATGTTGTCCTGGAGAGCTTGCAGAGCACTGGGGAAAGGCAGGCAGAGAATTCCCTGCTAGCACCTTCTCTGTGCCTGTTCACATTGCTTCGCAGAATCGCTTTTGTGCAGAAAACAGTAACACTTGTTCAGAAGGAAAGAAAGCACAGAGCCCCAGATTCTATGTTGTCCTGGAGAGCTTGCAGAGCACTGGGGAAAGGCAGGCAGAGAATTCCCTGCTAGCACCTTCTCTGTGCCTGGGAAGCAGAAGTGTTCACATTGCTTCGCAGAATCGCTTTTGTGCAGAAAACAGTAACACTTGTTCAGAAGGAAAGAAAGCACAGAGCCCCAGATTTTATGTTGTCCTGGAGAGCTTGCAGAGCACTGGGGAAAGGCAGGCAGAGAATTCCCTGCTAGCACCTTCTCTGTGCCTGTTCACATTGCTTCGCAGAATCGCTTTTGTGCAGAAAACAGTAACACTTGTTCAGAAGGAAAGAAAGCACAGAGCCCCAGATTCTATGTTGTCCTGGAGAGCTTGCAGAGCACTGGGGAAAGGCAGGCAGAGAATTCCCTGATAGCACCTTCTCTGTGCCTGTTCACATTGCTTCGCAGAATCGCTTTTGTGCAGAAAACAGTAACACTTGTTCAGAAAGAAAGAAAGCACAGAGCCCCAGATTCTATGTTGTCCTGGAGAGCTTGCAGAGCACTGGGGAAAGGCAGGCAGAGAATTCCCTGCTAGCACCTTCTCTGTGCCTGGGAAGCAGAAGTGTTCACATTGCTTCGCAAGAATCGCTTTTGTGCAGAAAACAGTAACACTTGTTCAGAAGGAAAGAAAGCACAGAGCCCCAGATTCTATGTTGTCCTGGAGAGCTTGCAGAGCACTGGGGAAAGGCAGGCAGAGAATTCCCTGCTAGCACCTTCTCTGTGCCTGGGAAGCAGAAGTGTTCACATTGCTTCGTAAGAATCGCTTTTGTGCAGAAAACAGTAACAGTTGTTCAGAACGAAAGAAAGCACAGAGCCCCAGATTTTATGTTGTCCTGGAGAGCTTGCAGAGCACTGGGGAAAGGCAGGCAGAGAATTCCCTGCTAGCACCTTCTCTGTGCCTGGGAAGCAGAAGTGTTCACATTGCTTCGCAAGAATCGCTTTTCTGCAGAAAACACTAACACTTGTTCAGAAGGAAAGAAAGCACAGAGCCCCAGATTTTATGTTGTCCTGCAGAGCTTGCAGAGCACTGGGGAAAGGCAGGCAGAGAATTCCTTGCTAGCACCTTCTCTGTGCCTGGGAAGCAGAAGTGTTCACATTGCTTCGCAGAATCGCTTTTGTGCAGAAAACACTAACACTTGTTCAGAACGAAAGAAAGCACAGAGCCCCAGATTTTATGTTGTCCTGGAGAGCTTGCAGAGCACTGGGGAAAGGCAGGCAGAGAATTCCTTGCTAGCACCTTCTCTGTGCCTGGGAAGCAGAAGTGTTCACATTGCTTCGCAAGAATCGCTTTTGTGCAGAAAACACTAACACTTGTTCAGAAGGAATGAAAGCACAGAGCCCCAGATTTTATGTTGTCCTGGAGAGCTTGCAGAGCACTGGGGAAAGGCAGGCAGAGAATTCCCTGCTAGCACCTTCTCTGTGCCTGTTCACATTGCTTCGCAGAATCGCTTTTGTGCAGAAAACAGTAACACTTGTTCAGAAGGAAAGAAAGCACAGAGCCCCAGATTCTATGTTGTCCTGGAGAGCTTGCAGAGCACTGGGGAAAGGCAGGCAGAGAATTCCCTGCTAGCACCTTCTCTGTGCCTGGGAAGCAGAAGTGTTCACATTGCTTCGCAGAATCGCTTTTGTGCAGAAAACAGTAACACTTGTTCAGAAGGAAAGAAAGCACAGAGCCCCAGATTTTATGTTGTCCTGGAGAGCTTGCAGAGCACTGGGGAAAGGCAGGCAGAGAATTCCCTGCTAGCACCTTCTCTGTGCCTGTTCACATTGCTTCGCAGAATCGCTTTTGTGCAGAAAACAGTAACACTTGTTCAGAAGGAAAGAAAGCACAGAGCCCCAGAATTTATGTTGTCCTGGAGAGCTTGCAGAGCACTGGGGAAAGGCAGGCAGAGAATTCCCTGATAGCACCTTCTCTGTGCTTGTTCACATTGCTTCGCAGAATCGCTTTTGTGCAGAAAACAGTAACACTTGTTCAGAAAGAAAGAAAGCACAGAGCCCCAGATTCTATGTTGTCCTGGAGAGCTTGCAGAGCACTGGGGAAAGGCAGGCAGAGAATTCCCTGCTAGCACCTTCTCTGTGCCTGGGAAGCAGAAGTGTTCACATTGCTTCGCAAGAATCGCTTTTGTGCAGAAAACAGTAACACTTGTTCAGAAGTAAAGAAAGCACACAGCCCCAGATTTTATGTTGTCCTGGATAGCTTGCAGAGCACTGGGGAAAGGCAGGCAGAGAATTCCTTGCTAGCACCTTCTCTGTGCCTGGGAAGCAGAAGTGTTCACATTGCTTCGCAGAATCGCTTTTGTGCAGAAAACAGTAACACTTGTTCAGAAGGAAAGAAAGCACAGAGCCCCAGATTCTATGTTGTCCTGGAGAGCTTGCAGAGCACTGGGGAAAGGCAGGCAGAGAATTCCCTGCTAGCACCTTCTCTGTGCCTGGGAAGCAGAAGTGTTCACATTGCTTCGCAAGAATCGCTTTTGTGCAGAAAACAGTAACACTTGTTCAGAAGGAAAGAAAGCACAGAGCCCCAGATTTTATGTTGTCCTGGAGAGCTTGCAGAGCACTGGGGAAAGGCAGGCAGAGAATTCCCTGATAGCACCTTCTCTGTGCCTGGGAAGCAGAAGTGTTCACATTGCTTCGCAAGAATCGCTTTTGTGCAGAAAACAGTAACACTTGTTCAGAAGTAAAGAAAGCACAGAGCCCCAGATTTTATGTTGTCCTGGAGAGCTTGCAGAGCACTGGGGAAAGGCAGGCAGAGAATTCCCTGCTAGCACCTTCTCTGTGCCTGTTCACATTGCTTCGCAGAATCGCTTTTGTGCAGAAAACAGTAACACTTGTTCAGAACGAAAGAAAGCACAGAGCCCAGAGTCTATGTTGTCCTGGAGAGCTTGCAGAGCACTGGGGAAAGGCAGGCAGAGAATTCCCTGCTAGCACCTTCTCTGTGCCTGGGAAGCAGAAGTGTTCACATTGCTTCGCAAGAATCGCTTTTGTGCAGAAAACACTAACACTTGTTCAGAAGGAAAGAAAGCACAGAGCCCCAGATTTTATGTTGTCCTGCAGAGCTTGCAGAGCACTGGGGAAAGGCAGGCAGAGAATTCCTTGCTAGCACCTTCTCTGTGCCTGGGAAGCAGAAGTGTTCACATTGCTTCGCAGAATCGCTTTTGTGCAGAAAACACTAACACTTGTTCAGAACGAAAGAAAGCACAGAGCCCCAGATTTTATGTTGTCCTGGAGAGCTTGCAGAGCACTGGGGAAAGGCAGGCAGAGAATTCCTTGCTAGCACCTTCTCTGTGCCTGGGAAGCAGAAGTGTTCACATTGCTTCGCAAGAATCGCTTTTGTGCAGAAAACACTAACACTTGTTCAGAAGGAATGAAAGCACAGAGCCCCAGATTTTATGTTGTCCTGGAGAGCTTGCAGAGCACTGGGGAAAGGCAGGCAGAGAATTCCCTGCTAGCACCTTCTCTGTGCCTGTTCACATTGCTTCGCAGAATCGCTTTTGTGCAGAAAACAGTAACACTTGTTCAGAAGGAAAGAAAGCACAGAGCCCCAGATTCTATGTTGTCCTGGAGAGCTTGCAGAGCACTGGGGAAAGGCAGGCAGAGAATTCCCTGCTAGCACCTTCTCTGTGCCTGGGAAGAAGAAGTGTTCACATTGCTTCGCAGAATCGCTTTTGTGCAGAAAACAGTAACACTTGTTCAGAAGGAAAGAAAGCACAGAGCCCCAGAATTTATGTTGTCCTGGAGAGCTTGCAGAGCACTGGGGAAAGGCAGGCAGAGAATTCCCTGATAGCACCTTCTCTGTGCCTGTTCACATTGCTTCGCAGAATCGCTTTTGTGCAGAAAACAGTAACACTTGTTCAGAAAGAAAGAAAGCACAGAGCCCCAGATTTTATGTTGTCCTGCAGAGCTTGCAGAGCACTGGGGAAAGGCAGGCAGAGAATTCCTTGCTAGCACCTTCTCTGTGCCTGGGAAGCAGAAGTGTTCACATTGCTTCGCAGAATTGCTTTTGTGCAGAAAACACTAACACTTGTTCAGAAGGAAAGAAAGCACAGAGCCCCAGATTCTATGTTGTCCTGGAGAGCTTGCAGAGCACTGGGGAAAGGCAGGCAGAGAATTCCCTGCTAGCACCTTCTCTGTGCCTGGGAAGCAGAAGTGTTCACATTGCTTCGCAAGAATCGCTTTTGTGCAGAAAACACTAACACTTGTTCAGAAGGAAAGAAAGCACAGAGCCCCAGATTCTATGTTGTCCTGGAGAGCTTGCAGAGCACTGGGGAAAGGCAGGCAGAGAATTCCCTGCTAGCACCTTCTCTGTGCCTGGGAAGCAGAAGTGTTCACATTGCTTCGCAAGAATCGCTTTTGTGCAGAAAACAGTAACACTTGTTCAGAAGTAAAGAAAGCACAGAGCCCCAGATTTTATGTTGTCCTGGAGAGCTTGCAGAGCACTGGGGAAAGGCAGGCAGAGAATTCCCTGCTAGCACCTTCTCTGTGCCTGTTCACATTGCTTCGCAGAATCGCTTTTGTGCAGAAAACAGTAACACTTGTTCAGAACGAAAGAAAGCACAGATCCCCAGAGTCTATGTTGTCCTGGAGAGCTTGCAGAGCACTGGGGAAAGGCAGGCAGAGAATTCCCTGCTAGCACCTTCTCTGTGCCTGGGAAGCAGAAGTGTTCACATTGCTTCGCAAGAATCGCTTTTGTGCAGAAAACAGTAACACTTGTTCAGAAGGAAAGAAAGCACAGAGCCCCAGATTTTATGTTGTCCTGGAGAGCTTGCAGAGCACTGGGGAAAGGCAGGCAGAGAATTCCTTGCTAGCACCTTCTCTGTGCCTGGGAAGCAGTAGTGTTCACATTGCTTCGCAGAATTGCTTTTGTGCAGAAAACACTAACACTTGTTCAGAACGAAAGAAAGCACAGAGCCCCAGATTCTATGTTGTCCTGGAGAGCTTGCAGAGCACTGGGGAAAGGCAGGCAGAGAATTCCTTGCTAGCACCTTCTCTGTGCCTGGGAAGCAGAAGTGTTCACATTGCTTCGCAAGAATCGCTTTTGTGCAGAAAACAGTAACAGTTGTTCAGAACGAAAGAAAGCACAGAGCCCCAGATTCTATGTTGTCCTGGAGAGCTTGCAGAGCACTGGGGAAAGGCAGGCAGAGAATTCCCTGCTAGCACCTTCTCTGTGCCTGGGAAGCAGAAGTGTTCACATTGCTTCGCAAGAATCGCTTTTGTGCAGAAAACAGTAACACTTGTTCAGAAGGAAAGAAAGCACAGAGCCCCAGATTTTATGTTGTCCTGGAGAGCTTGCAGAGCACTGGGGAAAGGCAGGCAGAGAATTCCTTGCTAGCACCTTCTCTGTGCCTGGGAAGCAGAAGTGTTCACATTGCTTCGCAGAATTGCTTTTGTGCAGAAAACACTAACACTTGTTCAGAAGGAAAGAAAGCACAGAGCCCCAGATTCTATGTTGTCCTGGAGAGCTTGCAGAGCACTGGGGAAAGGCAGGCAGAGAATTCCTTGCTAGCACCTTCTCTGTGCCTGGGAAGCAGAAGTGTTCACATTGCTTCGCAAGAATCGCTTTTGTGCAGAAAACAGTAACAGTTGTTCAGAACGAAAGAAAGCACAGAGCCCCAGATTTTATGTTGTCCTGGAGAGCTTGCAGAGCACTGGGGAAAGGCAGGCAGAGAATTCCCTGCTAGCACCTTCTCTGTGCCTGGGAAGCAGAAGTGTTCACATTGCTTCGCAAGAATCGCTTTTGTGCAGAAAACAGTAACACTTGTTCAGAACGAAAGAAAGCACAGAGCCCCAGATTCTATGTTGTCCTGGAGAGCTTGCAGAGCACTGGGGAAAGGCAGGCAGAGAATTCCCTGCTAGCACCTTCTCTGTGCCTGGGAAGCAGAAGTGTTCACATTGCTTCGCAAGAATCGCTTTTGTGCAGAAAACAGTAACACTTGTTCAGAACGAAAGAAAGCACAGAGCCCCAGAGTCTATGTTGTCCTGGAGAGCTTGCAGAGCACTGGGGAAAGGCAGGCAGAGAATTCCCTGCTAGCACCTTCTCTGTACCTGGGAAGCAGAAGTGTTCACATTGCTTCGCAAGAATCGCTTTTGTGCAGAAAACAGTAACACTTGTTCAGAAGGAAAGAAAGCACAGAGCCCCAGATTTTATGTTGTCCTGGAGAGCTTGCAGAGCACTGGGGAAAGGCAGGCAGAGAATTCCTTGCTAGCACCTTCTCTGTGCCTGGGAAGCAGAAGTGTTCACATTGCTTCGCAAGAATCGCTTTTGTGCAGAAAACACTAACACTTGTTCAGAAGGAAAGAAAGCACAGAGCCCCAGATTCTATGTTGTCCTGGAGAGCTTGCAGAGCACTGGGGAAAGGCAGGCAGAGAATTCCTTGCTAGCACCTTCTCTGTGCCTGGGAAGCAGAAGTGTTCACATTGCTTCGCAAGAATCGCTTTTGTGCAGAAAACAGTAACAGTTGTTCAGAACGAAAGAAAGCACAGACCCCAGATTTTATGTTGTCCTGGAGAGCTTGCAGAGCACTGGGGAAAGGCAGGCAGAGAATTCCCTGCTAGCACCTTCTCTGTGCCTGGGAAGCAGAAGTGTTCACATTGCTTCGCAAGAATCGCTTTTGTGCAGAAAACAGTAACACTTGTTCAGAAGGAAAGAAAGCACAGAGCCCCAGATTCTATGTTGTCCTGGAGAGCTTGCAGAGCACTGGGGAAAGGCAGGCAGAGAATTCCCTGCAAGCACCTTCTCTGTGCCTGGGAAGCAGAAGTGTTCACATTGCTTCGCAAGAATCGCTTTTGTGCAGAAAACAGTAACACTTGTTCAGAACGAAAGAAAGCACAGAGCCCCAGATTCTATGTTGTCCTGGAGAGCTTGCAGAGCACTGGGGAAAGGCAGGCAGAGAATTCCCTGCTAGCACCTTCTCTGTACCTGGGAAGCAGAAGTGTTCACATTGCTTCGCAAGAATCGCTTTTGTGCAGAAAACAGTAACACTTGTTCAGAACGAAAGAAAGCACAGAGCCCCAGATTTTATGTTGTCCTGGAGAGCTTGCAGAGCACTGGGGAAAGGCAGGCAGAGAATTCCCTGCTAGCACCTTCTCTGTGCCTGGGAAGCAGAAGTGTTCACATTGCTTCTCAAGAATCACTTTTGTGCAGAAAACAGTAACACTTGTTCAGAAGGAAAGAAAGCACAGAGCCCCAGATTTTATGTTGTCCTGGAGAGCTTGCAGAGCACTGGGGAAAGGCAGGCAGAGAATTCCCTGCTAGCACCTTCTCTGTGCCTGGGAAGCAGAAGTGTTCACATTGCTTCGCAGAAACGCTTTTGTGCAGAAAACAGTAACACTTGTTCAGAACGAAAGAAAGCACAGAGCCCCAGATTCTATGTTGTCCTGGAGAGCTTGCAGAGCACTGGGGAAAGGCAGGCAGAGAATTCCCTGCTAGCACCTTCTCTGTGCCTGGGAAGCAGAAGTGTTCACATTGCTTCGCAAGAATCGCTTTTGTGCAGAAAACAGAAACACTTGTTCAGAACGAAAGAAAGCACAGAGCCCCAGATTTTATGTTGTCCTGGAGAGCTTGCAGAGCACTGGGGAAAGGCAGGCAGAGAATTCCCTGCTAGCACCTTCTCTGTGCCTGGGAAGCAGAAGTGTTCACATTGCTTCGCAAGAATCGCTTTTGTGCAGAAAACACTAACACTTGTTCAGAAGGAAAGAAAGCACAGAGCCGCAGATTTTATGTTGTCCTGCAGAGCTTGCAGAGCACTGGGGAAAGGCAGGCAGAGAATTCCTTGCTAGCACCTTCTCTGTGCCTGGGAAGCAGAAGTGTTCACATTGCTTCGCAGAATCGCTTTTGTGCAGAAAACACTAACACTTGTTCAGAACGAAAGAAAGCACAGAGCCCCAGATTTTATGTTGTCCTGGAGAGCTTGCAGAGCACTGGGGAAAGGCAGGCAGAGAATTCCTTGCTAGCACCTTCTCTGTGCCTGGGAAGCAGAAGTGTTCACATTGCTTCGCAAGAATCGCTTTTGTGCAGAAAACACTAACACTTGTTCAGAAGGAATGAAAGCACAGAGCCCCAGATTTTATGTTGTCCTGGAGAGCTTGCAGAGCACTGGGGAAAGGCAGGCAGAGAATTCCCTGCTAGCACCTTCTCTGTGCCTGTTCACATTGCTTCGCAGAATCGCTTTTGTGCAGAAAACAGTAACACTTGTTCAGAAGGAAAGAAAGCACAGAGCCCCAGATTCTATGTTGTCCTGGAGAGCTTGCAGAGCACTGGGGAAAGGCAGGCAGAGAATTCCCTGCTAGCACCTTCTCTGTGCCTGGGAAGCAGAAGTGTTCACATTGCTTCGCAGAATCGCTTTTGTGCAGAAAACAGTAACACTTGTTCAGAAGGAAAGAAAGCACAGAGCCCCAGATTTTATGTTGTCCTGGAGAGCTTGCAGAGCACTGGGGAAAGGCAGGCAGAGAATTCCCTGCTAGCACCTTCTCTGTGCCTGTTCACATTGCTTCGCAGAATCGCTTTTGTGCAGAAAACAGTAACACTTGTTCAGAAGGAAAGAAAGCACAGAGCCCCAGAATTTATGTTGTCCTGGAGAGCTTGCAGAGCACTGGGGAAAGGCAGGCAGAGAATTCCCTGATAGCACCTTCTCTGTGCCTGTTCACATTGCTTCGCAGAATCGCTTTTGTGCAGAAAACAGTAACACTTGTTCAGAAAGAAAGAAAGCACAGAGCCCCAGATTCTATGTTGTCCTGGAGAGCTTGCAGAGCACTGGGGAAAGGCAGGCAGAGAATTCCCTGCTAGCACCTTCTCTGTGCCTGGGAAGCAGAAGTGTTCACATTGCTTCGCAAGAATCGCTTTTGTGCAGAAAACAGTAACACTTGTTCAGAAGGAAAGAAAGCACAGAGCCCCAGATTCTATGTTGTCCTGGAGAGCTTGCAGAGCACTGGGGAAAGGCAGGCAGAGAATTCCCTGCTAGCACCTTCTCTGTGCCTGGGAAGCAGAAGTGTTCACATTGCTTCGTAAGAATCGCTTTTGTGCAGAAAACAGTAACAGTTGTTCAGAACGAAAGAAAGCACAGAGCCCCAGATTTTATGTTGTCCTGGAGAGCTTGCAGAGCACTGGGGAAAGGCAGGCAGAGAATTCCCTGCTAGCACCTTCTCTGTGCCTGGGAAGCAGAAGTGTTCACATTGCTTCGCAAGAATCGCTTTTCTGCAGAAAACACTAACACTTGTTCAGAAGGAAAGAAAGCACAGAGCCCCAGATTTTATGTTGTCCTGCAGAGCTTGCAGAGCACTGGGGAAAGGCAGGCAGAGAATTCCTTGCTAGCACCTTCTCTGTGCCTGGGAAGCAGAAGTGTTCACATTGCTTCGCAGAATCGCTTTTGTGCAGAAAACACTAACACTTGTTCAGAACGAAAGAAAGCACAGAGCCCCAGATTTTATGTTGTCCTGGAGAGCTTGCAGAGCACTGGGGAAAGGCAGGCAGAGAATTCCTTGCTAGCACCTTCTCTGTGCCTGGGAAGCAGAAGTGTTCACATTGCTTCGCAAGAATCGCTTTTGTGCAGAAAACACTAACACTTGTTCAGAAGGAATGAAAGCACAGAGCCCCAGATTTTATGTTGTCCTGGAGAGCTTGCAGAGCACTGGGGAAAGGCAGGCAGAGAATTCCCTGCTAGCACCTTCTCTGTGCCTGTTCACATTGCTTCGCAGAATCGCTTTTGTGCAGAAAACAGTAACACTTGTTCAGAAGGAAAGAAAGCACAGAGCCCCAGATTCTATGTTGTCCTGGAGAGCTTGCAGAGCACTGGGGAAAGGCAGGCAGAGAATTCCCTGCTAGCACCTTCTCTGTGCCTGGGAAGCAGAAGTGTTCACATTGCTTCGCAGAATCGCTTTTGTGCAGAAAACAGTAACACTTGTTCAGAAGGAAAGAAAGCACAGAGCCCCAGATTTTATGTTGTCCTGGAGAGCTTGCAGAGCACTGGGGAAAGGCAGGCAGAGAATTCCCTGCTAGCACCTTCTCTGTGCCTGTTCACATTGCTTCGCAGAATCGCTTTTGTGCAGAAAACAGTAACACTTGTTCAGAAGGAAAGAAAGCACAGAGCCCCAGAATTTATGTTGTCCTGGAGAGCTTGCAGAGCACTGGGGAAAGGCAGGCAGAGAATTCCCTGATAGCACCTTCTCTGTGCTTGTTCACATTGCTTCGCAGAATCGCTTTTGTGCAGAAAACAGTAACACTTGTTCAGAAAGAAAGAAAGCACAGAGCCCCAGATTCTATGTTGTCCTGGAGAGCTTGCAGAGCACTGGGGAAAGGCAGGCAGAGAATTCCCTGCTAGCACCTTCTCTGTGCCTGGGAAGCAGAAGTGTTCACATTGCTTCGCAAGAATCGCTTTTGTGCAGAAAACAGTAACACTTGTTCAGAAGTAAAGAAAGCACAGAGCCCCAGATTTTATGTTGTCCTGGATAGCTTGCAGAGCACTGGGGAAAGGCAGGCAGAGAATTCCTTGCTAGCACCTTCTCTGTGCCTGGGAAGCAGAAGTGTTCACATTGCTTCGCAGAATCGCTTTTGTGCAGAAAACAGTAACACTTGTTCAGAAGGAAAGAAAGCACAGAGCCCCAGATTCTATGTTGTCCTGGAGAGCTTGCAGAGCACTGGGGAAAGGCAGGCAGAGAATTCCTTGCTAGCACCTTCTCTGTGCCTGGGAAGCAGAAGTGTTCACATTGCTTCGCAAGAATCGCTTTTGTGCAGAAAACAGTAACACTTGTTCAGAAGGAAAGAAAGCACAGAGCCCCAGATTTTATGTTGTCCTGGAGAGCTTGCAGAGCACTGGGGAAAGGCAGGCAGAGAATTCCCTGATAGCACCTTCTCTGTGCCTGGGAAGCAGAAGTGTTCACATTGCTTCGCAAGAATCGCTTTTGTGCAGAAAACAGTAACACTTGTTCAGAACGAAAGAAAGCACAGAGCCCCAGATTTTATGTTGTCCTGGAGAGCTTGCAGAGCACTGGGGAAAGGCAGGCAGAGAATTCCCTGCTAGCACCTTCTCTGTGCCTGTTCACATTGCTTCGCAGAATCGCTTTTGTGCAGAAAACAGTAACACTTGTTCAGAACGAAAGAAAGCACAGAGCCCAGAGTCTATGTTGTCCTGGAGAGCTTGCAGAGCACTGGGGAAAGGCAGGCAGAGAATTCCCTGCTAGCACCTTCTCTGTGCCTGGGAAGCAGAAGTGTTCACATTGCTTCGCAAGAATCGCTTTTGTGCAGAAAACAGTAACACTTGTTCAGAACGAAAGAAAGCACAGAGCCCCAGATTTTATGTTGTCCTGGAGAGCTTGCAGAGCACTGGGGAAAGGCAGGCAGAGAATTCCCTGCTAGCACCTTCTCTGTGCCTGGGAAGCAGAAGTGTTCACATTGCTTCGCAAGAATCGCTTTTGTGCAGAAAACACTAACACTTGTTCAGAAGGAAAGAAAGCACAGAGCCCCAGATTTTATGTTGTCCTGCAGAGCTTGCAGAGCACTGGGGAAAGGCAGGCAGAGAATTCCTTGCTAGCACCTTCTCTGTGCCTGGGAAGCAGAAGTGTTCACATTGCTTCGCAGAATCGCTTTTGTGCAGAAAACACTAACACTTGTTCAGAACGAAAGAAAGCACAGAGCCCCAGATTTTATGTTGTCCTGGAGAGCTTGCAGAGCACTGGGGAAAGGCAGGCAGAGAATTCCTTGCTAGCACCTTCTCTGTGCCTGGGAAGCAGAAGTGTTCACATTGCTTCGCAAGAATCGCTTTTGTGCAGAAAACACTAACACTTGTTCAGAAGGAATGAAAGCACAGAGCCCCAGATTTTATGTTGTCCTGGAGAGCTTGCAGAGCACTGGGGAAAGGCAGGCAGAGAATTCCCTGCTAGCACCTTCTCTGTGCCTGTTCACATTGCTTCGCAGAATCGCTTTTGTGCAGAAAACAGTAACACTTGTTCAGAAGGAAAGAAAGCACAGAGCCCCAGATTCTATGTTGTCCTGGAGAGCTTGCAGAGCACTGGGGAAAGGCAGGCAGAGAATTCCCTGCTAGCACCTTCTCTGTGCCTGGGAAGCAGAAGTGTTCACATTGCTTCGCAGAATCGCTTTTGTGCAGAAAACAGTAACACTTGTTCAGAAGGAAAGAAAGCACAGAGCCCCAGAATTTATGTTGTCCTGGAGAGCTTGCAGAGCACTGGGGAAAGGCAGGCAGAGAATTCCCTGATAGCACCTTCTCTGTGCCTGTTCACATTGCTTCGCAGAATCGCTTTTGTGCAGAAAACAGTAACACTTGTTCAGAAAGAAAGAAAGCACAGAGCCCCAGATTTTATGTTGTCCTGCAGAGCTTGCAGAGCACTGGGGAAAGGCAGGCAGAGAATTCCTTGCTAGCACCTTCTCTGTGCCTGGGAAGCAGAAGTGTTCACATTGCTTCGCAGAATTGCTTTTGTGCAGAAAACACTAACACTTGTTCAGAAGGAAAGAAAGCACAGAGCCCCAGATTCTATGTTGTCCTGGAGAGCTTGCAGAGCACTGGGGAAAGGCAGGCAGAGAATTCCCTGCTAGCACCTTCTCTGTGCCTGGGAAGCAGAAGTGTTCACATTGCTTCGCAAGAATCGCTTTTGTGCAGAAAACACTAACACTTGTTCAGAAGGAAAGAAAGCACAGAGCCCCAGATTCTATGTTGTCCTGGAGAGCTTGCAGAGCACTGGGGAAAGGCAGGCAGAGAATTCCCTGCTAGCACCTTCTCTGTGCCTGGGAAGCAGAAGTGTTCACATTGCTTCGCAAGAATCGCTTTTGTGCAGAAAACAGTAACACTTGTTCAGAAGTAAAGAAAGCACAGAGCCCCAGATTTTATGTTGTCCTGGAGAGCTTGCAGAGCACTGGGGAAAGGCAGGCAGAGAATTCCCTGCTAGCACCTTCTCTGTGCCTGTTCACATTGCTTCGCAGAATCGCTTTTGTGCAGAAAACACTAACACTTGTTCAGAAGGAAAGAAAGCACAGAGCCCCAGAGTCTATGTTGTCCTGGAGAGCTTGCAGAGCACTGGGGAAAGGCAGGCAGAGAATTCCCTGCTAGCACCTTCTCTGTGCCTGGGAAGCAGAAGTGTTCACATTGCTTCGCAAGAATCGCTTTTGTGCAGAAAACAGTAACACTTGTTCAGAAGGAAAGAAAGCACAGAGCCCCAGATTTTATGTTGTCCTGGAGAGCTTGCAGAGCACTGGGGAAAGGCAGGCAGAGAATTCCTTGCTAGCACCTTCTCTGTGCCTGGGAAGCAGTAGTGTTCACATTGCTTCGCAGAATTGCTTTTGTGCAGAAAACACTAACACTTGTTCAGAACGAAAGAAAGCACAGAGCCCCAGATTCTATGTTGTCCTGGAGAGCTTGCAGAGCACTGGGGAAAGGCAGGCAGAGAATTCCTTGCTAGCACCTTCTCTGTGCCTGGGAAGCAGAAGTGTTCACATTGCTTCGCAAGAATCGCTTTTGTGCAGAAAACAGTAACAGTTGTTCAGAACGAAAGAAAGCACAGAGCCCCAGATTCTATGTTGTCCTGGAGAGCTTGCAGAGCACTGGGGAAAGGCAGGCAGAGAATTCCCTGCTAGCACCTTCTCTGTGCCTGGGAAGCAGAAGTGTTCACATTGCTTCGCAAGAATCGCTTTTGTGCAGAAAACACTAACACTTGTTCAGAAGGAAAGAAAGCACAGAGCCCCAGATTCTATGTTGTCCTGGAGAGCTTGCAGAGCACTGGGGAAAGGCAGGCAGAGAATTCCCTGCTAGCACCTTCTCTGTGCCTGGGAAGCAGAAGTGTTCACATTGCTTCGCAAGAATCGCTTTTGTGCAGAAAACAGTAACACTTGTTCAGAAGTAAAGAAAGCACAGAGCCCCAGATTTTATGTTGTCCTGGAGAGCTTGCAGAGCACTGGGGAAAGGCAGGCAGAGAATTCCCTGCTAGCACCTTCTCTGTGCCTGTTCACATTGCTTCGCAGAATCGCTTTTGTGCAGAAAACAGTAACACTTGTTCAGAACGAAAGAAAGCACAGAGCCCCAGAGTCTATGTTGTCCTGGAGAGCTTGCAGAGCACTGGGGAAAGGCAGGCAGAGAATTCCCTGCTAGCACCTTCTCTGTGCCTGGGAAGCAGAAGTGTTCACATTGCTTCGCAAGAATCGCTTTTGTGCAGAAAACAGTAACACTTGTTCAGAAGGAAAGAAAGCACAGAGCCCCAGATTTTATGTTGTCCTGGAGAGCTTGCAGAGCACTGGGGAAAGGCAGGCAGAGAATTCCTTGCTAGCACCTTCTCTGTGCCTGGGAAGCAGTAGTGTTCACATTGCTTCGCAGAATTGCTTTTGTGCAGAAAACACTAACACTTGTTCAGAACGAAAGAAAGCACAGAGCCCCAGATTCTATGTTGTCCTGGAGAGCTTGCAGAGCACTGGGGAAAGGCAGGCAGAGAATTCCCTGCTAGCACCTTCTCTGTGCCTGGGAAGCAGAAGTGTTCACATTGCTTCGCAAGAATCGCTTTTGTGCAGAAAACACTAACACTTGTTCAGAAGGAAAGAAAGCACAGAGCCCCAGATTCTATGTTGTCCTGGAGAGCTTGCAGAGCACTGGGGAAAGGCAGGCAGAGAATTCCCTGCTAGCACCTTCTCTGTGCCTGGGAAGCAGAAGTGTTCACATTGCTTCGCAAGAATCGCTTTTGTGCAGAAAACAGTAACACTTGTTCAGAACGAAAGAAAGCACAGAGCCCCAGAGTCTATGTTGTCCTGGAGAGCTTGCAGAGCACTGGGGAAAGGCAGGCAGAGAATTCCCTGCTAGCACCTTCTCTGTGCCTGTTCACATTGCTTCGCAGAATCGCTTTTGTGCAGAAAACACTAACACTTGTTCAGAACGAAAGAAAGCACAGAGCCCCAGAGTCTATGTTGTCCTGGAGAGCTTGCAGAGCACTGGGGAAAGGCAGGCAGAGAATTCCCTGCTAGCACCTTCTCTGTGCCTGGGAAGCAGAAGTGTTCACATTGCTTCGCAAGAATCGCTTTTGTGCAGAAAACAGTAACACTTGTTCAGAAGGAAAGAAAGCACAGAGCCCCAGATTTTATGTTGTCCTGGAGAGCTTGCAGAGCACTGGGGAAAGGCAGGCAGAGAATTCCTTGCTAGCACCTTCTCTGTGCCTGGGAAGCAGTAGTGTTCACATTGCTTCGCAGAATTGCTTTTGTGCAGAAAACACTAACACTTGTTCAGAACGAAAGAAAGCACAGAGCCCCAGATTCTATGTTGTCCTGGAGAGCTTGCAGAGCACTGGGGAAAGGCAGGCAGAGAATTCCCTGCTAGCACCTTCTCTGTGCCTGGGAAGCAGAAGTGTTCATATTGCTTCGCAAGAATCGCTTTTGTGCAGAAAACAGTAACACTTGTTCAGAAGGAAAGACAGCACAGAGCCCCAGATTTTATGTTGTCCTGGAGAGCTTGCAGAGCACTGGGGAAAGGCAGGCAGAGAATTCCCTGCTAGGACCTTCTCTGTGCCTGGGAAGCAGAAGTGTTCACATTGCTTCGCAAGAATCGCTTTTGTGCAGAAAACACTAACAGTTGTTCAGAAGGAAAGAAAGCACAGAGCCCCAGATTTTATGTTGTCCTGCAGAGCTTGCAGAGCACTGGGGAAAGGCAGGCAGAGAATTCCCTGCTAGCACCTTCTCTGTGCCTGGGAAGCAGAAGTGTTCACATTGCTTCGCAAGAATCGCTTTTGTGCAGAAAACACTAACACTTGTTCAGAAGGAAAGAAAGCACAGAGCCCCAGATTTTATGTTGTCCTGGAGAGCTTGCAGAGCACTGGGGAAAGGCAGGCAGAGAATTCCCTGCTAGCACCTTCTCTGTGCCTGGGAAGCAGAAGTGTTCACATTGCTTCGCAGAATCGCTTTTGTGCAGAAAACACTAACACTTGTTCAGAACGAAAGAAAGCACAGAGCCCCAGATTCTATGTTGTCCTGGAGAGCTTGCAGAGCACTGGGGAAAGGCAGGCAGAGAATTCCTTGCTAGCACCTTCTCTGTGCCTGTTCACATTGCTTCGCAGAATCGCTTTTGTGCAGAAAACAGTAACACTTGTTCAGAACGAAAGAAAGCACAGAGCCCCAGATTCTATGTTGTCCTGGAGAGCTTGCAGAGCACTGGGGAAAGGCAGGCAGAGAATTCCCTGCTAGCACCTTCTCTGTGCCTGGGAAGCAGAAGTGTTCACATTGCTTCGCAAGAATCGCTTTTGTGCAGAAAACAGTAACACTTGTTCAGAAGGAAAGAAAGCACAGAGCCCCAGATTTGCTGTTGTCCTGGAGAGCTTGCAGAGCACTGGGGAAAGGCAGGCAGAGAATTCCTTGCTAGCACCTTCTCTGTGCCTGGGAAGCAGAAGTGTTCACATTGCTTCGCAGAATCGCTTTTGTGCAGAAAACAGTAACAGTTGTTCAGAACGAAAGAAAGCACAGAGCCCCAGATTCTATGTTGTCCTGGAGAGCTTGCAGAGCACTGGGGAAAGGCAGGCAGAGAATTCCCTGCTAGCACCTTCTCTGTGCCTGGGAAGCAGAAGTGTTCACATTGCTTCGCAGAATTGCTTTTGTGCAGAAAACACTAACACTTGTTCAGAAGGAAAGAAAGCACAGAGCCCCAGATTTGCTGTTGTCCTGGAGAGCTTGCAGAGCACTGGGGAAAGGCAGGCAGAGAATTCCTTGCTAGCACCTTCTCTGTGCCTGGGAAGCAGAAGTGTTCACATTGCTTCGCAGAATCGCTTTTGTGCAGAAAACAGTAACAGTTGTTCAGAACGAAAGAAAGCACAGAGCCCCAGATTTTATGTTGTCCTGGAGAGCTTGCAGAGCACTGGGGAAAGGCAGGCAGAGAATTCCCTGCTAGCACCTTCTCTGTGCCTGGGAAGCAGAAGTGTTCATATTGCTTCGCAAGAATCGCTTTTGTGCAGAAAACAGTAACACTTGTTCAGAAGGAAAGAAAGCACAGAGCCCCAGATTTTATGTTGTCCTGGAGAGCTTGCAGAGCACTGGGGAAAGGCAGGCAGAGAATTCCCTGCTAGCACCTTCTCTGTGCCTGGGAAGCAGAAGTGTTCACATTGCTTCGCAAGAATCGCTTTTGTGCAGAAAACACTAACAGTTGTTCAGAAGGAAAGAAAGCACAGAGCCCCAGATTTTATGTTGTCCTGCAGAGCTTGCAGAGCACTGGGGAAAGGCAGGCAGAGAATTCCCTGCTAGCACCTTCTCTGTGCCTGGGAAGCAGAAGTGTTCACATTGCTTCGCAAGAATCGCTTTTGTGCAGAAAACAGTAACACTTGTTCAGAACGAAAGAAAGCACAGAGCCCCAGATTTTATGTTGTCCTGGAGAGCTTGCAGAGCACTGGGGAAAGGCAGGCAGAGAATTCCCTGCTAGCACCTTCTCTGTGCCTGGGAAGCAGAAGTGTTCACATTGCTTCGCAAGAATCGCTTTTGTGCAGAAAACAGTAACACTTGTTCAGAAGGAAAGAAAGCACAGAGCCCCAGATTTTATGTTGTCCTGGAGAGCTTGCAGAGCACTGGGGAAAGGCAGGCAGAGAATTCCCTGCTAGCACCTTCTCTGTGCCTGGGAAGCAGAAGTGTTCACATTGCTTCGCAGAAACGCTTTTGTGCAGAAAACAGTAACACTTGTTCAGAACGAAAGAAAGCACAGAGCCCCAGATTCTATGTTGTCCTGGAGAGCTTGCAGAGCACTGGGGAAAGGCAGGCAGAGAATTCCCTGCTAGCACCTTCTCTGTGCCTGGGAAGCAGAAGTGTTCACATTGCTTCGCAAGAATCGCTTTTGTGCAGAAAACAGTAACACTTGTTCAGAACGAAAGAAAGCACAGAGCCCCAGATTTTATGTTGTCCTGGAGAGCTTGCAGAGCACTGGGGAAAGGCAGGCAGAGAATTCCCTGCTAGCACCTTCTCTGTGCCTGGGAAGCAGAAGTGTTCACATTGCTTCGCAAGAATCGCTTTTGTGCAGAAAACACTAACACTTGTTCAGAAGGAAAGAAAGCACAGAGCCCCAGATTTTATGTTGTCCTGCAGAGCTTGCAGAGCACTGGGGAAAGGCAGGCAGAGAATTCCTTGCTAGCACCTTCTCTGTGCCTGGGAAGCAGTAGTGTTCACATTGCTTCGCAGAATCGCTTTTGTGCAGAAAACACTAACACTTGTTCAGAACGAAAGAAAGCACAGAGCCCCAGATTTTATGTTGTCCTGGAGAGCTTGCAGAGCACTGGGGAAAGGCAGGCAGAGAATTCCCTGCTAGCACCTTCTCTGTGCCTGGGAAGCAGAAGTGTTCACATTGCTTCGCAGAATCGCTTTTGTGCAGAAAACAGTAACACTTGTTCAGAAGGAAAGAAAGCACAGAGCCCCAGATTTTATGTTGTCCTGGAGAGCTTGCAGAGCACTGGGGAAAGGCAGGCAGAGAATTCCCTGCTAGCACCTTCTCTGTGCCTGTTCACATTGCTTCGCAGAATCGCTTTTGTGCAGAAAACAGTAACACTTGTTCAGAACGAAAGAAAGCACAGAGCCCCAGATTTGCTGTTGTCCTGGAGAGCTTGCAGAGCACTGGGGAAAGGCAGGCAGAGAATTCCCTGATAGCACCTTCTCTGTGCCTGTTCACATTGCTTCGCAGAATCGCTTTTGTGCAGAAAACAGTAACACTTGTTCAGAACGAAAGAAAGCACAGAGCCCCAGATTCTATGTTGTCCTGGAGAGCTTGCAGAGCACTGGGGAAAGGCAGGCAGAGAATTCCCTGCTAGCACCTTCTCTGTGCCTGGGAAGCAGAAGTGTTCACATTGCTTCGCAAGAATCGCTTTTGTGCAGAAAACAGTAACACTTGTTCAGAAGTAAAGAAAGCACAGAGCCCCAGATTTTATGTTGCCCTGGAGAGCTTGCAGAGCACTGGGGAAAGGCAGGCAGAGAATTCCTTGCTAGCACCTTCTCTGTGCCTGGGAAGCAGAAGTGTTCACATTGCTTCGCAGAATCGCTTTTGTGCAGAAAACAGTAACACTTGTTCAGAACGAAAGAAAGCACAGAGCCCCAGATTCTATGTTGTCCTGGAGAGCTTGCAGAGCACTGGGGAAAGGCAGGCAGAGAATTCCCTGCTAGCACCTTCTCTGTGCCTGGGAAGCAGAAGTGTTCACATTGCTTCGCAAGAATCGCTTTTGTGCAGAAAACACTAACACTTGTTCAGAAGGAAAAAAAGCACAGAGCCCCAGATTTTATGTTGTCCTGGAGAGCTTGCAGAGCACTGGGGAAAGGCAGGCAGAGAATTCCCTGCTAGCACCTTCTCTGTGCCTGGGAAGCAGAAGTGTTCATATTGCTTCGCAAGAATCGCTTTTGTGCAGAAAACAGTAACACTTGTTCAGAAGGAAAGACAGCACAGAGCCCCAGATTTTATGTTGTCCTGGAGAGCTTGCAGAGCACTGGGGAAAGGCAGGCAGAGAATTCCCTGCTAGGACCTTCTCTGTGCCTGGGAAGCAGAAGTGTTCACATTGCTTCGCAAGAATCGCTTTTGTGCAGAAAAGACTAACAGTTGTTCAGAAGGAAAGAAAGCACAGAGCCCCAGATTTTATGTTGTCCTGCAGAGCTTGCAGAGCACTGGGGAAAGGCAGGCAGAGAATTCCCTGCTAGCACCTTCTCTGTGCCTGGGAAGCAGAAGTGTTCACATTGCTTCGCAAGAATCGCTTTTGTGCAGAAAACACTAACACTTGTTCAGAAGGAAAGAAAGCACAGAGCCCCAGATTTTATGTTGTCCTGGAGAGCTTGCAGAGCACTGGGGAAAGGCAGGCAGAGAATTCCCTGCTAGCACCTTCTCTGTGCCTGGGAAGCAGAAGTGTTCACATTGCTTCGCAGAATCGCTTTTGTGCAGAAAACAGTAACACTTGTTCAGAAGGAAAGAAAGCACAGAGCCCCAGATTCTATGTTGTCCTGGAGAGCTTGCAGAGCACTGGGGAAAGGCAGGCAGAGAATTCCCTGCTAGCACCTTCTCTGTGCCTGTTCACATTGCTTCGCAGAATCGCTTTTGTGCAGAAAACAGTAACACTTGTTCAGAACGAAAGAAAGCACAGAGCCCCAGATTCTATGTTGTCCTGGAGAGCTTGCAGAGCACTGGGGAAAGGCAGGCAGAGAATTCCCTGCTAGCACCTTCTCTGTGCCTGGGAAGCAGAAGTGTTCACATTGCTTCGCAAGAATCGCTTTTGTGCAGAAAACAGTAACACTTGTTCAGAAGGAAAGAAAGCACAGAGCCCCAGATTTTATGTTGTCCTGGAGAGCTTGCAGAGCACTGGGGAAAGGCAGGCAGAGAATTCCTTGCTAGCACCTTCTCTGTGCCTGGGAAGCAGAAGTGTTCACATTGCTTCGCAGAATTGCTTTTGTGCAGAAAACACTAACACTTGTTCAGAAGGAAAGAAAGCACAGAGCCCCAGATTTTATGTTGTCCTGGAGAGCTTGCAGAGCACTGGGGAAAGGCAGGCAGAGAATTCCTTGCTAGCACCTTCTCTGTGCCTGGGAAGCAGAAGTGTTCACATTGCTTCGCAGAATCGCTTTTGTGCAGAAAACAGTAACAGTTCTTCAGAACGAAAGAAAGCACAGAGCCCCAGATTTTATGTTGTCCTGGAGAGCTTGCAGAGCACTGGGGAAAGGCAGGCAGAGAATTCCCTGCTAGCACCTTCTCTGTGCCTGGGAAGCAGAAGTGTTCACATTGCTTCGCAAGAATCGCTTTTGTGCAGAAAACACTAACACTTGTTCAGAAGGAATGAAAGCACAGAGCCCCAGATTTTATGTTGTCCTGGAGAGCTTGCAGAGCACTGGGGAAAGGCAGGCAGAGAATTCCCTGCTAGCACCTTCTCTGTGCCTGTTCACATTGCTTCGCAGAATCGCTTTTGTGCAGAAAACAGTAACACTTGTTCAGAAGGAAAGAAAGCACAGAGCCCCAGATTCTATGTTGTCCTGGAGAGCTTGCAGAGCACTGGGGAAAGGCAGGCAGAGAATTCCCTGCTAGCACCTTCTCTGTGCCTGGGAAGCAGAAGTGTTCACATTGCTTCGCAGAATCGCTTTTGTGCAGAAAACAGTAACACTTGTTCAGAAGGAAAGAAAGCACAGAGCCCCAGATTTTATGTTGTCCTGGAGAGCTTGCAGAGCACTGGGGAAAGGCAGGCAGAGAATTCCTTGCTAGCACCTTCTCTGTGCCTGGGAAGCAGAAGTGTTCACATTGCTTCGCAGAATCGCTTTTGTGCAGAAAACAGTAACAGTTGTTCAGAACGAAAGAAAGCACAGAGCCCCAGATTTTATGTTGTCCTGGAGAGCTTGCAGAGCACTGGGGAAAGGCAGGCAGAGAATTCCCTGCTAGCACCTTCTCTGTGCCTGGGAAGCAGAAGTGTTCACATTGCTTCGCAAGAATCGCTTTTGTGCAGAAAACACTAACACTTGTTCAGAAGGAATGAAAGCACAGAGCCCCAGATTTTATGTTGTCCTGGAGAGCTTGCAGAGCACTGGGGAAAGGCAGGCAGAGAATTCCCTGCTAGCACCTTCTCTGTGCCTGTTCACATTGCTTCGCAGAATCGCTTTTGTGCAGAAAACAGTAACACTTGTTCAGAAGGAAAGAAAGCACAGAGCCCCAGATTCTATGTTGTCCTGGAGAGCTTGCAGAGCACTGGGGAAAGGCAGGCAGAGAATTCCCTGCTAGCACCTTCTCTGTGCCTGGGAAGCAGAAGTGTTCACATTGCTTCGCAGAATCGCTTTTGTGCAGAAAACAGTAACACTTGTTCAGAAGGAAAGAAAGCACAGAGCCCCAGATTTTATGTTGTCCTGGAGAGCTTGCAGAGCACTGGGGAAAGGCAGGCAGAGAATTCCCTGCTAGCACCTTCTCTGTGCCTGTTCACATTGCTTCGCAGAATCGCTTTTGTGCAGAAAACAGTAACACTTGTTCAGAAGGAAAGAAAGCACAGAGCCCCAGAATTTATGTTGTCCTGGAGAGCTTGCAGAGCACTGGGGAAAGGCAGGCAGAGAATTCCCTGATAGCACCTTCTCTGTGCCTGTTCACATTGCTTCGCAGAATCGCTTTTGTGCAGAAAACAGTAACACTTGTTCAGAAAGAAAGAAAGCACAGAGCCCCAGATTCTATGTTGTCCTGGAGAGCTTGCAGAGCACTGGGGAAAGGCAGGCAGAGAATTCCCTGCTAGCACCTTCTCTGTGCCTGGGAAGCAGAAGTGTTCACATTGCTTCGCAAGAATCGCTTTTGTGCAGAAAACAGTAACACTTGTTCAGAACGAAAGAAAGCACAGAGCCCCAGATTTTATGTTGTCCTGGAGAGCTTGCAGAGCACTGGGGAAAGGCAGGCAGAGAATTCCCTGCTAGCACCTTCTCTGTGCCTGGGAAGCAGAAGTGTTCACATTGCTTCGCAAGAATCGCTTTTGTGCAGAAAACAGTAACACTTGTTCAGAAGGAAAGAAAGCACAGAGCCCCAGATTTTATGTTGTCCTGGAGAGCTTGCAGAGCACTGGGGAAAGGCAGGCAGAGAATTCCCTGCTAGCACCTTCTCTGTGCCTGGGAAGCAGAAGTGTTCACATTGCTTCGCAGAAACGCTTTTGTGCAGAAAACAGTAACACTTGTTCAGAACGAAAGAAAGCACAGAGCCCCAGATTCTATGTTGTCCTGGAGAGCTTGCAGAGCACTGGGGAAAGGCAGGCAGAGAATTCCCTGCTAGCACCTTCTCTGTGCCTGTTCACATTGCTTCGCAGAATCGCTTTTGTGCAGAAAACAGTAACACTTGTTCAGAAGGAAAGAAAGCACAGAGCCCCAGATTCTATGTTGTCCTGGAGAGCTTGCAGAGCACTGGGGAAAGGCAGGCAGAGAATTCCCTGCTAGCACCTTCTCTGTGCCTGGGAAGCAGAAGTGTTCACATTGCTTCGCAGAATCGCTTTTGTGCAGAAAACAGTAACACTTGTTCAGAAGGAAAGAAAGCACAGAGCCCCAGATTTTATGTTGTCCTGGAGAGCTTGCAGAGCACTGGGGAAAGGCAGGCAGAGAATTCCCTGCTAGCACCTTCTCTGTGCCTGTTCACATTGCTTCGCAGAATCGCTTTTGTGCAGAAAACAGTAACACTTGTTCAGAAGGAAAGAAAGCACAGAGCCCCAGAATTTATGTTGTCCTGGAGAGCTTGCAGAGCACTGGGGAAAGGCAGGCAGAGAATTCCCTGATAGCACCTTCTCTGTGCCTGTTCACATTGCTTCGCAGAATCGCTTTTGTGCAGAAAACAGTAACACTTGTTCAGAAAGAAAGAAAGCACAGAGCCCCAGATTCTATGTTGTCCTGGAGAGCTTGCAGAGCACTGGGGAAAGGCAGGCAGAGAATTCCCTGCTAGCACCTTCTCTGTGCCTGGGAAGCAGAAGTGTTCACATTGCTTCGCAAGAATCGCTTTTGTGCAGAAAACAGTAACACTTGTTCAGAAGTAAAGAAAGCACAGAGCCCCAGATTTTATGTTGCCCTGGAGAGCTTGCAGAGCACTGGGGAAAGGCAGGCAGAGAATTCCTTGCTAGCACCTTCTCTGTGCCTGGGAAGCAGAAGTGTTCACATTGCTTCGCAGAATCGCTTTTGTGCAGAAAACAGTAACACTTGTTCAGAACGAAAGAAAGCACAGAGCCCCAGATTCTATGTTGTCCTGGAGAGCTTGCAGAGCACTGGGGAAAGGCAGGCAGAGAATTCCCTGCTAGCACCTTCTCTGTGCCTGGGAAGCAGAAGTGTTCACATTGCTTCGCAAGAATCGCTTTTGTGCAGAAAACACTAACACTTGTTCAGAAGGAAAAAAAGCACAGAGCCCCAGATTTTATGTTGTCCTGGAGAGCTTGCAGAGCACTGGGGAAAGGCAGGCAGAGAATTCCCTGATAGCACCTTCTCTGTGCCTGGGAAGCAGAAGTGTTCACATTGCTTCGCAAGAATCGCTTTTGTGCAGAAAACACTAACAGTTGTTCAGAAGGAAAGAAAGCACAGAGCCCCAGATTTTATGTTGTCCTGCAGAGCTTGCAGAGCACTGGGGAAAGGCAGGCAGAGAATTCCCTGCTAGCACCTTCTCTGTGCCTGGGAAGCAGAAGTGTTCACATTGCTTCGCAAGAATCGCTTTTGTGCAGAAAACAGTAACACTTGTTCAGAAGGAAAGAAAGCACAGAGCCCCAGATTTTATGTTGTCCTGGAGAGCTTGCAGAGCACTGGGGAAAGGCAGGCAGAGAATTCCCTGCTAGCACCTTCTCTGTGCCTGGGAAGCAGAAGTGTTCACATTGCTTCGCAGAAACGCTTTTGTGCAGAAAACAGTAACACTTGTTCAGAACGAAAGAAAGCACAGAGCCCCAGATTCTATGTTGTCCTGGAGAGCTTGCAGAGCACTGGGGAAAGGCAGGCAGAGAATTCCCTGCTAGCACCTTCTCTGTGCCTGGGAAGCAGAAGTGTTCACATTGCTTCGCAAGAATCGCTTTTGTGCAGAAAACACTAACACTTGTTCAGAAGGAAAGAAAGCACAGAGCCCCAGATTTTATGTTGTCCTGCAGAGCTTGCAGAGCACTGGGGAAAGGCAGGCAGAGAATTCCTTGCTAGCACCTTCTCTGTGCCTGGGAAGCAGTAGTGTTCACATTGCTTCGCAGAATCGCTTTTGTGCAGAAAACAGTAACACTTGTTCAGAACGAAAGAAAGCACAGAGCCCCAGATTTTATGTTGTCCTGGAGAGCTTGCAGAGCACTGGGGAAAGGCAGGCAGAGAATTCCTTGCTAGCACCTTCTCTGTGCCTGGGAAGCAGAAGTGTTCACATTGCTTCGCAAGAATCGCTTTTGTGCAGAAAACACTAACACTTGTTCAGAAGGAATGAAAGCACAGAGCCCCAGATTTTATGTTGTCCTGGAGAGCTTGCAGAGCACTGGGGAAAGGCAGGCAGAGAATTCCCTGCTAGCACCTTCTCTGTGCCTGTTCACATTGCTTCGCAGAATCGCTTTTGTGCAGAAAACAGTAACACTTGTTCAGAAGGAAAGAAAGCACAGAGCCCCAGATTCTATGTTGTCCTGGAGAGCTTGCAGAGCACTGGGGAAAGGCAGGCAGAGAATTCCCTGCTAGCACCTTCTCTGTGCCTGGGAAGCAGAAGTGTTCACATTGCTTCGCAGAATCGCTTTTGTGCAGAAAACAGTAACACTTGTTCAGAAGGAAAGAAAGCACAGAGCCCCAGATTTTATGTTGTCCTGGAGAGCTTGCAGAGCACTGGGGAAAGGCAGGCAGAGAATTCCCTGCTAGCACCTTCTCTGTGCCTGTTCACATTGCTTCGCAGAATCGCTTTTGTGCAGAAAACAGTAACACTTGTTCAGAAGGAAAGAAAGCACAGAGCCCCAGAATTTATGTTGTCCTGGAGAGCTTGCAGAGCACTGGGGAAAGGCAGGCAGAGAATTCCCTGATAGCACCTTCTCTGTGCCTGTTCACATTGCTTCGCAGAATCGCTTTTGTGCAGAAAACAGTAACACTTGTTCAGAAAGAAAGAAAGCACAGAGCCCCAGATTCTATGTTGTCCTGGAGAGCTTGCAGAGCACTGGGGAAAGGCAGGCAGAGAATTCCCTGCTAGCACCTTCTCTGTGCCTGGGAAGCAGAAGTGTTCACATTGCTTCGCAAGAATCGCTTTTGTGCAGAAAACAGTAACACTTGTTCAGAAGTAAAGAAAGCACAGAGCCCCAGATTTTATGTTGCCCTGGAGAGCTTGCAGAGCACTGGGGAAAGGCAGGCAGAGAATTCCTTGCTAGCACCTTCTCTGTGCCTGGGAAGCAGAAGTGTTCACATTGCTTCGCAGAATCGCTTTTGTGCAGAAAACAGTAACACTTGTTCAGAACGAAAGAAAGCACAGAGCCCCAGATTCTATGTTGTCCTGGAGAGCTTGCAGAGCACTGGGGAAAGGCAGGCAGAGAATTCCCTGCTAGCACCTTCTCTGTGCCTGGGAAGCAGAAGTGTTCACATTGCTTCGCAAGAATCGCTTTTGTGCAGAAAACACTAACACTTGTTCAGAAGGAAAAAAAGCACAGAGCCCCAGATTTTATGTTGTCCTGGAGAGCTTGCAGAGCACTGGGGAAAGGCAGGCAGAGAATTCCCTGATAGCACCTTCTCTGTGCCTGGGAAGCAGAAGTGTTCACATTGCTTCGCAAGAATCGCTTTTGTGCAGAAAACACTAACAGTTGTTCAGAAGGAAAGAAAGCACAGAGCCCCAGATTTTATGTTGTCCTGCAGAGCTTGCAGAGCACTGGGGAAAGGCAGGCAGAGAATTCCCTGCTAGCACCTTCTCTGTGCCTGGGAAGCAGAAGTGTTCACATTGCTTCGCAAGAATCGCTTTTGTGCAGAAAACAGTAACACTTGTTCAGAACGAAAGAAAGCACAGAGCCCCAGATTTTATGTTGTCCTGGAGAGCTTGCAGAGCACTGGGGAAAGGCAGGCAGAGAATTCCCTGCTAGCACCTTCTCTGTGCCTGGGAAGCAGAAGTGTTCACATTGCTTCGCAAGAATCGCTTTTGTGCAGAAAACAGTAACACTTGTTCAGAAGGAAAGACAGCACAGAGCCCCAGATTTTATGTTGTCCTGGAGAGCTTGCAGAGCACTGGGGAAAGGCAGGCAGAGAATTCCCTGCTAGGACCTTCTCTGTGCCTGGGAAGCAGAAGTGTTCACATTGCTTCGCAAGAATCGCTTTTGTGCAGAAAACAGTAACACTTGTTCAGAACGAAAGAAAGCACAGAGCCCCAGATTCTATGTTGTCCTGGAGAGCTTGCAGAGCACTGGGGAAAGGCAGGCAGAGAATTCCCTGCTAGCACCTTCTCTGTGCCTGGGAAGCAGAAGTGTTCACATTGCTTCGCAAGAATCGCTTTTGTGCAGAAAACAGTAACACTTGTTCAGAAGGAAAGAAAGCACAGAGCCCCAGATTTTATGTTGTCCTGGAGAGCTTGCAGAGCACTGGGGAAAGGCAGGCAGAGAATTCCCTGCTAGCACCTTCTCTGTGCCTGGGAAGCAGAAGTGTTCACATTGCTTCGCAAGAATCGCTTTTGTGCAGAAAACACTAACACTTGTTCAGAAGGAAAGAAAGCACAGAGCCCCAGATTTTATGTTGTCCTGCAGAGCTTGCAGAGCACTGGGGAAAGGCAGGCAGAGAATTCCTTGCTAGCACCTTCTCTGTGCCTGGGAAGCAGTAGTGTTCACATTGCTTCGCAGAATCGCTTTTGTGCAGAAAACAGTAACACTTGTTCAGAACGAAAGAAAGCACAGAGCCCCAGATTTTATGTTGTCCTGGAGAGCTTGCAGAGCACTGGGGAAAGGCAGGCAGAGAATTCCTTGCTAGCACCTTCTCTGTGCCTGGGAAGCAGAAGTGTTCACATTGCTTCGCAAGAATCGCTTTTGTGCAGAAAACACTAACACTTGTTCAGAAGGAATGAAAGCACAGAGCCCCAGATTTTATGTTGTCCTGGAGAGCTTGCAGAGCACTGGGGAAAGGCAGGCAGAGAATTCCCTGCTAGCACCTTCTCTGTGCCTGTTCACATTGCTTCGCAGAATCGCTTTTGTGCAGAAAACAGTAACACTTGTTCAGAAGGAAAGAAAGCACAGAGCCCCAGATTCTATGTTGTCCTGGAGAGCTTGCAGAGCACTGGGGAAAGGCAGGCAGAGAATTCCCTGCTAGCACCTTCTCTGTGCCTGGGAAGCAGAAGTGTTCACATTGCTTCGCAGAATCGCTTTTGTGCAGAAAACAGTAACACTTGTTCAGAAGGAAAGAAAGCACAGAGCCCCAGATTTTATGTTGTCCTGGAGAGCTTGCAGAGCACTGGGGAAAGGCAGGCAGAGAATTCCCTGCTAGCACCTTCTCTGTGCCTGTTCACATTGCTTCGCAGAATCGCTTTTGTGCAGAAAACAGTAACACTTGTTCAGAAGGAAAGAAAGCACAGAGCCCCAGAATTTATGTTGTCCTGGAGAGCTTGCAGAGCACTGGGGAAAGGCAGGCAGAGAATTCCCTGATAGCACCTTCTCTGTGCCTGTTCACATTGCTTCGCAGAATCGCTTTTGTGCAGAAAACAGTAACACTTGTTCAGAAAGAAAGAAAGCACAGAGCCCCAGATTCTATGTTGTCCTGGAGAGCTTGCAGAGCACTGGGGAAAGGCAGGCAGAGAATTCCCTGCTAGCACCTTCTCTGTGCCTGGGAAGCAGAAGTGTTCACATTGCTTCGCAAGAATCGCTTTTGTTCAGAAAACAGTAACACTTGTTCAGAACGAAAGAAAGCACAGAGCCCCAGATTTTATGTTGTCCTGGAGAGCTTGCAGAGCACTGGGGAAAGGCAGGCAGAGAATTCCTTGCTAGCACCTTCTCTGTGCCTGGGAAGCAGAAGTGTTCACATTGCTTCGCAAGAATCGCTTTTGTGCAGAAAACAGTAACACTTGTTCAGAACGAAAGAAAGCACAGAGCCCCAGATTCTATGTTGTCCTGGAGAGCTTGCAGAGCACTGGGGAAAGGCAGGCAGAGAATTCCCTGCTAGCACCTTCTCTGTGCCTGGGAAGCAGAAGTGTTCACATTGCTTCGCAAGAATCGCTTTTGTGCAGAAAACACTAACACTTGTTCAGAAGGAAAGAAAGCACAGAGCCCCAGAATTTATGTTGTCCTGGAGAGCTTGCAGAGCACTGGGGAAAGGCAGGCAGAGAATTCCCTGATAGCACCTTCTCTGTGCCTGGGAAGCAGAAGTGTTCACATTGCTTCGCAAGAATCGCTTTTGTGCAGAAAACACTAACAGTTGTTCAGAAGGAAAGAAAGCACAGAGCCCCAGATTTTATGTTGTCCTGCAGAGCTTGCAGAGCACTGGGGAAAGGCAGGCAGAGAATTCCCTGCTAGCACCTTCTCTGTGCCTGGGAAGCAGAAGTGTTCACATTGCTTCGCAAGAATCGCTTTTGTGCAGAAAACAGTAACACTTGTTCAGAACGAAAGAAAGCACAGAGCCCCAGATTTTATGTTGTCCTGGAGAGCTTGCAGAGCACTGGGGAAAGGCAGGCAGAGAATTCCCTGCTAGCACCTTCTCTGTGCCTGGGAAGCAGAAGTGTTCACATTGCTTCGCAAGAATCGCTTTTGTGCAGAAAACAGTAACACTTGTTCAGAAGGAAAGAAAGCACAGAGCCCCAGATTTTATGTTGTCCTGGAGAGCTTGCAGAGCACTGGGGAAAGGCAGGCAGAGAATTCCCTGCTAGCACCTTCTCTGTGCCTGGGAAGCAGAAGTGTTCACATTGCTTCGCAGAAACGCTTTTGTGCAGAAAACAGTAACACTTGTTCAGAACGAAAGAAAGCACAGAGCCCCAGATTCTATGTTGTCCTGGAGAGCTTGCAGAGCACTGGGGAAAGGCAGGCAGAGAATTCCCTGCTAGCACCTTCTCTGTGCCTGGGAAGCAGAAGTGTTCACATTGCTTCGCAAGAATCGCTTTTGTGCAGAAAACAGTAACACTTGTTCAGAACGAAAGAAAGCACAGAGCCCCAGATTTTATGTTGTCCTGGAGAGCTTGCAGAGCACTGGGGAAAGGCAGGCAGAGAATTCCCTGCTAGCACCTTCTCTGTGCCTGGGAAGCAGAAGTGTTCACATTGCTTCGCAAGAATCGCTTTTGTGCAGAAAACACTAACACTTGTTCAGAAGTAAAGAAAGCACAGAGCCCCAGATTTTATGTTGTCCTGCAGAGCTTGCAGAGCACTGGGGAAAGGCAGGCAGAGAATTCCTTGCTAGCACCTTCTCTGTGCCTGGGAAGCAGAAGTGTTCACATTGCTTCGCAGAATCGCTTTTGTGCAGAAAACACTAACACTTGTTCAGAACGAAAGAAAGCACAGAGCCCCAGATTTTATGTTGTCCTGGAGAGCTTGCAGAGCACTGGGGAAAGGCAGGCAGAGAATTCCCTGCTAGCACCTTCTCTGTGCCTGGGAAGCAGAAGTGTTCACATTGCTTCGCAGAATCGCTTTTGTGCAGAAAACACTAACACTTGTTCAGAAGGAAAGAAAGCACAGAGCCCCAGATTCTATGTTGTCCTGGAGAGCTTGCAGAGCACTGGGGAAAGGCAGGCAGAGAATTCCCTGCTAGCACCTTCTCTGTGCCTGGGAAGCAGAAGTGTTCACATTGCTTCGCAAGAATCGCTTTTGTGCAGAAAACAGTAACACTTGTTCAGAACGAAAGAAAGCACAGAGCCCCAGAGTCTATGTTGTCCTGGAGAGCTTGCAGAGCACTGGGGAAAGGCAGGCAGAGAATTCCTTGCAAGCACCTTCTCTGTGCCTGGGAAGCAGAAGTGTTCACATTGCTTCGCAAGAATCGCTTTTGTGCAGAAAACACTAACACTTGTTCAGAAGGAATGAAAGCACAGAGCCCCAGATTTTATGTTGTCCTGGAGAGCTTGCAGAGCACTGGGGAAAGGCAGGCAGAGAATTCCCTGATAGCACCTTCTCTGTGCCTGTTCACATTGCTTCGCAGAATCGCTTTTGTGCAGAAAACAGTAACACTTGTTCAGAAGGAAAGAAAGCACAGAGCCCCAGATTCTATGTTGTCCTGGAGAGCTTGCAGAGCACTGGGGAAAGGCAGGCAGAGAATTCCCTGCTAGCACCTTCTCTGTGCCTGGGAAGCAGAAGTGTTCACATTGCTTCGCAGAATCGCTTTTGTGCAGAAAACAGTAACACTTGTTCAGAAGTAAAGAAAGCACAGAGCCCCAGATTTTATGTTGTCCTGGAGAGCTTGCAGAGCACTGGGGAAAGGCAGGCAGAGAATTCCTTGCTAGCACCTTCTCTGTGCCTGGGAAGCAGAAGTGTTCACATTGCTTCGCAGAATCGCTTTTGTGCAGAAAACAGTAACACTTGTTCAGAAGGAAAGAAAGCACAGAGCCCCAGATTCTATGTTGTCCTGGAGAGCTTGCAGAGCACTGGGGAAAGGCAGGCAGAGAATTCCCTGCTAGCACCTTCTCTGTGCCTGGGAAGCAGAAGTGTTCACATTGCTTCGCAGAAACGCTTTTGTGCAGAAAACAGTAACACTTGTTCAGAACGAAAGAAAGCACAGAGCCCCAGATTCTATGTTGTCCTGGAGAGCTTGCAGAGCACTGGGGAAAGGCAGGCAGAGAATTCCCTGCTAGCACCTTCTCTGTGCCTGGGAAGCAGAAGTGTTCACATTGCTTCGCAAGAATCGCTTTTGTGCAGAAAACAGTAACACTTGTTCAGAATGAAAGAAAGCACAGAGCCCCAGATTTTATGTTGTCCTGGAGAGCTTGCAGAGCACTGGGGAAAGGCAGGCAGAGAATTCCCTGCTAGCACCTTCTCTGTGCCTGGGAAGCAGAAGTGTTCACATTGCTTCGCAAGAATCGCTTTTGTGCAGAAAACACTAACACTTGTTCAGAAGGAAAGAAAGCACAGAGCCCCAGATTTTATGTTGTCCTGCAGAGCTTGCAGAGCACTGGGGAAAGGCAGGCAGAGAATTCCTTGCTAGCACCTTCTCTGTGCCTGGGAAGCAGAAGTGTTCACATTGCTTCGCAAGAATCGCTTTTGTGCAGAAAACACTAACACTTGTTCAGAAGGAAAGAAAGCACAGAGCCCCAGATTTTATGTTGTCCTGGAGAGCTTGCAGAGCACTGGGGAAAGGCAGGCAGAGAATTCCTTGCTAGCACCTTCTCTGTGCCTGGGAAGCAGAAGTGTTCACATTGCTTCGCAAGAATCGCTTTTGTGCAGAAAACACTAACACTTGTTCAGAAGGAATGAAAGCACAGAGCCCCAGATTTTATGTTGTCCTGGAGAGCTTGCAGAGCACTGGGGAAAGGCAGGCAGAGAATTCCCTGCTAGCACCTTCTCTGTGCCTGTTCACATTGCTTCGCAGAATCGCTTTTGTGCAGAAAACAGTAACACTTGTTCAGAAGGAAAGAAAGCACAGAGCCCCAGATTCTATGTTGTCCTGGAGAGCTTGCAGAGCACTGGGGAAAGGCAGGCAGAGAATTCCCTGCTAGCACCTTCTCTGTGCCTGGGAAGCAGAAGTGTTCACATTGCTTCGCAGAATCGCTTTTGTGCAGAAAACAGTAACACTTGTTCAGAAGGAAAGAAAGCACAGAGCCCCAGATTTTATGTTGTCCTGGAGAGCTTGCAGAGCACTGGGGAAAGGCAGGCAGAGAATTCCCTGCTAGCACCTTCTCTGTGCCTGTTCACATTGCTTCGCAGAATCGCTTTTGTGCAGAAAACAGTAACACTTGTTCAGAAGGAAAGAAAGCACAGAGCCCCAGAATTTATGTTGTCCTGGAGAGCTTGCAGAGCACTGGGGAAAGGCAGGCAGAGAATTCCCTGATAGCACCTTCTCTGTGCCTGTTCACATTGCTTCGCAGAATCGCTTTTGTGCAGAAAACAGTAACACTTGTTCAGAAAGAAAGAAAGCACAGAGCCCCAGATTCTATGTTGTCCTGGAGAGCTTGCAGAGCACTGGGGAAAGGCAGGCAGAGAATTCCCTGCTAGCACCTTCTCTGTGCCTGGGAAGCAGAAGTGTTCACATTGCTTCGCAAGAATCGCTTTTGTGCAGAAAACAGTAACACTTGTTCAGAAGTAAAGAAAGCACAGAGCCCCAGATTTTATGTTGTCCTGGAGAGCTTGCAGAGCACTGGGGAAAGGCAGGCAGAGAATTCCTTGCTAGCACCTTCTCTGTGCCTGGGAAGCAGAAGTGTTCACATTGCTTCGCAGAATCGCTTTTGTGCAGAAAACAGTAACACTTGTTCAGAACGAAAGAAAGCACAGAGCCCCAGATTCTATGTTGTCCTGGAGAGCTTGCAGAGCACTGGGGAAAGGCAGGCAGAGAATTCCCTGCTAGCACCTTCTCTGTGCCTGGGAAGCAGAAGTGTTCACATTGCTTCGCAAGAATCGCTTTTGTGCAGAAAACACTAACACTTGTTCAGAAGGAAAGAAAGCACAGAGCCCCAGATTTTATGTTGTCCTGGAGAGCTTGCAGAGCACTGGGGAAAGGCAGGCAGAGAATTCCTTGCTAGCACCTTCTCTGTGCCTGGGAAGCAGAAGTGTTCACATTGCTTCGCAGAATCGCTTTTGTGCAGAAAACACTAACACTTGTTCAGAAGGAAAGAAAGCACAGAGCCCCAGATTTTATGTTGTCCTGGAGAGCTTGCAGAGCACTGGGGAAAGGCAGGCAGAGAATTCCTTGCTAGCACCTTCTCTGTGCCTGGGAAGCAGAAGTGTTCACATTGCTTCGCAAGAATCGCTTTTGTGCAGAAAACACTAACACTTGTTCAGAAGGAATGAAAGCACAGAGCCCCAGATTTTATGTTGTCCTGGAGAGCTTGCAGAGCACTGGGGAAAGGCAGGCAGAGAATTCCCTGCTAGCACCTTCTCTGTGCCTGTTCACATTGCTTCGCAGAATCGCTTTTGTGCAGAAAACAGTAACACTTGTTCAGAAGGAAAGAAAGCACAGAGCCCCAGATTTTATGTTGTCCTGGAGAGCTTGCAGAGCACTGGGGAAAGGCAGGCAGAGAATTCCTTGCTAGCACCTTCTCTGTGCCTGGGAAGCAGAAGTGTTCACATTGCTTCGCAGAATCGCTTTTGTGCAGAAAACAGTAACACTTGTTCAGAAGGAAAGAAAGCACAGAGCCCCAGATTCTATGTTGTCCTGGAGAGCTTGCAGAGCACTGGGGAAAGGCAGGCAGAGAATTCCCTGCTAGCACCTTCTCTGTGCCTGGGAAGCAGAAGTGTTCACATTGCTTCGCAGAATCGCTTTTGTGCAGAAAACAGTAACACTTGTTCAGAACGAAAGAAAGCACAGAGCCCCAGATTCTATGTTGTCCTGGAGAGCTTGCAGAGCACTGGGGAAAGGCAGGCAGAGAATTCCCTGCTAGCACCTTCTCTGTGCCTGGGAAGCAGAAGTGTTCACATTGCTTCGCAAGAATCGCTTTTGTGCAGAAAACAGTAACACTTGTTCAGAACGAAAGAAAGCACAGAGCCCCAGATTTTATGTTGTCCTGGAGAGCTTGCAGAGCACTGGGGAAAGGCAGGCAGAGAATTCCTTGCTAGCACCTTCTCTGTGCCTGGGAAGCAGAAGTGTTCACATTGCTTCGCAGAATCGCTTTTGTGCAGAAAACACTAACACTTGTTCAGAAGGAAAGAAAGCACAGAGCCCCAGATTTTATGTTGTCCTGGAGAGCTTGCAGAGCACTGGGGAAAGGCAGGCAGAGAATTCCTTGCTAGCACCTTCTCTGTGCCTGGGAAGCAGAAGTGTTCACATTGCTTCGCAAGAATCGCATTTGTGCAGAAAACACTAACACTTGTTCAGAAGGAAAGAAAGCACAGAGCCCCAGATTTTATGTTGTCCTGGAGAGCTTGCAGAGCACTGGGGAAAGGCAGGCAGAGAATTCCTTGCTAGCACCTTCTCTGTGCCTGGGAAGCAGAAGTGTTCACATTGCTTCGCAAGAATCGCTTTTGTGCAGAAAACAGTAACACTTGTTCAGAAGGAAAGAAAGCACAGAGCCCCAGATTTTATGTTGTCCTGGAGAGCTTGCAGAGCACTGGGGAAAGGCAGGCAGAGAATTCCCTGCTAGCACCTTCTCTGTGCCTGTTCACATTGCTTCGCAGAATCGCTTTTGTGCAGAAAACAGTAACACTTGTTCAGAAGGAAAGAAAGCACAGAGCCCCAGATTCTATGTTGTCCTGGAGAGCTTGCAGAGCACTGGGGAAAGGCAGGCAGAGAATTCCCTGCTAGCACCTTCTCTGTGCCTGGGAAGCAGAAGTGTTCACATTGCTTCGCAAGAATCGCTTTTGTGCAGAAAACACTAACACTTGTTCAGAAGGAAAGAAAGCACAGAGCCCCAGATTTTATGTTGTCCTGGAGAGCTTGCAGAGCACTGGGGAAAGGCAGGCAGAGAATTCCTTGCTAGCACCTTCTCTGTGCCTGGGAAGCAGAAGTGTTCACATTGCTTCGCAGAATCGCTTTTGTGCAGAAAACACTAACACTTGTTCAGAAGGAAAGAAAGCACAGAGCCCCAGATTTTATGTTTTCCTGGAGAGCTTGCAGAGCACTGGGGAAAGGCAGGCAGAGAATTCCTTGCTAGCACCTTCTCTGTGCCTGGGAAGCAGAAGTGTTCACATTGCTTCGCAAGAATCGCTTTTGTGCAGAAAACAGTAACACTTGTTCAGAAGGAAAGAAAGCACAGAGCCCCAGATTTTATGTTGTCCTGGAGAGCTTGCAGAGCACTGGGGAAAGGCAGGCAGAGAATTCCCTGCTAGCACCTTCTCTGTGCCTGTTCACATTGCTTCGCAGAATCGCTTTTGTGCAGAAAACAGTAACACTTGTTCAGAAGTAAAGAAAGCACAGAGCCCCAGATTTTATGTTGTCCTGGAGAGCTTGCAGAGCACTGGGGAAAGGCAGGCAGAGAATTCCTTGCTAGCACCTTCTCTGTGCCTGGGAAGCAGAAGTGTTCACATTGCTTCGCAGAATCGCTTTTGTGCAGAAAACAGTAACACTTGTTCAGAAGGAAAGAAAGCACAGAGCCCCAGATTCTATGTTGTCCTGGAGAGCTTGCAGAGCACTGGGGAAAGGCAGGCAGAGAATTCCCTGCTAGCACCTTCTCTGTGCCTGGGAAGCAGAAGTGTTCACATTGCTTCGCAAGAATCGCTTTTGTGCAGAAAACACTAACACTTGTTCAGAAGGAAAGAAAGCACAGAGCCCCAGATTTTATGTTGTCCTGGAGAGCTTGCAGAGCACTGGGGAAAGGCAGGCAGAGAATTCCCTGATAGCACCTTCTCTGTGCCTGGGAAGCAGAAGTGTTCACATTGCTTCGCAAGAATCGCTTTTGTGCAGAAAACAGTAACACTTGTTCAGAAGTAAAGAAAGCACAGAGCCCCAGATTTTATGTTGTCCTGGAGAGCTTGCAGAGCACTGGGGAAAGGCAGGCAGAGAATTCCCTGCTAGCACCTTCTCTGTGCCTGTTCACATTGCTTCGCAGAATCGCTTTTGTGCAGAAAACAGTAACACTTGTTCAGAACGAAAGAAAGCACAGAGCCCCAGAGTCTATGTTGTCCTGGAGAGCTTGCAGAGCACTGGGGAAAGGCAGGCAGAGAATTCCTTGCTAGCACCTTCTCTGTGCCTGGGAAGCAGAAGTGTTCACATTGCTTCGCAAGAATCGCTTTTGTGCAGAAAACACTAACACTTGTTCAGAAGGAAAGAAAGCACAGAGCCCCAGATTCTATGTTGTCCTGGAGAGCTTGCAGAGCACTGGGGAAAGGCAGGCAGAGAATTCCTTGCTAGCACCTTCTCTGTGCCTGGGAAGCAGAAGTGTTCACATTGCTTCGCAAGAATCGCTTTTGTGCAGAAAACAGTAACAGTTGTTCAGAACGAAAGAAAGCACAGAGCCCCAGATTTTATGTTGTCCTGGAGAGCTTGCAGAGCACTGGGGAAAGGCAGGCAGAGAATTCCCTGCTAGCACCTTCTCTGTGCCTGGGAAGCAGAAGTGTTCATATTGCTTCGCAAGAATCGCTTTTGTGCAGAAAACAGTAACACTTGTTCAGAAGGAAAGACAGCACAGAGCCCCAGATTTTATGTTGTCCTGGAGAGCTTGCAGAGCACTGGGGAAAGGCAGGCAGAGAATTCCCTTCTAGGACCTTCTCTGTGCCTGGGAAGCAGAAGTGTTCACATTGCTTCGCAAGAATCGCTTTTGTGCAGAAAACAGTAACACTTGTTCAGAAGGAAAGAAAGCACAGAGCCCCAGATTCTATGTTGTCCTGGAGAGCTTGCAGAGCACTGGGGAAAGGCAGGCAGAGAATTCCCTGCTAGCACCTTCTCTGTGCCTGGGAAGCAGAAGTGTTCACATTGCTTCGCAAGAATCGCTTTTGTGCAGAAAACACTAACACTTGTTCAGAAGGAAAGAAAGCACAGAGCCCCAGATTTTATGTTGTCCTGGAGAGCTTGCAGAGCACTGGGGAAAGGCAGGCAGAGAATTCCCTGATAGCACCTTCTCTGTGCCTGGGAAGCAGAAGTGTTCACATTGCTTCGCAAGAATCGCTTTTGTGCAGAAAACAGTAACACTTGTTCAGAAGTAAAGAAAGCACAGAGCCCCAGATTTTATGTTGTCCTGGAGAGCTTGCAGAGCACTGGGGAAAGGCAGGCAGAGAATTCCCTGCTAGCACCTTCTCTGTGCCTGTTCACATTGCTTCGCAGAATCGCTTTTGTGCAGAAAACAGTAACACTTGTTCAGAACGAAAGAAAGCACAGAGCCCCAGAGTCTATGTTGTCCTGGAGAGCTTGCAGAGCACTGGGGAAAGGCAGGCAGAGAATTCCCTGCTAGCACCTTCTCTGTGCCTGGGAAGCAGAAGTGTTCACATTGCTTCGCAAGAATCGCTTTTGTGCAGAAAACAGTAACACTTGTTCAGAAGGAAAGAAAGCACAGAGCCCCAGATTTTATGTTGTCCTGGAGAGCTTGCAGAGCACTGGGGAAAGGCAGGCAGAGAATTCCCTGCTAGCACCTTCTCTGTGCCTGGGAAGCAGAAGTGTTCATATTGCTTCGCAAGAATCGCTTTTGTGCAGAAAACAGTAACACTTGTTCAGAAGGAAAGACAGCACAGAGCCCCAGATTTTATGTTGTCCTGGAGAGCTTGCAGAGCACTGGGGAAAGGCAGGCAGAGAATTCCCTGCTAGCACCTTCTCTGTGCCTGGGAAGCAGAAGTGTTCACATTGCTTCGCAAGAATCGCTTTTGTGCAGAAAACACTAACAGTTGTTCAGAAGGAAAGAAAGCACAGAGCCCCAGATTTTATGTTGTCCTGCAGAGCTTGCAGAGCACTGGGGAAAGGCAGGCAGAGAATTCCCTGCTAGCACCTTCTCTGTGCCTGGGAAGCAGAAGTGTTCACATTGCTTCGCAAGAATCGCTTTTGTGCAGAAAACAGTAACACTTGTTCAGAAGGAAAGAAAGCACAGAGCCCCAGATTTTATGTTGTCCTGGAGAGCTTGCAGAGCACTGGGGAAAGGCAGGCAGAGAATTCCCTGCTAGCACCTTCTCTGTGCCTGGGAAGCAGAAGTGTTCACATTGCTTCGCAGAATCGCTTTTGTGCAGAAAACACTAACACTTGTTCAGAACGAAAGAAAGCACAGAGCCCCAGATTCTATGTTGTCCTGGAGAGCTTGCAGAGCACTGGGGAAAGGCAGGCAGAGAATTCCCTGATAGCACCTTCTCTGTGCCTGTTCACATTGCTTCGCAGAATCGCTTTTGTGCAGAAAACAGTAACACTTGTTCAGAACGAAAGAAAGCACAGAGCCCCAGATTCTATGTTGTCCTGGAGAGCTTGCAGAGCACTGGGGAAAGGCAGGCAGAGAATTCCCTGCTAGCACCTTCTCTGTGCCTGGGAAGCAGAAGTGTTCACATTACTTCGCAAGAATCGCTTTTGTGCAGAAAACAGTAACACTTGTTCAGAAGGAAAGAAAGCACAGAGCCCCAGATTTTATGTTGTCCTGGAGAGCTTGCAGAGCACTGGGGAAAGGCAGGCAGAGAATTCCTTGCTAGCACCTTCTCTGTGCCTGGGAAGCAGAAGTGTTCACATTGCTTCGCAGAATTGCTTTTGTGCAGAAAACACTAACACTTGTTCAGAAGGAAAGAAAGCACAGAGCCCCAGATTCTATGTTGTCCTGGAGAGCTTGCAGAGCACTGGGGAAAGGCAGGCAGAGAATTCCTTGCTAGCACCTTCTCTGTGCCTGGGAAGCAGAAGTGTTCACATTGCTTCGCAAGAATCGCTTTTGTGCAGAAAACAGTAACACTTGTTCAGAAGTAAAGAAAGCACAGAGCCCCAGATTTTATGTTGTCCTGGAGAGCTTGCAGAGCACTGGGGAAAGGCAGGCAGAGAATTCCCTGCTAGCACCTTCTCTGTGCCTGGGAAGCAGAAGTGTTCATATTGCTTCGCAAGAATCGCTTTTGTGCAGAAAACAGTAACACTTGTTCAGAAGGAAAGAAAGCACAGAGCCCCAGATTTTATGTTGTCCTGGAGAGCTTGCAGAGCACTGGGGAAAGGCAGGCAGAGAATTCCCTGCTAGCACCTTCTCTGTGCCTGGGAAGCAGAAGTGTTCACATTGCTTCGCAAGAATCGCTTTTGTGCAGAAAACACTAACAGTTGTTCAGAAGGAAAGAAAGCACAGAGCCCCAGATTTTATGTTGTCCTGCAGAGCTTGCAGAGCACTGGGGAAAGGCAGGCAGAGAATTCCCTGCTAGCACCTTCTCTGTGCCTGGGAAGCAGAAGTGTTCACATTGCTTCGCAAGAATCGCTTTTGTGCAGAAAACAGTAACAGTTGTTCAGAACGAAAGAAAGCACAGAGCCCCAGATTTTATGTTGTCCTGGAGAGCTTGCAGAGCACTGGGGAAAGGCAGGCAGAGAATTCCCTGCTAGCACCTTCTCTGTGCCTGGGAAGCAGAAGTGTTCACATTGCTTCGCAAGAATCGCTTTTGTGCAGAAAACAGTAACACTTGTTCAGAAGGAAAGAAAGCACAGAGCCCCAGATTTTATGTTGTCCTGGAGAGCTTGCAGAGCACTGGGGAAAGGCAGGCAGAGAATTCCTTGCTAGCACCTTCTCTGTGCCTGGGAAGCAGAAGTGTTCACATTGCTTCGCAAGAATCGCTTTTGTGCAGAAAACACTAACACTTGTTCAGAAGGAATGAAAGCACAGAGCCCCAGATTTTATGTTGTCCTGGAGAGCTTGCAGAGCACTGGGGAAAGGCAGGCAGAGAATTCCCTGCTAGCACCTTCTCTGTGCCTGTTCACATTGCTTCGCAGAATCGCTTTTGTGCAGAAAACAGTAACACTTGTTCAGAAGGAAAGAAAGCACAGAGCCCCAGATTCTATGTTGTCCTGGAGAGCTTGCAGAGCACTGGGGAAAGGCAGGCAGAGAATTCCCTGCTAGCACCTTCTCTGTGCCTGGGAAGCAGAAGTGTTCACATTGCTTCGCAGAATCGCTTTTGTGCAGAAAACAGTAACACTTGTTCAGAAGGAAAGAAAGCACAGAGCCCCAGATTTTATGTTGTCCTGGAGAGCTTGCAGAGCACTGGGGAAAGGCAGGCAGAGAATTCCCTGCTAGCACCTTCTCTGTGCCTGTTCACATTGCTTCGCAGAATCGCTTTTGTGCAGAAAACAGTAACACTTGTTCAGAAGGAAAGAAAGCACAGAGCCCCAGAATTTATGTTGTCCTGGAGAGCTTGCAGAGCACTGGGGAAAGGCAGGCAGAGAATTCCCTGATAGCACCTTCTCTGTGCCTGTTCACATTGCTTCGCAGAATCGCTTTTGTGCAGAAAACAGTAACACTTGTTCAGAAAGAAAGAAAGCACAGAGCCCCAGATTCTATGTTGTCCTGGAGAGCTTGCAGAGCACTGGGGAAAGGCAGGCAGAGAATTCCCTGCTAGCACCTTCTCTGTGCCTGGGAAGCAGAAGTGTTCACATTGCTTCGCAAGAATCGCTTTTGTGCAGAAAACAGTAACACTTGTTCAGAAGTAAAGAAAGCACAGAGCCCCAGATTTTATGTTGTCCTGGAGAGCTTGCAGAGCACTGGGGAAAGGCAGGCAGAGAATTCCTTGCTAGCACCTTCTCTGTGCCTGGGAAGCAGAAGTGTTCACATTGCTTCGCAGAATCGCTTTTGTGCAGAAAACAGTAACACTTGTTCAGAACGAAAGAAAGCACAGAGCCCCAGATTCTATGTTGTCCTGGAGAGCTTGCAGAGCACTGGGGAAAGGCAGGCAGAGAATTCCCTGCTAGCACCTTCTCTGTGCCTGGGAAGCAGAAGTGTTCACATTGCTTCGCAAGAATCGCTTTTGTGCAGAAAACACTAACACTTGTTCAGAAGGAAAGAAAGCACAGAGCCCCAGATTTTATGTTGTCCTGGAGAGCTTGCAGAGCACTGGGGAAAGGCAGGCAGAGAATTCCTTGCTAGCACCTTCTCTGTGCCTGGGAAGCAGAAGTGTTCACATTGCTTCGCAGAATCGCTTTTGTGCAGAAAACACTAACACTTGTTCAGAAGGAAAGAAAGCACAGAGCCCCAGATTTTATGTTGTCCTGGAGAGCTTGCAGAGCACTGGGGAAAGGCAGGCAGAGAATTCCTTGCTAGCACCTTCTCTGTGCCTGGGAAGCAGAAGTGTTCACATTGCTTCGCAAGAATCGCTTTTGTGCAGAAAACACTAACACTTGTTCAGAAGGAATGAAAGCACAGAGCCCCAGATTTTATGTTGTCCTGGAGAGCTTGCAGAGCACTGGGGAAAGGCAGGCAGAGAATTCCCTGCTAGCACCTTCTCTGTGCCTGTTCACATTGCTTCGCAGAATCGCTTTTGTGCAGAAAACAGTAACACTTGTTCAGAAGGAAAGAAAGCACAGAGCCCCAGATTTTATGTTGTCCTGGAGAGCTTGCAGAGCACTGGGGAAAGGCAGGCAGAGAATTCCTTGCTAGCACCTTCTCTGTGCCTGGGAAGCAGAAGTGTTCACATTGCTTCGCAGAATCGCTTTTGTGCAGAAAACAGTAACACTTGTTCAGAAGGAAAGAAAGCACAGAGCCCCAGATTCTATGTTGTCCTGGAGAGCTTGCAGAGCACTGGGGAAAGGCAGGCAGAGAATTCCCTGCTAGCACCTTCTCTGTGCCTGGGAAGCAGAAGTGTTCACATTGCTTCGCAGAATCGCTTTTGTGCAGAAAACAGTAACACTTGTTCAGAACGAAAGAAAGCACAGAGCCCCAGATTCTATGTTGTCCTGGAGAGCTTGCAGAGCACTGGGGAAAGGCAGGCAGAGAATTCCCTGCTAGCACCTTCTCTGTGCCTGGGAAGCAGAAGTGTTCACATTGCTTCGCAAGAATCGCTTTTGTGCAGAAAACAGTAACACTTGTTCAGAACGAAAGAAAGCACAGAGCCCCAGATTTTATGTTGTCCTGGAGAGCTTGCAGAGCACTGGGGAAAGGCAGGCAGAGAATTCCTTGCTAGCACCTTCTCTGTGCCTGGGAAGCAGAAGTGTTCACATTGCTTCGCAGAATCGCTTTTGTGCAGAAAACACTAACACTTGTTCAGAAGGAAAGAAAGCACAGAGCCCCAGATTTTATGTTGTCCTGGAGAGCTTGCAGAGCACTGGGGAAAGGCAGGCAGAGAATTCCTTGCTAGCACCTTCTCTGTGCCTGGGAAGCAGAAGTGTTCACATTGCTTCGCAAGAATCGCATTTGTGCAGAAAACACTAACACTTGTTCAGAAGGAAAGAAAGCACAGAGCCCCAGATTTTATGTTGTCCTGGAGAGCTTGCAGAGCACTGGGGAAAGGCAGGCAGAGAATTCCTTGCTAGCACCTTCTCTGTGCCTGGGAAGCAGAAGTGTTCACATTGCTTCGCAAGAATCGCTTTTGTGCAGAAAACAGTAACACTTGTTCAGAAGGAAAGAAAGCACAGAGCCCCAGATTTTATGTTGTCCTGGAGAGCTTGCAGAGCACTGGGGAAAGGCAGGCAGAGAATTCCCTGCTAGCACCTTCTCTGTGCCTGTTCACATTGCTTCGCAGAATCGCTTTTGTGCAGAAAACAGTAACACTTGTTCAGAAGGAAAGAAAGCACAGAGCCCCAGATTCTATGTTGTCCTGGAGAGCTTGCAGAGCACTGGGGAAAGGCAGGCAGAGAATTCCCTGCTAGCACCTTCTCTGTGCCTGGGAAGCAGAAGTGTTCACATTGCTTCGCAAGAATCGCTTTTGTGCAGAAAACACTAACACTTGTTCAGAAGGAAAGAAAGCA